>NC_140167.1:9513138-9873359 GCF_963971535.1 Notolepis coatsorum | reverse complement strand
CAGTACAAGTACAGTGGCTATCTGTATGTCATGGCTCATGGCTGACCCCTATTAGTCGATTTAGTCGACTAATCGGTTGAAATTGTGTGTATATTCGATTGAGCTGTACTGTATTGTACCCAATTCTGCCAATCTGTTAATAAAATGTTCAATCAATCAATCAATCAATCAATCAATCGGTAGAATAAGATAGATAGATGAATGAATGAATGAATGAAAACTTATTTAACAGATTGCAGAATGGGTACAAATACAATACAGTACAGCTCAATACACACAATTGTTAAGGTGCAGCAGACCAGAGAAAGACTTTCGTCTTGTTTACATCAGGGTCCACCATTTTTCAATTCATAGTGACATTTATGACATACACAACATATATGACATCATGACATTTAGGGCATAGGGACATACATGACATACAGGTATATAGTACTGTTACATTTGTGACATATACGATATGCAAATATACAGTACTGTTACCCATAGATCCTAAGAGAGTATATGATGGGGAGGAGACTGTACTGATTAGGGAGGGGGTGGGACAGAAATATACATACGGTAGGGAGGGAGACTGTACATTAGGAGGGGGTGGGTGGGCGGGAGAGAAATATACATACGGTGGGGAGAGAATATATACATGTAACGGTTGTGACAACATCACCTCAAACGTCGATGCCCGGAGTAGGAGTCGAACCCTGGTCTCCCACACCACGGGCAGCAACCACAGACCGCTATACCAAGAGGTGAATTCACTTCTAAGTACTGGGTCTATGCGTCTTTTGAGGATGTGAGAGTGAGTTTAACTCATAGCACCGCTACTCACCCCAGCCCTTCTTGACTGCGCTTCACGATACCATCTGTTACATACATACGGTGGGGGGGTGGGAGGGTTTGGACATTTACGGTGGCCAGTTTCGAATAGCAGCCTCCGTAGGTGCTCTTTAAGAGCGGTTTTGAATGTGGGTAGGGATTCACATTGCTTACAGCTTTGGGTAGGGCGTTCCACATTGATGTGGCATAATTGCGAAACGTGTTTAGTCCCTTGTTTTGAGCCGAATCTGGGTTTAACATGATTTGTGGAGCTTCCTCTGGTGTTGTGGTCGTGTATTCACTGACCTTTGGGAAGTATTTTGACATGTTCATGGGTACCTTAGTGGGTGTAGTGTATCTTGTAGACCAGGCCCATTGCAAGTTGCTGTACTCTGTCGGTCTACTCTAAGCCATCCCTAGGTCAAATGTAATTTGCATAAATTAGGAACAGTAGCGAGTGCTAGTGTGCTTCCTTGTGGAAACACCACAGCTCACTGTGAGGGGGGGGGGGGTAGAGTACGGTTAGATATTTTTACAAGATCTTTTGATCTGCAACACAATTTATTATCCACCAACATCTCGTTTCCAATTATTTATTTATTCGAAATAAATGATTGGAAACGAGATGTTGGTGGATAAACTGTGTAGCAGCAGATCAAAATATCTTATATATACATATCTATAAATATCTTTATTTTTTTGGCGTTTTATCGCTTTATTACTACTGGGCAGTCCAGTAGAGAGAGACAGAGAGGAATGGGGGAGACAGAGTGGGGGGAAGACATCGGCAAATAACGACGGGTTCGGGAATCGAACCCGGGTCGGCCGTGTGTCGCGGCTGAGCGCGCTATATGGTTTGCCACTGGGGCGCCCTCTATAGATATATCTTTATAAAATAAATCAGCATTGTTTCTCTAGATGGCTATATTATATCCATCTTTAAGGGGCACTACTCACCAAATAAACAATGCTGATTTAATTTGCACATAATGTCACGCACGTCCAAAAACTCGAAACAGTTTTTTGCCACACAGTTATTGAGAGTAAATGAGTTTGAATATGGCCATCAGTGATGTAATCAGGGACATTGAATCCTTGTATCGTGTTAATTACAGCATTGAAATGATGTAGATGAAAACGTAGCACCACCTTGTCCTGGACTGCTGCCTTGTCATTTCATGGAGCTGTAACTAACACAAGACAAGGATTCAACGTCCCAGATGACATCACCAGTGGTCATATTCAAACTCTCAAATTTACTCTCAATAACCGTTGATGTAACTGAATGTGTGGCAAAACTGTTTAGAGTTTTTGGATGTGTGTGACGTTATCTGCAAAATGAATCAGCATTGTTTCTTTGGTGAAGTGCCCATTTAAGGGAGGGCCACCGAAATTTGATAGCAGCTACAGCAGAGACAGTCAATAGTCCCTTTCCCACTGGAATGTTGTGTAACTTTACCTACCTCAGGAGGACTATTGTGGTGCGCCCTGGTAAATGGGTCATACCTGTATTCCCTCTGTTCAAACACAGGCAAGGCCCTACACTGTACTCACCTGAAGACAAGTCAACATTATTTTTAACTGATCATTTAACTAGGTTTTCTTTTATTGTACTGGTAAATATCAATTCAATTCCAATGGAGATTTCATTTAACATTTGTATTGGGTATCATAAAAGGGCTGCTTTGGTCCGCTTTCAGTATTCCTCCATCAGCCCTGCTGGTCTCTGACAGGGACAAGTTGCAGGTTGAAAAAGCCCTCAGCTCTGAACTCGGCAGAATCTGCACATGGCTCGCTGATAACAAACTAGCATTACACCTGGGTTAAACAGAGTCCATTCTCTTTGGATCAAATAGCAAACTCAGCAAGGCCAACGGCTTCTCTGTTACAGTGGGTGACAATATTGTCACAAAGAAAAGATTGAAATTACCTACCTGGGTTCCATCCTATAGGGCAAATATTTCCCTGTGACAAAATGGCAACCAATGTAATAAAAAAAGTCAACCAACGAACAAGATTCCTGTACCGGATCTCCTCTCTGGGTAAACAAGAATACCTTGAAGACTCACAGGAGTCTAACAGGAGCACTCATTCAAGGGTACTACGACTATCCTTGCACCTCGTGGTACCAAAGCACCTCAAAGGCCCTAAAAAACAAGGCTATAAACATCACAAAACAAACTGGTCAGGCTACTGCTTGGCCTTACTCCTAAAACCCACCCTCACCCCTGCCCACTTTGACAACCTAGGATGGCTTAGAGTAGAGTCGACGACCAGAGTACAGCAACTTGCAATGGGCGTGGTCTACAAGATTATACTACACCACTAAGATACCCATGTACATGTCGAAATACTTCCCAAAGGTCAGTGAATTCCACGACCACAACACCAGAGGGAGTTCCACAAATTATGTTCAACCCAGATTCGGCTCAAACAAGGGACAAAACATGTTTCTCAATTATGCCACAACAAATTATGCCATAAAATAATGTGAAATCCCTACCCTCCTTCAAAACCGCTCTCAAAGAGCACCTACGGGTGGCTTGCAATTAGAAAACTGGCCCCGGTAAATATCCAATCCCCCCCACCAACCCACCCAACCCCCTCCAATGTACAGTTTCTTCCCCTTCGGATGTATTTTTCTTATGATCTTTTTTTTTATTACACAGTACTGTATATTTTGTATGTCTTGTATGTCATAAATGTCCCTGATTAATTGAAAATGGAGGACCCTGATGTAAACAAGACAAAAGTATTTTTCTGGTCTGCATCCTTGTAGCAGTTGTTTGTATTGAGCCGTACTGTATTGTACCCATTCTGCAATCTGTTAATAAAGTGTTCAATCAATCAAGCAATCAATCAATCAATCAATCAATCAATCAATCAATCAATCAATCAATCAATCAATCAATCAATACACCTACTGTACTGTTTTAACCACACCGTTTAATGCACATGCATGAGTGTTACACTAGATGGCAGTATATACAAACATTGTCACACAGTGTGCTCAGGATATTCTGTTGAAAGCATTGATTAGGAGGCTCCATGACAGCACCATGGACAGCAGCACACGGGTGAAGGGTCTCCATTATGACAGGCCAGAGCCAAAAGGATATTTTCTGTTCTAGCATGAGTACCTCAGACGAAGGAAGGACCATATACGTTTTCAGAGGAACAATGTTTTCAAACTTCATTATCTAAAGATGGCATATAACCCCTCATATACTTGCTTGTACACCTCCACATAACCCTCAGCTCTATATGATAGCATGTACTATAATGCTGTATATACCATATATATATATATTTATTCTCACCGCATATATATTTATCCTCACCTGTCTGTACTTACCTGCACATAGTCCCTTACTATATCTATATCTGTACACATCCCACTCTTACTAGTTACACTGCTGGCCAGTAGTCATACTGTCTCTATTTACATAACACAACTCTGTACATACATCTAATTAGCACTACACTAAGTAGTACTAACTAACTTGTATATTTTGTACCCAGTTTAAGTACATTGTATATTGCTGTTGCACTTTACTCCTACATTTGCACTCTGGTTGGATGCCAAACTTATTTTTGTTGTACTGTACTTGTGCTGTAGTAGGATGACAATACATTACAATCTAATCGAATATAGAGTGTTGTATTCACATTTAGATTAACTTCATAACTGCAACAAATACATGTGCTGTCCAAAGAAAACTGACTTATATGGTTCTTCAATGCAAGCGTTCAATTATCAGATGGCATCATAGGCTACATAGGCATGTTGTACATTTATTCTCAAGATTGTATACATAAACAATGTTGCACGCATGAAGCATTAGGCTACATCTCCTTAAAAAACAGTCTTAGGGGAGGGTAGTGTGATCCTCCCACGCGTTACACCTCCCCAGTGAGAGTCCTCGCTTTCAGGTGAAAAAAAAAAAGCGGCTGGGCTGTCTCCACATGTGTCGGAGGAAGCATGTGATAGTATCTATCAGCCCTCCCTAGACCGGCAAGTGGGGGCAAATGCGTGCAACGACCAGGAAGGGGAGGGGGGAATTGGCATGACGACTAAAATTGGGATGGGAGAAAAATACAGAAAAATGGAGGAGAAAAAGTAGGAATAAAAACAGTCTTAGCAAAAATATGACATTTCTAGTCAGGCCTGGCAATGTACACGCTTTAAATGATCTTTGGAGAGCAGATAGTAAAGTCACATACAAATAATAAAAGGACAGTAACGGATACAGATCAGGGATACCTTTAGCTTACATATTATCTAGTGTTTATCAGCTAAATCATAACTTTGATTTGTTATACAACCATGAACACTATATGAAGGAATCTGTGAGGAAAATGCACCCGGTAGGGCAGATAAAATAGATAAAAAAATATAAATAATGCAGAAGCAGCGGGGAAGCGTATACAGACTGGGACCCCTATTTCGCAGTGTCATATTTATGGACAACAACAACAACAACAACAACAACAACAACAACAACAACAACAAAAATGAAGCTATATAATGCATCTGAGTTTTTGTTTGTCCGATGTGAGGAAGTATTGGGGCCAACCCTGCATGACTCCTACATCTAGCTCTCTGGTATCTGGGACATGTATATCCAGAATTAGATGTGTTGCTTCTCAGCCACATTCCCATAGGCGCACTTATAAGTCGCCACACAAGGTAAACTATACGCCCCGGGCCGTTACATCGCGACTCACCCGATCACGATGAATAAAGACACAGTATTATAGAAGTATTATATTTAAGTCATAAGCAGTATATTACAAAGGAAGTATGCAAGTTGACCATTTTGGGTTGAAATGTTCTCTCAGAATTCTATCTTCATCATTCATAATTTTTATTTATTCGTACGTGGAATTGTTACAGTCCAACAGTGTCTTCAATACATATCTATCACTTAATATGATCCACTTTAATGCCATGGCCGAAATAATCAAGAATCAAGAGGTTTATTTGTCACATACATACCAGGGCATACAGTGAATGCGGGTGGTCATGCCTGCATTGATTGTGCAAAATACAATAATAAAAATAGGCATACAATTTTTTAAATAAAATAGGTAAGACACAAGATGTGCATGATAAAAAAATACATGCTAAGTTCCTGAGAAACTGGTTCCTATGTACACTACTATACAATATACAATTTAAAATGTTAACTCCGCCATTGTTATACTTAGTGTATCTAAACTATACAATACCTCCTTCCTTTAAAGTGACTTTTCCATTATTTAAAGTGACATTTTGTTTAAAGTGATTGTTTTAGTGGTTGCTGCATGAGTGTTAGAAGGAGTGGAGTATCTTCCCCGATACTCTGAACTTCCTTAACTGTCTCAGGTGATAGAGGCGCTGTTTCGCCCTTTTTCACCACAGAATCTATGTGTGTTGACCATGTCAGCAGGTCCTCTGAGATGTGGACTCCCAGGTACTTGAAACTGCTCACCCTGTCCATGATAGCCCCGTTTATCCACAGTGGCGTGTGTGTCCCCTGCTGTGTTCTCCTAAAATCCACGATCAGCTCTTTGGTTTTACCAATGTTCAGGAGTAGGCTGTTATCCCGGCACCAGCGTGCCAGTTCATCAACCTCCTGGAAGAAAACTCTTATTGTACCTGCCCCTACACACATACAGTACATTGATAGACAGTTCATAGCGCAATCTTGTATCTACAGTATACTGTATATATATATTTATATTTACCGTGTGTGTGTATATAATATATGTCCACATCTGTCTGTATATACCTGCATATAACCCTTAAATCTGTACATATCCCTTACACGCCTGGCCCGCAAAGCACTACGCATTGCGGGCGACATCACCCACCCCTCACAACGCTTTTTCACTCTCCTGCCCTCCGGGAGGAGAATGAAGAGCCTCCGAGCCAGGACCAGCAGACAGCTTCATACACCAGGCTGTCAGGAAGCTGAACTCTCTCCCAGCTCCCCCCCCCCCCACTGACACACACACACACAGCTCTCCCCCCTCTCTCTTACCCTGTCCCCACAGACTCTGGACTCCTCTCTCTCTCTGCCCCCACAGACTCTGGACTCCTCTCTCTCTCTGCCCCCACAGACTCTGGACTAACCCCCCCCCCCCCCCACTGACACACACACACACACACACACACACACACACACACACACACACACACACACACACACACACACACACACAAACGCAATTTAATTTCTCTGTATGTCTTGCACATTATGAGAAGCGACAATAAAGCTGACTTTGACTTACCTACTCTTACTAGTTATGCTGCTGGCCAGCATAGATATACATTTATCACTGAAAATAATAATACCATAACACTGTAGGAACATCTGATTAGCACTATTACTCAGTAGTACTCATTTATATATTTGATATCCAGTCTATATATTAATCACCTGTACATTGTATATTGGTATTGCACTTTACTCTGGTTGGATGCCAAACTTATTTTTGTTGTACTGTACTTGTGCTGTTGCTGTATAATGACAATACATTTGTCATCTAATCTAATCTAATATAATCTAATCTAATTCTACCACTCAAACGTTTTTCAATGGCCAGCGGTCATTTGTGACTGTTCATTAGAATGTTCAGTCCTCTCGCCTTCTCTAAGATATTTGGAAAGGTGTAACGCTTGGGTTCTCTGGCACGCCTGAGAACCACCCATCATTCTGACACCTGTCACTGGGCTTCTCTGTCACTTATCTCCCTGTCACTTGTCACTTATTGTTTGGGTCTCCTGATTGGTTGTCACGTTGGAACGCTTGGTATGTCAGGAATGTGGTCGTACTTAAACCCCTGTCTCTCTACTTCCAGTTGTCGGATCTTCACATTCTCCTGGCGTGTACACGGCGGTACTGCAGACACTGGACATTGTTGTCATTATTGTTATCATTATTATCTTCTCTCCTAGACGCCCTGCATCAGTGTTACTATTACTCTAGGTGTACCGTTCTATAATAAAGAGAACCACCGTTAACGAGTAAACAACCTTCTCTGCCTCTACTTATTACTCCACAACTGGAACCTACCTGTCTCCGTCGTAACAGAAAGGTAGTAGAGCCATCCCCATATATTGCAATATTCGGAGTGGCCCCAACGGACATCCACTTTAGATGGTGGGAATCCAGAATGCTGGCCTTCTGTTCACTCTTGGCCAGAAGGCTAATACTGTTCAAATGGAAAGACCCAGGTCCACCTGTGTACGGCCACTGGATGAGAGAGGTCATGTATCATATTAAGCTGGAGAAGATCGGGTATACTGTCAGAGGTTGTACCGAAAAAAATTCCACAATATTTGGGATCCTTTCTTAACTTTCTTTGAGGAAGCGGATAATGTGACGGAGGCGATCTGACGGACCTTCCTGTTCCTGGTCTCTCAGCTTGTTATTCTTTTACTCTTTTATGTTCGCACCTTTCTTTTTCTCTATCTACAGAATACAAGAGATGCATGTGTCACAACTGTCTGGTGATTTGAGAGATAAAAGGAAAAATAATGATGAATAAATGCTTTATTATATTTTGGTATGATTGTGTCTGGTATAGGGGTGGGGGGGAGGGGAGGGAGGGAGGGCCTTACTTTGCTTTTCTTTTCTTTTGGCCCATGTGGGACCGCCTGTAAAAACTATAATCTTTGAATAAAAAAAACTTGTTTAAAAAAAGAGAGAATGTTCAGTCCTCTCAGCGTTCTAATCTCATAGGCAGGGGTGTAGCTCCAGATTCTGGGCCCCATGAAAGAATGTATTTGTAGGCCCCCAGTGAATGCGAGCGCGCATAAGCGCGCAAGCGGAATTTCTTTGGCAATTTTTTTATTGATGAAAACGCATAATATGGTTTTTACCTATACATTCGGATCAGCAGTTCAGCACCTGCACTGTTGGTGGGTGAGCCTAGTAAAGGATGTCGCATTGCGTTCATCTTCAATGAATGGACCAATGCAATAGTCTACCAAAGCCCCCCCTCTCTCTATATATATCTCACACACACACACACACACACACACACACACACACACACACACACACACACACACACACACACACACACACACACTTCAGAAACAAACATAGTATCAATGAGAGCATCAATAATACACCTGAGTGATATCTAGTAAAAAAAAAAGAAAAGGGGGGGGGGGGGGGGGGGGCTCAGTGCTGGGCCCTTGGAATCATCCTAAGCTACCCCCCCCCCAGCTACGCCCCTGCTCATAGGCCAATGCGATACTGTACACCCGCTTCGATAGATGCGGCTGACGTACCGAGACAGAGCCTGAATACGTACAGTACAGGAGCTATTGAATATGGGTACCCACCCTGCCACCCAGCAGCGAGGATGTAGAGCAGATCCCAGGGCACACGGCAAGGACGCCGCAAAGTAAAACTACAGGACAGCAAAGAACAGATGGGTGTGTAAAAATAACTTTTCTAATATATATATCACATCGGCGAGCGTAAAGGACATGGTTTCAGTTTCACACGTTCCACAAGACAATCCGTTAATACTGTACACACAGCAGGTATATTTATTTTCTGAACCGGCAGCATACTAACTGGAAGCAGCGAATATGTATCATAATAATAGCATATCATCCATCATTCGCAGGAAAGAAGGGAATTATATTTGGATGTTCTGACTCACTGAATTTGAACGTGTGAATTTGGACTTGAAAGATTTCCTTCATATATAATACAGTACATACATATAATTATATACAAGAGTGGTAAGAATGAGTCACAGACAGTGTAGTGGAACTGAGAACACGTCCTCATTGTGGGCACAAGGACTGCCAGTAGTACAGTAGGCTACTCTCACTTTAGGACAGTGGTTCTCAAACGATCTCAGTCAAGGACCCCCCCAAATAGACACGTAATAGGTCTGGGACACCCGTTTGATAAGATCTTGTTCCAGGGAGCCCCATCCGAGAAGTAATTTGTTGTTAGATATGATTTATTCCAGAATTCCATAACTGTATATCAATATGTCAAGAAGCACCTGCTGAATACTGTGCTATTCATCGCCCTGCCCTAGTTTCCGGTGGTACGTTATAGTAGATAGTAGGTCATCTGTGATCAAGACTTGATTGTGTCCCCGCCGCCGCCGCCTCTCCTCACAGCACGCCGCGCGTCAAGCTGGTCTGGTTATGAGCCCGCCGTCTGCATCCGTGGATTAACAGAGAGGGAACGGGCCCCATCATCGCCTCCACTGAGGTGTTTATTAGCCCCGTCCGGGTCTGTGATGCGCGCCAACAAGGTGGGACGAGTGAATACACAGTCCCTCGTTACACCTTACTGTAAATTGTGCCTAAATTGTACCTCATCCCATTTCTGCATTGCACTGTATTTGTATTGTAACTCAGTTACTTTTCTACTCTGCATTGTATGTATGTATTGAACACTTTTGTCTACGTACTTGACTTCTATTTTATACTTATTATACTTCTTTTATACTTATCTATTTTTATCTAGCACAATCTCTGGAGCAAAACAGAAAGAAGCATTTTATATAAAAGTATTCTGTACTTTTGTATGACAACTAATAAAGAAACTTGAAACTTGAAAACTATACCTTCATAGAAAAATCCCACAATTAACTCTGAAGAACTGGTCCTTTTGTTTTTGTGTTTTTTTTTATCCAATGATTTAATGAGTTGAGGCCCCGTATAAGCCCACCTGGGTCTCTTGCCTCTACTCAGCACCTTTATATACACTTTCTGTCATGGTCAATGTTTAGATTTTTTACTGTTTTGCTGAAATGGTAAAAAAAAATTAACAAAAAAAAATAAAAAAAAATAAACTGGTTCTCATCAAAATGCTCGTACAAGTATCGCAGAGAAATTTCAAAGGTACTCACAGTTGCACGAGGGTTTCGGACAGACAAACGCTAGGGTTTGAAAGCTCAGCGTTGCTAATAAACATTTAAAATAATTTTTATAAACTTGTAAACATCACCGAAGACGGCTTTGCTTCAAAATGGCTGCCTGGTGCGCCTGCGCTGTGATTGCATTTGTGACATGGGTGGTGCGCCCAGCCATCACAGCGCAGGCGCACCAGGCAGTTTTGCTGAGGATCAGTTCTTCAGAGTTACGTAATTGTGGGATTTTTCTATGAAGGTATAAGGGACTGTGTATTCACAACTTTAAAATGTACACAAAAATAAAGTAAGTAAAGTAACCCCCTTGAGGGTCGGAGGTTCACCCCCCATAGTCTCTGAAAATCCTGTGGGAAACACTGTAGGAGCGTTTACCCAACGCAGCTTGTTTTTCTCTGGCCGTCTGCCCCGGTCTCTGTGGCGCTAACAGCACGATCTCTCCCTGGACGCAGGCTGCTTCACGTTGATCCCGGCCCCGTGGCTCTCTCTGTCGGGCGGGCCTTTGTGACACTCCAGCATGCGCTCGACGAGGAAGGCACACGCCTCGTCGATGTTTATGTTGTCCTAGAAAATGACGGATAGGGTTTTTTTAGGACATGGTGTGTGCAACCTGATTTTATTCAAAATTTGACTGTGCTTCAAAGTTTGACTGTGCTTTGAGAGCCTACATAACACCTCACCTTGTAGCTTGTGAACTTTGACCTCTGTAGTTAATGTTTGCACACACACACACACACAGTTTATGAGTTGCAGTGTTGAAGTTCAAAGATGAACAACTTGTGATTCCCCTGAAGTACTTTCAAAGCTACAGTATGTACAGTATGTACTGGTGACTATAGTGACATACAACTGCATGGTGACATAAGCATGTTTTTTTCACAACAGTGGGAACAGCACAATTCTGGTTTGGGCCATTTTCATATGTGCTCCTAAATCAGATATAGGTCAGATTTTTTTGCAATGTGACCTCAGTCTGAACGGTCATGCGACTTTTAATTGACATTTGTCACAATTTTGGACGTCCATCTCTTTTATTGTTCATTTGCTCATGCGGGTCAGTTCACACTGGAATCTGATATTGGACACATTTATTTATTTTTATTATGTGAACAGCCAAACAAATCTGAGCAATAAATCAGAATGGAGCCCTAAAGCTTGCAGTGTGAACGTAGCCGTGGATCATCTGTTCACTAACGGCGTTCACTCATCTGTTCCATATGTGTTTTGGGCCTGCAAAGCCATTTGAGACACGTACAGTAAGTGTGACAACATAGGCTACGCAAATAAACCTGACATGAGAGCGATGTGTGGCTCACACACACACACACACACACACACACATACACACACACACACACACACACACACACACGCGCGCGCGCGCACGCGAACCTTCGCCGATGTCTCGAACCAGCCCAGGAAACCGTTGTCTTCACAGAACTGGTCCAGGGAGGAGGCTAGATCTCTGTTCCCATCCGTCTTGTCGTACTTGTTGCCCAGAAGCACCGCTGGGATGGGCTCTCCGCTGTCCAGTCTGATCTTGCCGTCTAGGTCCTGTTTCCACGCGGACGCAGCCCCTAAGGTGGGACTACTTGTTATGTCGAAGACCACTAGTGCTCCCATCGCCTCCTTGTAGAACACCCTGGACATCATCTTAAAACGCTCTTGGCCTTGAGAAAAGGGAAGAACGTACAAGTGTTCCTTTATTAATAATAATGCAGGACCTGTTCAGAGGTCTTTAATTGGCATGCAATTATCCTCAATGTTTAGCGGTTAGCACACAGTTAGCACACACACACACCGGAACACGCACACATGCATTGTCTTTGTACGATCGCCGATGCGATTCGTCTCTGCGATTAACCCATCCCGTCGTCCTTCCCCCCAAGGGCAGCCGGGAGCAGACAGGCGTTGGCGAGGGCCGCGCCCGGGGACCAATCCAAGTGCTCCTGCCCGTCTTCGTCAAGGACGCCACAGCGTTAGCGATCTGTTGTTGTGCATGTTTTTACATTGGGTTTATCTTATCGGGGGGAAACCCTTGCGAGCACGGGGAGAACATGCAAACTCCACACAGAAAGGCCTGGGAGATACCCCACCTGGGTAACTGGCATCATGGAAACCTGGTCCCCAAGCGGGAATCGAACCCTGGACCTTCTTGCTGTGAGGCGACAGTGTTTAACCACTACACCACCGTGCCGCTGAGGCCCTTGGGGAAATTCAGGTATCATAGCAGCATGGGGGGGGGGGGGGGGGGGGGTACCGGTAGGATAGGTAGCAATACTTGACTACATCGTGTACAGCCCTGGACCATTTTATTTTATAATTATATTATATTGTAGGCCTACTTTAGTTTGAACTTAGTTTATATTCCATTTTATTTGATCCTACCCTTTATTTTATTCTACCTTAATTGTCTGTCTGTTAATGTCGCACAAATGATGAATAAAATCACCTGTAAGTGCAAACTACTTGGCAATAAAGACCTTTCTGATTCTGAATAATAATAATAATAATAATAATAATAATAATAATAATAATAATAATAATAATAATAGAGCATTGAACAAGGAACAAAGTAATAATGGTGATGATAGTGATAACAGTTGTGAACAGTATGTGAATGGCAGGATTAATAGTGATGATAGTATTGTCCATAAGTAGACCAGAGTCCGTGCAGTGTTTATTATTAAGAGTCAGACAGTCCTAACAGTGTTTATTATTAAGAGTCAGACAGTCGTCCTAACAGTTATCAAGTTCACCAGCCGCTAGCTCTCCAGCAATTGGCAGCAGTCCATGCCCACGGCTGTGGAGCCTGATGGCTACTGGCACGAAGGACTGGCCGAGGCGGTTTGTGGTGTGTCGTGGGGTGATAAGTCTATTGCTGAACGTGCTCCTCATCTTAAGGCTAGCTCCTCATAGAGGGGGTGGGAGGGCTTTTACTGTATTGCCCCACTTTGGGGGGTAGGCGGGGTGGGGTGCATTTTTAGATGCTTTATTATATCCATAGTATAGTATATATCACAAATGTAACTACTATATACCTGTATGTCATGTATGTCCCTATGCCATAAATGTCATGTCATGTCATGTATGTTGTGTATGTCATAAAATATGAATTGAAAATGGGGGACCCTGATATAAACAAGACAAACGTCTTTCTCTGGTCTGCATCCCCTTAACAATTGTGTGTATTGAGCCGTACTGTATTGTACCCATTCTGCAATCTGGTAAATAAAGTTTTCATTCACATTCATTCAGTATAAACCAATAAAATATTGAATCGGATGTACCGTTTCCAGCCAGTTCTATCATCATACAGTATATGGACCATGCAATGCAGACGCACTGAGTACATAAACTGGACACACAGTCCCTCTCTAAATGCAAGCTGCCACGTGTTGCTCTCACCTGCGATATCCCACAGCTGCAGCCTCACCACCGTCTCTCTGCTCCAGTCAATGGTTTTGAGCGCAAAGTCAACTCCGATAGATGCTTTGTACGTGTCGGTGAAACGTTTATGGACGTAGCGCGAGATAATGCTGCTTTTACCGACACCCTTGTCTCCAATAACTAAAACTTTGAACAATCTATCTGTACATAACGACACTGTACTGGAAGCCATGCCACAACACAATATAGAGCCACTCACTGTGACAGCCAGGTGCGACGGTGCAGGCAGCAGGTGTACAACCGGTGTTGCAGGTGTTGATGTGTGTCGGACTCACTGCCCTAGTGCCCTTTGTACAGATCATCTGAGCGCACTTTTGATTTCGCTTTGACTGAATGAATGAACTTTATTTAACAGATTGCAGAATGGGTACAATACAGTACACGGCTCAATACACACAATTGTTAAGGGGATGCAGATCAGAGAAAGACTTTCGTCTTGTTTACATCAGGGTCCCCCATTTTCAATTCATAGTGACATTTATGACATACACAACATCATGACATTTATGGCATAGGGACATATACATACAGTATAGTACTGTTACATTTGTGACATATACCATATGCAAATATACCGAAACCGGATTGACTACAGACACTTTAAACACTACACCATATTTTTTATCTAGTTATTATTACACAATTATTTGCACGACATAATTACCTCATTCTTAAAATTTCAAAAGCTTGCGTTTGTACTTTATTGTTTATATTTTGTATAGTGTTTGGTCTTTATTGTTTTTTTGACTGTATGAAGCACAATCTCAGGGGGCTCATACTGAACCAAGCATTTCACTGTAATGTACATTATATGTGACAAATACAACTAAACTTGAACTTGAGGTTTCAACCTAAGAAGCGAAAGTAGGCTACTTAACAGATTTCAGAATGGGTACAATACAGTACGGCTCAATACATACAATTGTTAAGGGGTGGCAGACCAGAGAAAGACATTTGTCTTGTTTACATCAGGGTCCCCCATTTTCAATTCATAGTGAATTGAATTCATATAGTCTCGTGAGGATAGGGGAGGGGTTGCTAATATATTGCTGGCCACACCCCAGGCTCTCTGCCAAGAGAGGTGTGGAAAAATGCACCACACTATAATAAGTTAATATATAACTATAATAATGTGTAATATACAGTATATAGTAACTTATTATAGGCTACTGTGAATTTCTCCAGACCTCTCTTGGCAGAGACTGAGGTGTTGCCAGCAACAGTAATCCCTCCCCCATCCCCACTTAACTCCAACCCCCACATCAGATCAACACAAAAGAAAAGTGCAATACCAAGCAGGGCTATTTTTCCCTAGAGGTCGCTGTTTGATGGTATTACAGATGACCTTAAAGGTTTAGTTGGCTACATACATTACAAATAAATACATTTGATTTTAAACCAAGACCAATTTGATTTGGGTTAAATTTGCAGAGGCCTAAAGGGAATGGAGTAGGCTAAAGCAGTGGTTCTCAAAGTGGGTCCGGGGGTCCAAATGAGGAGTAGTTTAATTTTACTATTATTTAATTGACTAGAAGTTAGCGGATTTCTCATCGACGTCAGAATCAGTGTGTGTTCGCATCAAGGACGCAAAAGGAATCCTGGTCAGAATAATGGGGCAGACTACAACATGTTTTCATTTGTTAGCCATGCTAGCGATCTAATCAATCAATCCACGCCAAAGCTAGACGTGTAAAAGGCGAGACTTCACTCACTGCCATGCTGATTTGGCTAAATTACATCCAGCCGTTTTGGTTTGAAACAACTTTTAGTCAGGGGAGTGCCATGGTTTCTCCACAATTTTTTTTTTTAACACAGCAACTCGTGCAGGTAGGGGGCAACTTAGTCACGTGACTCAGCGGGTATTGCTGATTGGTTCGAACACGTGTTTATAAACAAGAAACCCGTCTAATAGGCTTCACTCTCCACTGTTAGCGCCTAAACTATACAGACAGTTATGTAATTCTAGATCTTTCTAACAACAAACATCTGCTCAAATGGGAGTCCGTGAGAGATGACATGTTATCAAATTAGGGGTCCGCAGGTGTGTATTCATTTGGGGGTCCCTGGCAAGAAAAGGGTTGAGAACTAGCCTATACTGGGCTAAAGGACAGAATAAGTAGCCTAGCCAACAAAGCCAAATACATTTCCACAGGCTCGTCGCCATGAAAGACAAAAAACACAAAAACACAAAAGCATAAAAATATTTAATTTACTCCAACCAAACAAGTATCTTTAAAATGCTTCTACAGTTCATATTTGCCATAACACTTCAGGCAGTAGCCTATCAAATAGCTTATTGGAGTTTACCACTAACAGTAATAGTTAATTACAATATACAGTTATAGGCTATTAGAATCTTAATATTCGTGAAAGGAGGTCGAACCTTTGGCTACACAGTCCCAACACATAGTAGCATAAATAGCA
Source organism: Notolepis coatsorum (assembly GCF_963971535.1). Taxonomy (NCBI): domain Eukaryota; kingdom Metazoa; phylum Chordata; class Actinopteri; order Aulopiformes; family Paralepididae; genus Notolepis; species Notolepis coatsorum. The sequence goes on along the minus strand of NC_140167.1, from coordinate 9,856,775 downwards.
AATAAAATCTAACAATAATTTAAACACGTCAAGATCGTCTGAATATACCAAAACGTGATTCACAATGCAATGCATACATTCACAAAACGTATGGCACTTTTAATAGCAATATTATACAATTATCTATACAGATATGAATTCACGTGACTGATTAGAAAAGATAGAAACTTACAATATAGTTCACCTTGCATTTCAACACCATAGAAATGAGATAGAATGTATAAAAGGAAAAACACATTGTGGCACTTGAACATCCCTTGCTACATTTTGTGATACAGTGTTTGTCTATACTGCATCAGTCATACATCCATTCATTTAGAATATTTAGTATAATACATTTATATATTATACATCTTTCTGCACACACAATCATTCCAACATCCGACATTTTAAATACTTGCTCAAAATTGAACACTGCAATCACCCAATATATTAAGAGACAAACTACACTTTCAACTCAGTTGTTGTGTTTTCAACAGATTTTTCCCTGTACTTTTTCTCGCACAAAGCATATACAGTACTACACAATGTATAACACAAAAGATGTTTTTCTGTGAAAATATTGTCGACAACTTGGATTGTTAAGCTTATAAACACATGATTCACTGTTAACGTTGCCCTCTTAAAGATCAATCAACAAATACAATTCCTCGTTACATCTATTGATCAAATAAATGTTCTACTGTTAATACTATATCTGTGCTATTTATGACCTCAGTGCGTACATGTACATACATAGACAATTTTAGTTCCTTGTCTAATAAGCACAAAGTCTAGACTCTAGAGTAAGTTAAATACTTATGTTAGAATAGAAATACTGTTTTGTAGCGGGCAAGTTCTGTTACTATTTTAAGACAATACTGTATATAAAAGAGCCTTTTAACCCTTTCAGGCGTAGGATCTCTTTTGAGAGGTCACCATTTTAATGATGTCACAAAATGGCTACTGGCCGAAGCTACACACTCCTACGCAGAGCCGTCTCCATGCCTGTACGGCAAGAAAGAAATTATACCAAATTGGGACGTCTATGACCAAATTAGTAAAAAAATTAATTTAGTCTATAATATTGAATTGGGTGTGTACAGAATATCTCTAATAACTAGGGATGTTCGATATTGACTTTTTTACCGATATACCGATATTGTCCAACTCTTAATTTCCGATACCGATATCAACCGATACCGATATATGCAGGGTCCCCCCCCCCAAAAAAACACAACATTATGCATACTTTTGACAATAAATAAAATAAGAATTAGTTCTTACTTGCTTGCCTGGGTAAATAAAGGTTAAATAAATGTAATAAATAAATGTTGTTATTTTTTTTTTTGAAAACCGACACCGATCATTTCCGATACATTTTAATGCCAATATCGGCCGATAATATCGGACATCCCTACTAATAACCAAAAATGAAGCTTGCCTGAACATTTATGAGTCATTCAGTGATGTAGTTATTGGAAAAGTAACCATACTGTTATGTCTGCGTTCATTGTTGTTTCCATGGACACTGGGAATAAACAAGGCTGCACAGACACCGTGAAATTAAATGATTTAACTTTTTTCAACAACTCATTCTTATAAAAGAGACCAATAATTTAATATGATTTACTCAATACGAGTAAAGGTAGCACCGGTTCGTTTACTTCCTGTTAGGGCAGAGAGATGTTTGACAGTGGAACGTCGTCCAAACTCTCTGCGTGGGAGTGTGCCAGTCGTTATAGATTTCCAGAATTATAAGCTAGAATTCTGCGAAAAACGTGAAATTAAACGTACCCCTGAAAGGGTTAAAACAAAGAAATCTCGCGCCCCACCGCTTTCACTGTAAAAAACGCTATTGAGTTACAGAGTAAACCATGACACGTCCGATCGCCGAATCCGCTCCGTCCTTATATAAAAAACGCTTTCAGCTCTTTACCCGTCATAGAATGATTACAAACAACACGACAGGGCATCGTCAACTACAAAATATCGTACGAGTCCTAACATCTATACTGTGCCCCCCCCACCCCATTTACAGGGTAGAGGAGCTTTGTTTGAAGTCCCTCAGGATGGCGGCGGCGTACGTCACGTTCGGGGGAGTGCACAGGATCGACTCGGACACGGCGGGCGAGCTGAGGAAGGACGGGCTCACGGGGGGGCCCGCGCAATCTCGGAAGGGGGAGGGGGGCATGAGGGCCAGAGAGTGCGCCGTGCCCAGCTTGACCCGAACCAGCTCGTCGTCCTCGTCCTCGTCCTCCTCCTCCTGCTCCTCGTCGTGAATCAGGGCGTTATCGTACGTGTAGCCGCGGAGGAGGAGGCCAAAGCGCTCGTTCTCCAGCTCCTCCAGCTCCTCCTCCTCCTCCTCCTCCTCCTCGGGGGAGTTGGGCTCGTCGTCGTCGAAGAGGTCGAGGTGCATGGGCAGGACGGCGTGCTGCTGGATGAGGAGGTGCGCCTGGTGGTACACGGGCATGCCCCCGCTCACCATCGCCGGCACGCCGATCAAGTCGCCGAGCTCGGGGACGACGTCGCCGCCGCCGGCGTAGTGGCCTGCCCTGCCCGCCGCCTCCTCCTCCTCCTCCTCCCCCTCCCCCTCCTCCTCCTCGAGATGGTCCATGATTTGGTGGATTATGCTATTTTGCTGCAGGTGCTCGGGGGTGTAGAGCTTGACCTCCTCCTCCTCCTCCTCCTCGCAAGCCTTGTCCGCGGGCCCGGCGGCGGCGGCGACGGGCGTCTGCCCGCGCGCCGTCATCATCATAGGGGGAGTGACGGGAGGGTTGTAGCGGACGGGCTCCTCGTCCTCCTCCTCGGCCACATTGTACAGGGTCTTGGTGCTGAGGTCGGAGAACTCCAGGGCGGGGCTGTTGTGGTAGGCGTTAGTTAAGGGTTTGATGACAGCCGTCTGATTGGAACCGGCCTCCGGCCTCTTCACATGTACTGACAGTCTGTGCCATGTGTGGTCCCCCTTTGGAGGATGTCTTGCACCTGGTTCAGACCATGACACAGACTTTCCATTAGAACTATGAACAGAACAATAAAGACGGCTGTTATTTTCACAGGAACCCAGAAAAGGGTGAGGAGACAGACAGCGGCGTTTCTGGTTCATGTAAAAAGAAATTATTAAATACAGCAGGGTTGTGAATTCGTCGAATTTCATTACACAATGTATTATTTTGGTTTTGGTTTTGTTTCTTTTAACCCCTTCATTAACCGTCTGTAGTGTGGTATAGTGAAAGGGTTAACCTTCTGTAGTAGTGTGGTGGTGAAAGTGTCCACCGTTTGTCGTGTGGCAGTGAAAGGGTTAACCTTCTGTATTGTCGCAGTGAGAGGGTTAACCTTTTGGTAGTGTGGTAGTGAAAGGGTTAACCTTCTGTATTGTCGCAGTGAAAGGGTTAACCCTTTGGTAGTGTGGTAGTGAAAGGGTTAAACATCATCATGACAAACTGTGATTAATATTTCTTTTTTTTGTTTCATTTACATTAACTGGATGAACACATTTTTCATTACCCGGCTATTCATGTATTATGCTTACTCGTCTATTAATGTGTTGTGCTTGTGAAATAACATTGTCATAATAACACATTCATAATACATCTGTAATACCGTATTTTGCTAAGGGTGGACCTGTGGTCTCATTTGTGCTCCCGACGCATGCAGGGATGCTTCCGTTTAATCGTACCAACACAGATGAAAGGTTAAACTAGCTGTGTGAATTGAGTAATGGCCTATATTTGGCACTTTACAACAGGTGCCCTTTGAGAATGACTACAGTAAGACAACAGGTGCCCTTTTGAGAGTGAATTACAGTACAGTAGAACCTCAGAATTACAAACTGACCCGGTTCAACAAACCTGCCAGATATTATGTTTCTTTGCCCCTCAAAAAACAACAGAGGTTTTCCTGTATAACTACATAATATGCGACGATATGCAACAATTGTGACTTGCATATCTAAAACACATTATATTACATATTCTCTGCAAGGTATTGCACTCGGAAACAACCTTGCAATGTACTTTATTGTAAGTAAAAAAAAACATTTCAGAAGAGCCCCCGTGCATCTTTATGCATGTGTCGATAATCCAAACCTTTCAGTCTAATGAACGACCTCCGTTCCCCGAGGGGCTCAGATAAATTAGGTTCTACTGTAATGCAAAAGCAGCGTCCCTGAGGTGCCTGAGGAGCGAGGAGCGCCGGAGAAGGAGACGACAGCGGTTGCTACGTATATCCCACCACAGTATACTGTTCACAGAGTTCACAGAGGAAGTGTTCCTCTACATGGGGCCAGAATTGCAGCTGGAATGAATGGGAGTCATTTGGGTGATCGTAAAAATGTAAAATCTCAACATCCGTAAAGGATATCAACGAGCTACTCGTAGGTCGTCGAGTTAGTAATGAAACTAGTTTGCTATGAATCGATATACGTTTTTGTGGTTCAAAAACATCCACGACAACCGTTACAGTACAGGTTATAAAGCCGCAGTATAGGCAACTTCGGAGAAATTTGCGAGAGTGGGTTTACCTGCCCAGCAGAAATAGATTGTGCTCTGCATCACTTTTCAAGCTCATGCACGTGAAACAAAGGCTTCCCACAGACTCCCAGAGGCACCAGTGGCTTTAAGCTGAATTTTTACAAGTAAATCTTTTTTTATATATATATATTTTTTAACCCTCTTTTTCTCCGCCTGATTTTCTGTGCTTTTCCTCTCATCCCAATTTAGTCGTTATGCCAATTCCCCCCTCCCCTACCTGGTCGTTGTGCGCATGTGCCCCCTACTGGTCGGTACAAGGGAACCCTGAAGTCTACCACATGCTTCTTCCGACACACGCGGAGACAGCCAGCGGCTCTCTTTTCACCTGGCAGCGCGGACTCTCATTGGTGAAGTGTAACGCGTGGGAGGTCACGCTGCCTCCACCACTTCCTGTCTTTTGCTGTGCAGGCGCCCAGACCTGACCTGTAGGAGTCGCTGTCCACAACGGCAGATTATTTACCACCCATGACTTCCCTCCCGCTAACTCAGCCAAACGAGTTCGAGACCGGAGTCGAGACCGGAGTCTCTCGCATTGGTGACGAGCGCAATCTCCGCTGCGCCACCCAGCCGCTCCTTTTACAAGTAAATCTTAAAAAATATTTCCCAGCCTCTGATTGGCAGGTGGTTTTGCACATTCTGTGTACCTTTTGACGAGGAACGCGACGGCGGTGTTCGTTTTCCGACACGCCCCCGGGAACAACCACTATAGGCTAGGCGAAAAACATCCGATTGGCTATCGATGCAGGGCTATGTTGTTTTTGGGCCAATCAGATGCGCTACCAATCGCTGTTCCCGAGGGGGTCGTGTCGGAAAACGAACACCACCGTTGCGTTGATCTCCCAGACTCCCACCATAGCAACCGGTCAACCGCCGGATCCCTGACATCTCCTTCTGCGGCGCTTCCGGCTCCCCGCCCCTCGAGGAATTCTCTGAACTGTGCGATCTCACCTGCCGTTCCCCGCGCTCTTCTTCCTCTTGAACATGTTCAGCAGGCTGTTGCTCCGGCAGGCGATCTTGCCGTCGCCGACGTGCATCCGCACCACGTCGGAGGTGGTGAAGGCGCTGCGGACGTTCCTCTCCGGCTTGGCCAGGATGATGTACATCTTGGGCGTGAACATGCAGCCCAGCGCCACCGTCACGCTCAGGCTCACCGAGAAGGACGTGGAGACGATCTTGTAGTTGCTGCCGAAGTAGATGGGCACGAACGCCAGCCAGATGATGCAGGTGGTGTACATGGTGAAGGCGATGTACTTGGCCTCGTTGAAGTTGGCCGGCACGTTGCGCGTCTTGAAGGCGTAGTAGGTGCAGCTCAGGATGAGCAGGCCGTTGTAGCCCAGCGGCGCCACCATGCCCACGTTGCTGGTGTTGCAGATGAGGTAGACCTCTCGGATGCTGGGGTAGGACTTGACGGGCATGGGGGGCTCCATGACGATCAGGGTGATCTCCAGGGTGAGCTGCACGCTGACGAGGGTGGAGGCGATGACCACCTGGGCCCAGGCGCTCATGAAGCGGGGCTTCCGGGTGCAGATCTTCTTCTTGCTGCCCGCCAGGATGCGCGCGATGCGGTTGGTCTTGGTCACCAGGGCCGAGTAGCACATGGCGGCGGAGAGGCCGACGAGGATCCTCTGGAGGTAGCAGGAGGCGACGGTGGGGCGGGCGATGAGGGTGAAGGGGCAGATGTAGCCGAAGAAGATGCCGGCCAGGATGATGTAGCAGAGCTCGCGGCTGGAGGACTTGACCACGGGCGTGTCGCGGTACAGGACGAAGATGAAGGCAACGAACGACGTGATCAGGATGCCCACGCAGGACAAGACCACCTGGACGATGGATTCTGGGTTGCTCCACTCCAAGTACTGCAGGGTGATCGGCACGCACACTGGAACGGCAAGAGGGGAAAGCGTGGGGATAAATATCTGGCTACTGTAATGTGAAAAGCCACAAATAAGAAATTGAGGAAGGACTGTATTACCTCTTTGTCTAGATGCCTGGACAGATGCAGAGTTACATTACATTACAGTCAAATGTAAACGGTAAATGGAAAAAATTTGCGTTTATACAGCGCTTTACAATTTGTTGCTCAAAGTTTTTTACCCATTCACTCACACATTCACACACCGACGGCGGAGGCGACCATGCAAGGTGCCAACCTGCTCATTGGGAGCAGTTAGGGGTTGAGTGTCTTGCTCAAGGACACTTCAACACGCTGCCCGGGAGGAGGGGGAATCGAACTGGGAACCTCCGGATTACCATACGACTGCTCTACCTCCCGAGCCACTGTCGCCCCAATGTACTTCTATGCCAACAATCATTTTGTAATAGTACTGTGTAGATGACAAAAAAAATGTGTTGGTGCATATCATGTTATGGAATGATACTCCATTTTGTTTGCTTATATTATGAATGTTACGTTGAAACATTCTTGACAAATCAAATACTGTATACTGTACTTTAAGGACCCCGTTTACTGTAAGGACGCATTTGTGACTTTCACCAGCACTTTCATCTGAGCCTGCGAGCGCAGATTCCAGTTGGAAAACACACCCAAGTCTTTAAAGTAGGTTTTCAGCTCAGCTATAAATAAACCCCTTTCCACACAGCGAGGGCCAAGCGGGGCTACCGAGAGTTGGAGGGGGAGGGGGGGGGGGGGGGGGGGGGGGAGGGGGAGGGGGAGGGGGAGGGGGGAGGCCACTGCAGCACCACAAAGTAAATCACTGTGGCTTACAAACCACCTGCGTGAGAACGATCACTTCCCTTCCCCACGCAGTTCTCTGTACATCTGATGTGGTTGATGATGTTTTTGTATGAAAAAGGAAAAGAAATATAGAAGATTTGGGAGGAAAACTCGACACTAATTTGAGGCCAGACCTTCTAGTGTCATGGTCTGCTGGTTTTGAGGGTAATCCCTGGGAGGATTCAGTGGAGGAAGCTTATGAAAGGAAAAAGCTTAGATATACTATTTTGGCAGCGGAAACCGAACAGCGAGGATGGCTGGGACACAGAGGGTTTATAGCACAATCGACTGCATCGCTATTGGGAGAGCTGGGGATTTAAGTTTCAAGTTTCGTTATTAGTTGTCATACAAAAATACAGGATACTTTTATATGAAATGCTTGTTCCTGTTCTGCTCCTGAGAGTGTGCTAGATAAAAAATAAAATAGATAAGTAAAAAATAGAAGTCAAAAGTACGTAACAAGTGTAAACTAAAGTGTTCAAAACTAAAGTGTTCAATATACATATATACGGCGGCTGGGTGGCGCAGCGGTCTAAGCGCTCGTCACCAACGCGAGAGACACCGGTATCGAATCCGGCTGTCAGCGTTGCCTTCGGCTTGGGCCGGCCGTCATACTGACTCAATTGGCAGAGTCAGCGGGAGGGAAGTCGATGGGTGGTAATCTGGTCGTTGTAAACAGCGACTCCTACAGGTCGGTCAGGGCGCCTGCACAGCAAAGACAGGAGATAGCGAGGGTAGTGTGAGCCTCCCACACGTTACACCTCGCCAATGAGAGTCCGCGCTGGCAGGTGAAAAGATGTGGCTGGCTGACTCCGCATGTATCGGAGGGGACATGCGATAGATTCTTCAACCCTCCCTACGACCGACCAGTGGGGGGCACATGCGAGCAACCTGATGGCCTGGGGATAGAAGCTCCTTCGTGGGCAGAGTTTGCGAAAGGCTGTACAAAGGATTTGTCGGAAGAGGCATCGAAGGGAAGTAAAGGGCCAAAGTAAACGAGGGGTACGAGTGTTATTTTTCTTTTGTTTTTTAGTTTCACGTGTGATGTTGTTACCAGGGACAGTACTGTTTAGGTTAACACAAGGAAACTCTGCATGTGGGTACACACAGGCAGTGAAAGCTAGCATGGAACTTCCAGCGTGGTCTCCACATTGCCTGTGGTGCATTTTTTCCTATTGCTAGGTTTTAGTGAGTTTTTCCTTACCTTCGCGTGGGGTATGTCTGGGAGTGTTGCATTTATTAAATTCTTTTTTGACTTTATGGTGTTTTGTTCTTGACCTATTGTGATGTTTCTTCTTGACTTGTTTAAAGAAGATGTGTCCGGCCCATGGGGACATTAACGTGTGTTGTCGGGCGTAACAAATACATTTGATTTGATTTTTTTTATCCACTTTTTCTCCCCATTTTCTATTTTTCTCCCATCCCAATTTCATAGTATCCAATTCTTCCCTCCCCTGTCTTGAACGTTGCTAGACTATGCCTCCCACTGGTCGGCTGTAGTGAGGACAGAAGCCTTGCATCACGTGTCCCCTCCGGTACACGAGGAGGCAGCCTGTCGCATCTTTTCACCGCAGCAGCTCAAACTCTCAGTGGCGAGGAGTAACGCGTGGGAGGCTCACGCTGCCCCCGCTACTTCCTGCTTCCGTCGCACCGGCGTCACCAAACCGACCTGTAGGAGTCGCTGTCCACAACGTCCAATCCCCACCCACCGGCTTTCCCACCCTCTAACACTTGCCAATTGTGTTAGTATGAACGACCGGCCAGCCGGTATAGCAACGCCGAGAGCTGGGCTCGAACCCAGCGTCTCCTGCGTTAGTGGCGAGCGCCTTGCCCACTGCGCCAATCAGCCGCAATTTGATTTGATTTGATTTGATTCTTTTCTCTGTTTCAGGAGGTTCTGATGTAACGTGAAGAGATGAAAGCGTGTATAAGAAACAGGAGAATCCTATTAAGAAAGTGCCTTGTCTTTGAACAGCACCGAAGGCCTTTGAAAGTGGGCCAGAGAAGAGGGGAGAGAACTAGGGCTGCTGTCGCATAAGTGGCGAAGATGATGAATGGTCCTCAGGTGTCACAGGGAAGGCTTTGAAAATAGGACAGCGCAGGTTTGTGAAACAGTGCCGCACAAATCACGGCAGGACAAACTGTATCGAGCACAGGTAGAGGAGGGTGTGTGTGTGTGTGTGTGAGAGAGAGGGGGGAGGGAGGTGAAGGCTTTGAAGAACTAAACTTTCCATGGTGCCTTTAGTGAGAACAATGTCCCTTCTTTTATCCCTGTTCACAGCTGAGGGTAGAACCTGAAAACGCTTGGCTGATTCCTTCAGAAGCAGACAATTTAGCGTTTCATTGTCTGTCACATGAGTCTAATATAAATGGTCATTTCTTTGCATTTTAAAATGTCAGCTTGAGTAGCTTAATTTCCCCGTTTTGTGGATGCGAGGTCCTGTGTGTCGATCCTCATCTCTAAAACCATCAATAATTCTGTATCTGAATTCGAAACGAGCTTAACCAATGGAGTGGTCTGGATCCACCAGAATCTATATTTCAGAAATCATTAGCTTATGGAATCAAATATGCATCATGTAGTGGGGCATGTTGTGTGGTAAACGGACTGCATTTATATAACAGCTTTTATCCAAAGCCCTTTACAACTCATGCCACTCACATTCACCCATTCACTCACACATTCACACACAGACGGCGGAGGTGACCATGCAAGGTGCCAACCTGCTCATCGGGAGCAGTTAGTGGTGGTTAAGTGTCTTGCTCAAGGACACTTCAACAAGCCGCCCAGGAGGAGCTTGAATCGAACCGGGAACCTTCCAATTACCAGACGGCCGCTCTACGCTCTACCTCCTGAGCCACTGTCGCTCCCCAATCTATTGTGTGAGTGTGTGTGTTTTGTTACCAAGTGAAACCTAAGTCCCTCGGATCGATAGCACTCGCACAGCATAAAATGAGCGTGTTCAACTTCTGAGTGGGAGATGAGTGGGCGATGAGTGGGCGATGAGTAGATGATGAGTAGACGATGAGTAGGCGATGAGTGGGCGATGAGTAGATGATGAGTGGGCGATGAGTAGGCGATGAGTAGACGATGAGTAGGCGATGAGTAGGCGATGATGAGAGGGTGATGAGTGGGAGATGAGTGGGAGATGAGGGGGAGATGAGTAGGAGATGAGTGGGTGATGAGTAGGAGATGAGTGGGTGATGAGTAGATGATGAGTGGGTGATGAGTAGATGATGAGTGGGTGATGAGTAGAAGATGAGTGGGTGATGAGTAGAAGATGAGTAGGAGATGAGTGGGCGATGAGTAGATGATGAGTGGGAGATGAGTGGATGATGAGTAGGTGATGAGTAGAAGATGAGTGGGTGATGAGTAGAAGATGAGTAGATGAGTGGGCGATGAGTGGGAGATGAGTGGGAGATGAGTAGGTGATGAGTGGGAGATGAGTAGAAGATGAGTAGGCGATGAGTGGGTGATGAGTGGGTGATGAGTAGAAGATGAGGGGGAGATGAGTAGAAGATGAGTGGGCGATGAGTGGGTGATGAGTAGGAGATGAGTAGGAGATGAGTGAGCGATGAGTAGATGATGAGTGGGTGATGAGTAGAAGATGAGTGGGTGATGAGTAGAAGATGAGTAGGCGATGAGTAGATAATGAGTAGATGATGAATAGGAGATGAGTAGGCGATGAGTGGGTGATGAGTAGAAGATGAGTGGGTGATGAGTAGAAGATGAGTAGAAGATGAGTGGGTGATGAGTAGAAGATGAGGGGGTGATGAGTAGAAGATGAGTAGAAGATGAGTGGGTGATGAGTAGAAGATGAGTAGATGATGAGTGGGAGGTGAGTAGAAGATGAGTGGGTGATGAGTAGAAGATGAGTGGGTGATGAGTAGAAGATGAGTGGGTGATGAGTAGATGATGAGTGGGTGATGAGTAGAAGATGAGTAGGCGATGAGTGGGTGATGAGGGGGTGATGAGGGGGAGATGAGGGGGTGATGAGTAGATGATGAGTAGATGATGAGTAGATGATGAATAGGCGATGAGTAGGAGATGAGTGGGTGATGAGTAGAAGATGAGGGGGTGATGAGTAGAAGATGAGTAGATGATGAGTAGAAGATGAGTAGATGATGAGTAGAAGATGAGTAGATGATGAGTAGGCGATGAGTGGGTGATGAGTAGAAGATGAGTAGATGATGAGTAGGCGATGAGTAGGCGATGAGTGGGTGATGATGATGAGAGGGTGATGAGAGGGTGATGAGTAGGCGATGAGTAGATGATGAGTAGATGATGAGTGGGTGATGAGTAGATGATGATGAGAGGGTGAGTGGGCGATGAGTAGATGATGAGTGGGTGATGAGTAGATGATGAGTAGGCGATGAGTGGGTGATGAGTAGAAGATGAGTAGATGATGAGTAGGCGATGAGTAGGCGATGATGATGAGAGGGTGATGAGAGGGTGATGAGTAGGCGATGAGTGGGCGATGAGTAGATGATGAGTAGATGATGAGTGGGTGATGAGTAGGAGATGAGTGGGTGATGAGTAGATGATGATGAGAGGGTGAGTGGGGGCGATGAGTAGATGATGAGTGGGTGATGAGTAGAAGATGAGTAGAAGATGAGTGGGTGATGAGTAGATGATGAGTAGATGATGAGTAGATGATGAGTGGGTGATGAGTAGATGATGAGTAGATGATGAGTAGAAGATGAGTGGGTGATGAGTAGAAGATGAGTAGATGATGAGTAGGCGATGATGATGAGAGGGTGATGAGAGGGTGATGAGTAGGCGATGAGTGGGCGATGAGTAGATGATGAGTGGGTGATGAGTAGATGATGATGAGAGGGTGAGTGGGCGATGAGTAGATGATGAGTGGGTGATGAGTAGATGATGAGTAGGCGATGAGTGGGTGATGAGTAGAAGATGAGTAGATGATGAGTAGGCGATGAGTAGGCGATGATGATGAGAGGGTGATGAGAGGGTGATGAGTAGGCGATGAGTGGGCGATGAGTAGATGATGAGTAGATGATGAGTGGGTGATGAGTAGGAGATGAGTGGGTGATGAGTAGATGATGATGAGAGGGTGAGTGGGCGATGAGTAGATGATGAGTGGGTGATGAGTAGAAGATGAGTAGAAGATGAGTGGGTGATGAGTAGATGATGAGTAGGTGATGAGTAGATGATGAGGGGGTGATGAGTAGAAGATGAGTGGGTGATGAGTAGAAGATGAGTAGAAGATGAGTGGGTGATGAGTAGATGATGAGTGGGTGATGAGTAGAAGATGAGTAGAAGATGAGAGGGTGATGAGTGGGCGATGAGTGGGCGATGAGTAGATGATGAGTGGGTGATGAGAGGGTGATGAGTAGATGACGAGTGGGTGATGAGTAGGTGACGAGCAGGCGGGTAGAGAGAGTGACCCGTTACCTGCCAGCACTTTGTCCGGCCACCAGCCCAGGTCGCAGGTCTTGCACGTGAACTCGTCCTGAACGTACTCGTTGTCCTTGCAGGCGGTGCAGATCCAACAGCAGCTCACCTCTCCCTTTCTGATGACCTGAGTCACAGGAGAACACACACACGCTCACATTTACATGTAGTCATTTAGCCGCAACTCTTTTATCCAACGCGACTTACAGATGAACAACAAGTCAGCAGGAAGGGTACAACTCTGGTGGCTGAAGGCCAGTGGAATTGTTCGTCAAAATAGTGTCGAACTTGAGTGTTCAGTACTCAAGTACACTCTGAGCGCATAGTAGTATAGACATTAACATGATAGATAGTAGTATAAGTATAGTAGTATAGACATATTAGCATGATAGGTAGTAGTATAAGTGTAGTAGTATAGACATATTAGCATGATAGGTAGTAGTATAAGTGTAGTAGCATAGTAGTATAGACATATTAGCATGCTAGGTAGTAGTATACGTGTAGTAGCACATACTATAGACATATTAGCATGCTAGGTAGTAGTATAAGTGTAGTAGCATAGACATAATTAGCATGATAGGTAGTAGTATAAGTATAGTAGTATAGACATATTAGCATGATAGGTAGTAGTATAAGTGTAGTAGCATAGTAGTATAGACATATTAGCATGCTAGGTAGTAGTATAAGTGTAGTAGCATAGACATAATTAGCATGATAGGTAGTATAAGTATAGTAGTATAGACATATTCGCATGATAGGTAGTAGTATAAGTATAGTAGTAAGGTACATAATAGTAAAATACAGTAAGAAGGTTAGTCAATAACACTTAACCTTTAACTGTCTCACGTGAATGAACCAAAATGATAACAGGCTTAAAAAAAAATTAAGAGAGCAGTCAACACTGCAAGTATATCATTCAGGTTTTTTATGACAGTAAAAGATTACAGAAGAAGATTACAGTAGACAAGTAGTTAGGGAGAATTATAGGAGGGCGAGGGGTGTGATTGAGTGTAATTTGAGCTGTCGTAAGTACACGCCGTATCAGACTCTGTCTCCTGGGAAACCCCATCTTCCTTATCTTAACCTATTTCCTTTTCATTTGTCTGCTTGTGTTACATATCTGCCACTGATGATGAGTGCCTCTGTCCTCTCCTGGGTTTAATAAAGTGCCCCAGCCATCTATCTGTGCTACAGAGCCAAGCAATTATTGAATTAAACTGCTACGAAAAATATGACTCCAATGTAACTACATGTGATCTAAATATATTATAGGTAACAACAGAGTTGAAGGAATACCTTGTGCATCAGCCCCCTCCTCAATCGGAGATCAATGCTCTCAGCAAAGGACAATAGGCTATACCAGTGTACTCTGGTATCATAGGATCCACAGGTCAGACCCGTTAGCAGGTGCTGGTTGACTGTGACTGACTCGTCAGTATTTTACAGTCGTCCCCCGAGACGTGCGTCCTCCTCACACGTTCTTTCACCCACGCACACACTTTCCCGGAGTTAAGGCACTGAGATCCCACCCCCCATTGCTACGTAAACCTGGATCCAGATTCACAGGGCAGTGAGATCTCACCGCTGTCACCAATGTAACCGAGTGGATTTGAACTTAGGACCATAGGATCCACATGCGGCCGCACTAACCAGCCGAGCTAAAGGGTCAGACTCCTCCTGCTGGTTGACTACGACTGACGTCGTCGGTAGTTTACACTGGAAACAAGTCTATGGGCCATTTATTAAAGACTGAAACCAAAGAAGATACTGGAGGCCACAATAGTGCGGTTGCAGATAGAGCATGATGCAACAGGCCCTTTTCACAGTGGCCATTTTGACATGCCCTCTATTTAGGAGCAGTGGGCAGACACACAGTGCAGCGCCCAGGGACCAACTCCAGTTGTAATGACCAGTACCTTGGTCAAGGGACCAACTCCAGTTGTAATGCCAGTACCTTGGTCAAGAGACCAACTCCAGTTGTAATGCCAGTACCTCAGTCAAGGGACCAACTCCAGTTGTAATGACCAGTACCTCAGTCAAGGGACCAACTCCAGTTGTAATGACCAGTACCTTGGTCAAGGGACCAACTCCAGTTGTAATGACCAGTACCTCGGTCAAGGGACCAACTCCAGTTGTAATGACCAGTACCTTGGTCAAGGGACCAACTCCAGTTGTAATGACCAGTACCTCGGTCAAGGGACCAACTCCAGTTGTAATGCCAGTACCTCGGTCAAGGGACCAACTCCAGTTGTAATGACCAGTACCTTGGTCAAGGGACCAACTCCAGTTGTAATGACCAGTACCTCGGTCAAGGGACCAACTCCAGTTGTAATGCCAGTACCTTAGTCAAGGGACCAACTCCAGTTGTAATGCCAGTACCTTGGTCAAGAGACCAACTCCAGTTGTAATGCCAGTACCTTGGTTAAGACACCAACTCCAGTTGTAATGCCAGTACCTTAGTCAAGGGACCAACTCCAGTTGTAATGCCAGTACCTTAGTCAAGGGACCAACTCCAGTTGTAATGTCAGTACCTTAGTCAAGGGACCAACTCTAGTTGTAATGTCAGTACCTTAGTCAAGGGACCAACTCCAGTTGTAATGCCAGTACCTTAGTCAAGGGACCAACTCCAGTTGTAATGCCAGTACCTTAGTCAAGGGACCAACTCCAGTTGTAATGCCAGTACCTTGGTCAAGGGACCAACTCCAGTTGTAATGCCAGTACCTCAGTCAAGGGACCAACTCCAGTTGTAATGCCAGTACCTTGGTCAAGAGACCAACTCCAGTTGTAATGCCAGTACCTTAGTCAAGAGACCAACTCCAGTTGTAATGCCAGTACCTTGGTCAAGGGACCAACTCCAGTTGTAATGCCAGTACCTCAGTCAAGGGACCAACTCCAGTTGTAATGCCACTACCTTAGTCAAGAGACCAACTCCAGTTGTAATGCCAGTACCTTAGTCAAGAGACCAACTCCAGTTGTAATGCCAGTACCTTAGTCAAGAGACCAACTCCAGTTGTAATGCCAGTACCTTGGTCAAGAGACCAACTCCAGTTGTAATGCCAGTACCTTAGTCAAGAGACCAACTCCAGTTGTAATGCCAGTACCTTGGTCAAGACACCATCTCTATCTAGGTCGTCCTCGGACGGGCCCTCCATCGGTGCTTCCAGTCATCTCGATCCTCCATGCCTCTGGCTAGCTCGCCGGTGCTTTCTGTTCCCGCATCTCTCCTGAGTACGTCCACGTAGGTTAATGTGGGACGTCCTCGTGATGGATGCCCGTGTGTTGGTTCCCACAGCACAAGTTTGCTGGTTGGCATCTCATGGTGTCTCTGGCAGTGACCTGCCAGCCTCATTCTCCTGACTGCCACTTTATCGCTCACCTTTAGCACCCCCCCATACAAGTTTGCATTAGTGACATGCTCATCCCTGTTGATGTTGAGCACCACACGCATCATTCTGGTGTAGCACCCATCCAAGGACTTCTGCAGGGTGGGCTTCAAGGTCCAGCATTCACTGCCATACAAAAGGACAGACTCAACTGTTGCGTGAAAGAAGTTGAGCACACCAACTCCAGTTGTAATGCCAGTACCTTGGTCAAGGGACCAACTCCAGTTGTAATGCCAGTACCTTGGTCAAGGGACCAACTCCAGTTGTAATGCCAGTACCTCAGTCAAGAGACCAACTCCAGTTGTAATGCCAGTACCTCAGTCAAGAGACCAACTCCAGTTGTAATGCCAGTACCTCAGTCAAGAGACCAACTCCAGTTGTAATGCCAGTACCTTGGTTAAGAACAATGGCAGGAAACCTGGCAGGTGTGTCTTTTGGTGTGGGAGGAAACCGGAGTACCCGGAGGAAACCCACACAAACACAAGGAGAACATCCACAAACTCCACACAGAAAGGGCCCCTGCTGGGGTTTGAACCCAGGGACTTGCTAACCACTGCACCGCTGTGCCATTTAGGTGGTCGGGAACCATTTCAGAGAGACAGAACGAGACCTGTCCCTGGTCTGAGTAGGTACGGCGCAGGCAGAAGAAGTTAATTATATATATATATATCAGTTGTTTTTCCTCTACCTTGATCTCTCCATTGGAGCAGGGCTCGCTGCAGACAGAGCGCACCATCTCGCTGCGGTTCATCTGGATCATGTAGTCGTCGATGCTGAGCAATCCCTCGTGCCAAGAACCCACGTTGATGTAGTCGAACACGCCAGGCTCCACTTGCTGGAGATTCATGATCTCGTACCTGATCGCATGGGTCAGAAAGAACACGAAAGTAAGTAATATTTTTTTTAAATTATTTTAAAAAATCTTTTTCCTCCTTCTTTTTCTGTTTTTCTCCCCTCCCAATGTTAGTCGTTATGCCAATTCCCAATCCCCTTACTGGTCGTTGCGCACTCTACCCCCTACCGTCGGTCCGGGAGGGCGGAGACTATCACATGCTTCCTCCGACACATGTGTAGCCAGCCCACCGCTTCTTTTCACCTGGCAGCGCGGACTCTCACTGAGAGTGTAACGTGTGGAAGGTCACACTACCTCTCCTAGATCCTTCCCTCGCTGTGCAGGCGCCCCGACCGAACTGTAGGAGTCGCTGTCCACAACGACCCAGACCCACCCACCGGCTTCCCTCCCGCTGACACTGCCAATCGAGCCAGTATGACGGCCGGCCAAGCCGGAAGCAACGCTGACAGCTGGATTCGATACCAGTGTCTCTTGCGTTGGTGACGAGCGCCTTGTCCGCTGAAAGCTAAAAAAAATTAAAAATAAATACAATTGTTTCAAGTTTTGTAGGCCATCGCAGCAAAACTGAAACATGTCTAGGTCTGTTTATAACAATACATTTGTTTATTTACGTACAACAGTGATGAGTCCAAAAAAAAACTTCATTTACAACAGCCTTGCTTTTAAAGAATAACTAAACGGGCGGTCAGGTGGTGTAGCGGAGATTGTGCTCGTCACCAATGCAAGAGGCTGCGGTCTCGACTCCCGGAGAGTCAGCATTGCCTTGGCTCGGGCTGATCGCTATACTAACTCGTTTGGCTGAGTTAGGGGGAGGGAAGCCGTGGGTGGGTCCTGGGCATTGTGGACAGCGACCCCTACAGTTAGGTCGGGGCGCCTGCTCAGCAAGGGTAGGATCTGGAGAGAGGTAGTGCGACCTTCCACACGTTACACTCTCCCGGTGATAATCTGCGCGGCCAGGCTGACTGCCGGCTGGCTGCACATGCGTCGGAGGAAAGCATGTGACAGTCTCCGGCCTCTCGGACCAACAGTAGGGGAAAGTGCGCAACAACCAGGAAGGGGGTTGGGAATTGGCATAACGACTAACAGTGGGATGGGAGAAAAACCGGAAAAAGAAGGAGGGGGAAAAAGATAATCAAAAAATTATAAAAAAAAATTAAAAATTAAAATAAAAGAATAACTAAACCCATGGCCATTTTACTGCCCTAGTGGTTGACATGTTCATTTTGCTGCACACTCTTCCCTACTCCCTTGGACTCGACGAGGAAATTACCGTATAAGGGAAGGTCGACGTACCTGCCAGGGGAGTCCCCGTTCTCATCGAACCATATGTCTTCTCCAGACACGCCCGTGAAGGACGTTCTGAGCAGGAAGTCCAACAGCTGGCTGCCATCGATGGGATCCATGGCTTCACAGAGCCCCGCGTGGCCGGGACAGAGGTAACTGTGCATGTCGTGAAGACCGTGAGCCATGGCATAGATGGCATTGATCACAAAGCCCATCTTGCTGTCCTGGACGTAGTTATTATCCTCCAGATGTTCATAACCTGCCGACAGACATGAACATGATGAGGATATGGGTCTACAAGTTCCCCTTGGACAACCCTGTGAGATAGGGAGAGGGTGTTTGTGGGTTCCGTGCTGCAAGCAGTAGCGCAATGTGTCAATACTGTGAGGTCGTTACTAAATCGATTCATAACCAGAGGTCTATCGTAATGTTTGTGTGTGTAGCATGATATTGTATATTACAAAGGAGTGATAGGGTGTCCCAAGAAAGATCATTATCATTATCATTATTCCATAAGCAACACCCTTTGTCTCTGTGAGCGGGCGAGAGATTCAAAGAACTGGCGGGGAACACGGCAGGGCTGTCCATTTCTGCCTTCACAATTCAGGGTTCAATTAGGTCTAAAAACACAAAACGTTACTACTGGTGTCAGGTCTAATCGAATGGCAAAACAAACCAACTATTCAAACGTATTCAGGCTCACGTTCTTCTTCAAATCCTGTCCTCCCAGACATACACAGTGAATGAGACACAAATTCGATACTTTGATACAGACAATATGTAACGTCCAAAACACACCCTATCAATTCTGTGTAATGCAAGCTAGAAGCAATAGAAGCGTATATTTGGTATATGATCGGTGGTCAATGTCGTCATCATAGTCCACACCATACAAATGGTTTCAGTGCAACAATGGACCATGCTGACCCCCCCCCCCCCCCCCCCCCCCTCAAATTAAGTTTTTCACACGCATGACTTGGTGTAAAGCATACAAACATTGCATGCATTAAGTACATTGCCACTCTAGTGAGAGCGCCAGAGCGTAGGCTACTCTGGTACCAAACCGGAGCGTTCGTAAATTCAATGCAGTGCCAGAATTCCCATTTGTACGCTCAGAGCGCAAAGGTATCCTCACGAAAAAGGTATAATGGTAGGCCTACTGTATTTCCATCATCTTCTTCACTATGATGATGGTTGTGACCAAAAAAAAAACGATAGGAATACCATGATTTTACCATCGGTGTCATGGCTCAACATGGATTATTTCACCATGGTATTATTTCAGTACAAAAGTGGTACCATAGGCATTACATAACTTTTACCAGATCAGTACCGTGGTAAAAGATTTACACAATGACTGGTACCGCGGTAAAACTGAAATGAGCATCAGACTACCGGGATGCCTTTTCGTAAGGGGCGTCCAAGCTATCTGGCTATAAGCTCGCAGGGAGGAATAACTCCTCCTAGGATGGCAACTCGATCGATTGATTCATCATCGTATCTGCAATCGGGTGTCCTCAAATCCCTCTCGTATATATTTTACACTCTGTTTCAACGGGAGAGCGTTCTCTTTTTTTCTTTTTGAATTTACGAACGCACCCAACGAGACGTAAACAATAAAGGGTGTTGCGCTGCATCTTTTGGGGGCCAAGAGCACTGATTAACATGGTCCAGGGGGGGCCAACATGCCTCATGAACAGCGTCCATTTCCGATGTGTTTGTAGACAGGTGTGCGATCATTTGAATGATCTCCGTTGAATGAGGAATCTCGACGACCCGCGGACACCAATGCGTACAAACACATAACCTGCCGATTCACTGGGGGAAGGGGGGGGGGATGCATCATTGGGGGGGGTGTAGCTGCAAGCGAGCATCATACAGTACAGGAACTAGCGTACGATGACCTACTTTACCAGTTCCTCCAGGTTCACCTCCTACTGGCTTCAGTCACTTGAGTTGCTTAATTTCAGGTGTGATGGAAAATAGTTCTACATGCAAAATCTACTAAGACCTCTCCCCTGCTCTGCAACAGTCAACTGCATCACATGATGATCCTCTTCACGTGTGTCTGTAGATACTACAGTATGTCTATATCTGTACGTATCTCTTACCTACTCTTACTAGTTACGCTGCTGGCCAGTATGACTTATAGTGTCTTTCTACCTGTATCACTGTACATATTAATACATTATGCATATGTGGATTTTATGGTGATTTTTGTTCTGGATCTATTGTGATGTTTCTTCTTGATTTGTATAGCAATGCCATGTGATTTTGGGCTATAGTATACACATATATTTGATTTGATTTGATTTGAATACTACAACTCTGTACACACATCTGTGGTACTAATTTATATATCTTATCATTATCACCTGTACATTGTATATTACTATTGCACTTTACTGTTACATTTGGATGCCAAACTTATTTTTGTTGTACTGTACTTGTGCTGTATGATGACAATACATTTGAATCTAATCTAATCTAATCTAATCTAATCTAATCTAATCTAATTCCAAACGTCTTTTTCCAACTCCAATGACACATTATCCCATTTATTTGAAGTGAAGGAACACGGTGGGATCTGTACACTATTTGTGTTAAGTGTGTTATTTCGTAGTGGCTCACTGTACAGTTTACTATGCCAACAACATGCAATTGAAGCCAAAGCAGCTACAGGAGCTAGTTGGCATCTCTCACTCAAATGTTATTGGGCTGTTTCATACAGCGATCTTCAAAGACCAGATGACAAGAACACAGCGCAGACCAGAACCAACCGCTGTGCTCACTGCGATGTCTTAAATTGGAAAAGAAATTAAAACACCCCAATAGCTTCATATGTTAGAGGTTGACTGAGATCAATGGTGTATAATTAAAAAAAAAAAATCAAATGGGTCACACAACATGTGATTGTAACTTAACCCTTTCACCGCCACACTATACATAAGGTTAACCCTTTACTATCACACTAGTACCGACGGTTACCTCTGTGTATTGTCGCGGTGAAGGGGT
Source organism: Notolepis coatsorum (assembly GCF_963971535.1). Classification (NCBI taxonomy): domain Eukaryota; kingdom Metazoa; phylum Chordata; class Actinopteri; order Aulopiformes; family Paralepididae; genus Notolepis; species Notolepis coatsorum. The sequence goes on along the minus strand of NC_140167.1, from coordinate 9,835,582 downwards.
TAACCGTTTGGTAGTGCGGCAGTGAAAGGGTTAATGTCAGTCAACCTCTGTGTATATATTTGCCAAAGTGAGGTGCTGTGTGGCTTGTTTAGAGGAATACACTCACCATCTTGGAGTTCTACACCAAAAACGAAACAACAAAAAAACACAGCGAAAAGTAGAAGTGACAGAACGGCAAACAACTCCATCTCCAGATAGGAAGACGAAAAGCGCTACTCTAGCAACTGTTGTTGAGGATCAGGTGGAAGGTAAACATGGATGACGGCTTAAATGAGCAGTTCATCCAAAATACTAAAATAAATATATATATATATATATATATATTCCCCTCCTCCGGAGTGCTATCTATCCATCCAGATGGTTTTGACTTGCCGAGTTTGACTTGTGACTTGCAGAGGTCTCAGCTGTAGAGATGTCCGCCGTCACTCAAATCCATTGGAGCTAAATAGCGTTCATTTTGCCATGCTCAAAGTACCAAATGTATTCACATTTAAAAAATAATTGATCCGCAAATAAATGATCAATTATTAATAATCCACAGGCCTCATCGTGAACTATTCTCCACCGAATACACCCACCATAATAGTTCTCGATGAAACTATTCACAGCGAGGTCTGTGAATTCCTTTTGAGCGTGACAAAATAATTACTATTTAACTCCATTGTGTTGGAGTGACGGCAGATATTCCCATGGCTTAAAACGGCCAATCTCCGCAAGTCACACCAGAACTATCTGGATGCATACATAGCACTCTGGGGAACATTAACTATTGTTGTCTTTTTGTATTTTGGGTGAATTTCCCCTTTAAAGCGGAAATCCACCCTAAAACGTAATTGACATTGTGCTATTCCAATGATCATGGGACAGTTAAGTTAACATCTATAAACATAGACAATTGTTTCCCTACACTGGAAACCAGAGCATACAAGACTTGAATTTGTGATGTCATCAAGGGACACTTTTTGGGAGTCGGTCCAATCACAATGAATTAAGTGACCTCTGTTTGAGATAGTCTTGTCTCTCCAGTGCTCAGCTTAAGGAGAGACTTGTTCATATTCATCAAATAAAAACTTGATCTGTACAATATTATAGAAATAACACGTGAATCCTATTTTAGGGTGGATTTTCCCTTTTCACGACACGTGTGACCAGGAAGGAATAGATGTTCTATTCTTACAAACAATGTGGAAATACTGATGGAATGTGATTAAAACACCTGCTGGAGGGGAGATGTGATGAAAAACACTGTAAAAATGTAAAGAACCTTGAGTGATAACCTTAACTGAATAATATTCAATTATTTTGTATGTTCTATAATTGCATAATTGCATAATAATAATAATTGCATGCGTTACTTTATATTTACGTTCATGAATATATTTATTTCTATACATTTTTGGCAATAGGGGATATAAAGAAAATTGGATATTAAATATTAAAGGTGCTATAAGTGGTATTTTCTTATATAAGTGGTCTACATGTTAAAATATAGCTCTACACTCTGACAGCCATCACTGATATAGGCCTGGAGTGTTTGGTCAGTAACATGGGTCTCTCAGTCCCTCTGCTGTGCAGTAAACAGAAAATAAATCTGTTGGTATCCCGTTCCCACTTTATCCAATCAGGAGAGAGAACTCCACACTGTAAAAATGGTCTGACAAAAATAAGAAATAAAAACTTGTTTTAACCAAATGTGTCCTTGAAACAAGTAAAATAATCTACCAGTGCAGTAAGCAAATTTGGCTTGGCAAGATTTCTTGAAATAAGTAAAAATATCTAGGGTTCTCTCTCCTGATTGGATAAAGTGGGAACAGGATACCAGAACATTTATTTTCTGTTTACTGGGAGACCCATGTTACTGACCAAACACTCTATATCAGTGATGGCTAAAGGAATGTAGAGCTATTTAACGCATATTTTAACAAAAAATACCACTTACAGCACCTTTAGGAAAGGAACAAACTACAGTATCTAAACGCAAATATATATATAAATATATATACAGTGTATGTGTTGTAAAAAGGAACATGTCAAAGAAATGTATAATTGTTATAATGTAATTATTTTTCTTTTCTTTTTTCAAAACAGGCTTATTGAGCATTGTTTCAGGGAATCAAGAACTGAAGCTTATCTATATTTGCTTTCATCCTTTTTTTTGAGAGCTGAAGTGACTGAAAAGTATTCCATTTACCTAGCTCGTCCTCTGTTGAGTCGAACGTCATAGAAACAAAAAAAAGTGAAAAAAAATGCATCATTGCTTTGATGTATAGAGAATTCCACCCTGTGGCGATCATAATAACAATAATAATAAAAAGTTCAAATTTTATGTGGCATTTTCTTGGTATTTCTTGGTAAATCACACACATCGAAACAGTTAACAAAAAAGACAAACATATTTTGCACACACCGACATACAATGCAACACAGAGAAACCTACGTAAAAACACTGTCATAATTTGTCTGACTAATGCCTAATTTATACTCGGATGTCAAACTGGTTGCAAATCGACACAAGCTAACATGGACAGCGCAGAGCTGTGATTGGCCGCTGCCCTGGGCCGGGCCTAACAAACTTCCGTATTTACCATTTATCATCTCGGGAGCTCGGTCCACTATGGATCGTGATTGACTACATTACAAACATCGAAGAAAAGACTGGCAGAGGAAGTCAGAAAATATAGCTATTTGTAGAACACGACGCAGCACGGCCACCTAGTGGTTCAGCCGTGTACTACAACCCACGCATTGAACTGACGTGGAAGTATGACGGTCTAGCTCCCAATGCGCAAAATCTCGGCTACAGCTCACGTCGAAGCGTATCTCGGCCTTAACCGCCTACATACCTGAGCAGTTCTTGGCATAGTTGGTGTTCTCCAGCGGGTGTCCGGGCAGGCGGCACTGGAAGCGGTACTGCCAGAACTCGGGGAACCAGGGGTTCCGGGTGTTGGTGCTCAGCCTCAGCTTGAGGAAGTAGTCGTCGAAGGAGGTCACCTCCTCCGACTGGAGCTTCACGGTGATGCCGCCCGCGGCCTCCTCCTCGTAGCCCTCCACCACCTCGTCCCTGTCGGCCCAGCCGTCGCTGAGGAGAGGAGGACGCGGCGGTCAGCACTCGTATAGAGGTTTAAGTTAAGTTATTTATTTTTTACCCGGGGACAGTGCACATTAATCAACATCTTCAGTTTCCACATCAATGTAAATGTGCCAGAGTTAGCTAATGAGCTCGTTTTCATCTGTAGTCCCTGCCTACCATGCATGTCTTTATGGTGTGGGAGGAAACCAGAGTACCTGGAGGAAACCCTTTCCAATAAACCTAATGGTATTTCCAGTAAACCTAATGGTATTTCCAGTAAACCTAATGGTATTTCCAATCGATTTAATGGTATTTCCAATAGATTTAATGAATGGTATTTCCAATAAATGTAATGGTTTAATGGGTAATGGTGAAGAGAAACGGCTGGCACCTCCACATGAACACCTCCACGTGTATCGGAGGAGACATGTGGTAGTCTACGCCCTCCCCAGACCGACAGAGGGTAGTCTATGCCCTCCCCAGACCGACAGAGGGTAGTCTACGCCCTCCCCAGACCGACAGAGGGTAGTCTACACCCTCCCCAGACCGACAGAGGGTAGCATGTGGTAGTCTACACCCTCCCCAGACCGACAGAGGTGCGAAAGCTTGGGGCCAGCTCATACCTTATACACTGTACTTAAACAAATAACTTAAGTTATACAAATAACTTATGTGGAACCTTTTCAATAAGTTTAGCTATTTTATTGAAATTGTGTTTTTAAGGTGCAGGAAATGGCTTTCTTTATTGCTAATGATTTTGCCTCCAGGACGGTGGCCACAGCCCCCCTCCGGACCACCCCCTATTTGCGACTCAGTACCATCTTGTTTGAAAATCCCGGGGAAAGCCCTGAGGACTGAGGGCTCCCAAGCACTTGAAAACACAAACATCACATATGTATAATATAATAATACATTCAAAGGATAATATAAGGATAACATTCAATACCAAATACTTGTATATTTTTGAATATTTTTACTTAAGTATAATTTTGAATGGAGGACATTCCAGAGTGCTATTTTATCTGAGTATTTCTACTTTTACTCAAGTAAAGGAACTGAATATTCCTTCCTGCAATATATCATGTTGATGAGGCTTTTATTAAGATTCACGAGGGTTTAATTCATACCAAACCTCGTTATTCTTTGTGGCTTTCTAAATGCTGCATGAGCATTTCCATAACAGCATTATGCATTATGCAGCGGTGTGTCATTTTTATTACATAAGCAGAGGAAAACAAGGGAACATGAAGTCTGCCTGAGCAACACTGTAATGATCATTTAGCTCTCAGGACAGATTATCACTGCTGTTGGGTTGAAAACATTGTATTATGCAAAATAGGGGGGCCAAGAATCACGAAACTTGCTCACAACATCCCCCAAGTTTGCTCTGAACAGGATAAATCTGCATTTTGCTATGATGCCCCTCTAGCTCAGTGGTTCCCAAAGCGACCCCTAAGGGGGTCGCAAGCCGCCGCGGGGGTGTCGCCAGATGATTTCCAATTTTTTTTTAAATAAATTGCAATTATTTCTTTACATTTTTTTTTGCAGTCAGGCCACTGAACTTAGAAGCAGGCCAGGCCAGTGTTTCTAGTTGCAGCGGCGCAATAGTTAGATAACCTAGGTGGGGAACAATCAGGAGATCACTGCAACTCACACAAGTTGGAGAACTATCTCTCTCTCTTGCTCACACACACACACACTGTGAGGTTTTGCCCGCTGCTCACTACCTTTTCTCTGTTTCTTTAAGCCTATACTGTTTATTTCCCTTCTATACTGTTTATTTTCCCTTCTCACTCACTCTCTCTAGCCCCCACCCTCTCGTTCCTTACCCTTAGTGGCCACACCTGTTCGATATTCTATTATCTCTCGCACCTGTGGTGGCAGGCTAATTAGTCCCCCTGTGGGCTTTAAATACCAGGGCGCTTCCCCTCGTTTTGGCGTGGGGTCGTGTTGTATACTTGCCGAGTCATATTCTCTAAACATCTAGACTCTTTCGGGAGATCCTCTGGCTGCCTATGCTGTTCCATTCTCCGGCGTCGAGATGTTTGCTCCAGCCTTCGCCAGCTGTCGCCGTTGCCTGTGGGGGAGACTGGTCTGCGCTCCCTGTACTTCCACGGGAGGCACCCCAGCGTTCCACTGCAGACCCCCGCGCAGCTGTTCGTCCTGACGCACATCCAGACCAGCGCAGACGCTCTCCAGTCCTCAGCGCGCAACGCGCATCTTCCAAGGACGCTCGAGCTTGGCACGCTCTCCAGACCAGCGCGCAACGCGCATCTTCCAAGGACGCTCGAGCTTGGCACGCTCTCCAGACCAGCGCGCAACGCGCATCTTCCAAGAACCCTCGAGCTTGAGACGCTCTCCAGTCCTCAGCGCGCAACGCGCATCTTCCAAGGACGCTCGAGCTTGGCACGCTCTCCAGACCAGCGCGCAACGCGCATCTTCCAAGGACGCTCGAGCTTGGCACGCTCTCCAGACCAGCGCGCAACGCGCATCTTCCAAGAACCCTCGAGCTTGGCACGCTCTCCAGACCAGCGCGCAACGCGCATCTCCTAGACCCTCGTGCTTGGCACACTCCTCCTCGCAGACGCACCCCGACGCGTCCCTCGGTTCCGGTGCGCACTCAAGCAGTGGCGCACCACTCTGTTCCTCGGCTCCGACAGTCGGCTACCCGGTGACGACACCTTCGCCACCGCCGCCTGTTCCAGCACCACTCTGTCCTCGGCTCGGACTGCCGGCTCCCCGGTGGCGATACCCTCGCCACCGCCGCCTGTTCCAGCACCACTCTGTCCTCGGCTCGGACAGCCGGCACCCCGCCGCTGCTGTTCCTGTACCATTACGCATACGCTGGGTGAGTTTTGATTGTGATGTCACTCTCCCAGCGTATTGCCTCTGTTAGTTAGTTTGGACTTTTCATCTCCCAGCGTATTGCCTCTGTTTTTGGTTCTCACTTAGAATAGTATTTTTGGACTTTACATCTCCCCCTGTGTGTTTGTCACACGAAGATATTATTACTTTGTTCACCTTGTTATTTGGACTGTTCTGCACCTGCTCTGTTTTTTCCCTTTGTGCATTAACTATCTCCTCTGTCCTGCAGAGCGGCCCAGATGATTTCCACCAGTCCTCCCAGTTCCTCCCTGTTCCCCAGCCCGCCTCCGCGGGCCTCAGTCTCCTAGTCCCTAGTCCTCTCTCCCTAGTTCTCCTAGTCCCTAGTCCTCTATCCCTAGCTCTCCTAGTCCCTAGTCCTCTTTCCCTAGTTCTCCTAGTCCCTAGTCCTCTATCCCTAGCTCTCCTAGTCCCTAGTCCTCTATCCCTAGCTCTCCTAGTCCCTAGTCCTCTCTCCCTAGTTCTCCTAGTCCCTAGTCCTCTATCCCTAGCTCTCCTAGTCCCTAGTCCTCTCTCCCTAGTTCTCCTAGTCCCTAGTCCTCTATCCCTAGCTCTCCTAGTCCCTAGTCCTCTCTCCCTAGTTCTCCTTGTCCCTTGTTTACCTAGTCTCTAGTTCCTCTGTCCCAAGGCGTTCCCTTAACCTTCCCTTAGGCGTTCCCTTACCTTCCCATAGTGTTCCCCTTTTCCTGCCCGCCTCTTAAAGGCACCCTTCCTTCCCCTCATATTATATTCCTGTATTTGTGATTCTCCCTTAAAGGGACAGTGCCCTTTTCCCTGTTTTTCCCTGTGTTTCAATAAATATCTGTTTCTTGGCAAACCATCATACCTGTCTTGTGTTGTGCGATTGGGGTCGGTTACAAACCATAACACACACACACACACACACACACACACACACACACACTTACACACTTACACACACACACACACACACAAAGGGAGCCGCATGTGATTGGTGGAGGCGGGACCCTTACAAAAAACTAAATATCCATCAAAATCAGTGTTGTTGCTAATCATTGACACATGCTAGCCTGACTGGGGCTATATTTTGCACTATATATGATTTCCCCAGTCCGGCCCTGGTTAAAAGCCTCCAATGCTTATTAGTGTGTGTGCGTTTGAACGTTTGCATGTTTCAACCATACATTTCCATTTATATAAAAAAAATAAAAAATTAAATAAATATATATATATTTTTATTAATTTAACCTCCTATAATAGTGGGGGTTGCGGCTCTCTGAGACCGTTATTTCGGGGGTCGCGGCCTGAAAACTTTGGGAACCCCTGCTCTAGCTCATGGAATGAACTCCAACAGTCCTTAAAGCTTGAGATTCTCCCCTCTGTTGCAGAATTTAAGACCTTGATCTCCAACCTTTGTCAATCAAGTTGTACATGTTTTAATTGATTCGTTATCCTTGCTTTTCGCCCCGTCTTGTTGTCTTATTGTTATGATTTTATATGCTGTGTGATTGTATATGCTTCTTTTTGCTTAACTCTGTATGCTTTGCTTAACTCTGTATGTACACTCGATGTGACTGAAAACCTCAGTTGCCTTTAGTGTTTAAATAAAGGTTTGAAATTGAATGAAATGAAAAGAGAAAATTGGCCGCCATGTGAATAATATGGTCAATTCAAGTAAAAAACACAAAAACGAAAGACAAGTGGAGATTTACGCTCAACAACAGTGATATCCTAAAAAGCAACAATAAAATAAAAAAATCATCCATCGTCTTTTGTTTGATTTAACAGAGGGTAATCTTATGTGTAGTACTACAATATTCTAACCAGAAATTGTACTATTAGACAGGATACACTGATTAAGATGAATGGATAAACATTCTAATGCCTAGGATGTATAGGACAACGTTACTGTTGTAAATTCCCCACTATTATACTGTGTATTGTTATTTCCATTCAGGCACCCCTTCTTTGGACAGCCCAGAGGTATCCTAGTCCTAGTCAGGCATCTCTCTGGACAGCCCAAGGGTCCTTAGTCTGGTAATTAAATACAGGTGGTGAATTGCCGGTACGCTTCTATCCTTCCGGCAAGCAACAAGCCCTTCCGCGTTGCTCTGATTGGCCAGCGATCTGCTACGCTCGTTTCCCCCCTACGCCGGTAACGCGCGCATGCGCATTATGCATTCGTCACTACTCTCGATATTGACGTGATTCCATCAACACATAGGTAATATTAATAGGTTTTGTCGCCGCGGCGGTAGATAATAATAATAATAATACTGAGAATAATAATAATTAGACAAACGCACGCAATTGGCACAAGTGTAAATTATGCATTCGTCACTACTCTCTATATTGACGTGATTCCATCAACACATAGGTAATATTAATAGGTTTTGCCGCCGCGGCGGTAGATAATAATAATAATAATACTTAGAATAATAATACTTAGACAAACGCACGCAATTGGCACAAGTGTAAATTATGCATTCGTCACTACTCTCTATATTGACGTGATTCCATCAACACATAGGTAATATTTAGATCACAGGCTGGTCATGCATAATCTCGCCCACCAGGCTGTAAACATCATCAACTTATTGCCATCATGGACCAATAACAGAACAGATTGACAGGTGGTGACAAAGCACAAGACTGGGCATTTATTTAAAAAACATATATACCCTAACCACATAACAGATATTTAAAAGGTAATTAACAGGCATGTTCTGCAACATATATCCACTCTTGAACAATGAAAAACTCCTTTTTCTTCTATTTACAAATAAGAGCAGCTCTGAAGGCTCACGGAGATGAACGTTATTTCAATAGCAGTGATTGTCCATCTTAGTTAGTTAGGCGTTGGAGTATATTAGGCCGTGAGCCAGTAGGGTTGGTCGTTACCATCTTGGGGGACAAACTTTCATAGTGATTTTTGGGAAGGTATACACCCCTACTGCTAGAAAAGATGTGATAGCAATGTAGCAGTTGCCTCCAAATGTGTGCTATCACATCTTTTATAACACTACCAAGCATATTTTTCAGGCCTCCTGTCCGAAATTACATGCCCCAAATGAATCATGATAGCTCCTGAACTATATAATATGCATGTTTCTGGTTTTGATTGATTGATTGAAAACTTTATTAACAGATTGCAGAATGGGTACAGTACAGTACAGCTCAATACATACAATTGTTAAGGGGATGCAGACCAGAGAAAGACTTTCGTCTTGTTTACATCAGGGTCCCCCAACTGTGGATAGGGCCCAGGAAAATCGCCCAAGGGGATGAGAAAGGATATCTTCCATATGTAGACTGCGCCCTTGTGCCATCACTTTGATGTGTCCAAACCAGACCTGTTTGCTTTCAAGATCATTGCCCTCCCACTTGATTTCACTTCTCTCTTCTTACACATATCACTGAATGTTTTTAGCCTGTTGGTTTTCATTGGGTCATGGAATTTCTTTGCTTTCTCCAGTCTCTCATCCTTGAAGATTGCTCACCAATCTCATATGCCTTCATCAGGTTGGAGTCAATCTCCTTGGGGGCTGTCTTTGCTGTAGAGATTCTAATGAGGTCCCGCTTCTCTGCAAATGGGTTGACCCATTCCTGTATGAGGCTAACCACTGCTAAAACTGCTTCCTCATCTTTCAGGATTATTGGCTGCTGTAGCTCCGCATGACAAACCTCTGATTTGTTACCTTGCACCATCTCCCTTAACTGTCCCAGGAATGCACTGCGGTGCTCAGCTGTTAGCTGTAACTTCAGTAGCCTGGTCCACAGGAATCCATCCAAAGGGGTTGTTACTTGACAGCTGCACCAAGAATTGGCCTGTCTTGAAGGCCTCATACACAGCAGGATGCTTCTCTGGGTGGTTTTTCATCTGAGCAAAGTAAGGGGACAGGTACCTGGTATAAGGGCCTAACTTGACTAAACAAAACAATAAATCTATAAATCCCTTGAGGAGGCTGATACCGGCTAAAACATATAGTTGACGCGTGTTCCAGAAAGTCTGTCCACAGGGTTATCAGCTCAGCTAAGAGTGGACTTTGCAGCAGATTGTTCGCCGTCTGTTCAAGTCACTGGCCATGTCTTTCACATTGTCCAAGAATGATTTGATCATCCCACTCTTCTGGAATGCTGTCCTCAACCCACAGTGTGAACTCTGAACTCTGCCCATGCGAGTCTCATCAGTGCTTCATAGATGTACTTGTGGACCCTGACAGCACGGTTATAGTGTTTACCATCAAGGACTCCATTGACAGAACCCTCTGCGACAATTCTAGCCTCTATGCATATGTCCTTTAGACCAGCATCCCGAAATCGCTTTCCTAGGATGGCTAAGGCATTACATATGGTATGGAATGTCCCCATTCTGAGAAGAATGTTGGAGAAGCGCTCTTTGTGCTTCCAGGCAATTTCAGTGGCTTTCGCATATAGTGCTTGATCCATGACTACCACAATTGATTCTAGATGCAGTTACTTTCTGATTATCTCTGATTGATTTAGGATTTCAAACACTGGTCAACTGTGTGGCTGGTGAATTGATGGTTGGCAGATACCCAACTATATCTTGTGAGATTGGTTCTTGGTCCCTGGTGCTGATATTAAAACCAGTCCAGCTTGGGATTGTCTGATTCTCTGTATCTGTTTGCCTTGCAAGTGCCCACACCAGGTTCTTCTTGCAGGCAAGAAGAGCAGCTTCCTTGGTTTCCTGGACACAGTGTTCCCTGGTTGGGAGATGCTGTGGGCCCACACGCGCACCTGCTACATATACTCCCAGTTCTTGGTCCTCAATGGTGACCGATCTCTGCTTCAGTTTATCAATGTGTGGAAGCTCAGCTCTTGGTAGTTGTGGTCCATAGACATTGGCCTGTACAACTATACCATTGACTCTATGTGATGTGCCCTTTCCAGTGAGAGTTTCCTCAAGTCTATCAATATTGTCCCATGCAAGATTGATGCTGGAAGTACAACTCTTTGAGTTGAGGCTGTTGCTAGCTTTTGGAGACACAGAGCAGTGTCATTCTCTTCAAGTTGGGAGTAATAGACCCCATGCCCAAGCTTGTTCAGTGTTTGGATGAGCTCAGTATTACCCGTCAATGTTTTTACTGCATAAGGAAGTAGAAGGTGGTTTGTGTTAAAAATGTAAACATGATTACTTGATTAAAATGTTCCTTACGCTTTCTCCTAGCATCACGATCGGCCATGCTTGCTGAAAGAGGGGTGTGGCTCTAATGCAGTCCACTTTAGATGATGTGGAACAGTGGTTGGCTTATAGACATCCAATAAAATGTTTGTTCATATGGGTGGGTGGAGTCAGATAATAATAATAATAATAATTATAGATCTAGCCAGCCTTTAAAAGTCATGTCCATGGATCAAATGGGATATCTTTATAAATTGTATCATAAATGTTGTATTTTTTGTGTATTTTCATCAGATCCAGAGTTACATTTGTAGTCAAGGAGTAGGAGGACACATTCAGTTGCATTATTATCCATGTGATATTGGTAATAATGGTCATATTGCCTTTTAAATTAAGATTATGTACCAGGCGAGGATATAAATATGATGTTTTCCTTCATTGTATCTCCATTTAATCTGGAATGGTAATATATGTGGGTTTACTTACACTGGATTCATATGTCCTAGCTTGTTACCTATCAAAGGAGACCAGACACATGCATATAGGCCTTATGGTTCAGGAGCTATCATGATTAATTTGTGGCTACAAGGCTCATTCTGATAGTGGCTTTGGCAAGTCAGATCACGCATCCATTTTCCTTACACCCAAGTACAGACAAAGAATTAAAAGTACTCCCGTAGTCTCGCGAGAGGTGCAGAAATGGGATGTGACGTCAGAGGATACACTAGTGTCAGTGTTTCACAACACAGACTGGATTGTATTCCGCGACACAGATAACATTAATGCCTACACGGAGACAGTGCTGGACTATGTCTGTACTAGGGTGAAAGAAACAATCCCCACTACCAAAATGAAAGTTTACCCAAATCAAAAACCCTGGGTAGACAAATCCGTCCGTGAAGCTCTGAGAGAGCGCACCAAAGCATACAATGACGGCCTAGTGGCAGGCAACATGAACGACCACAAGGTGGCGCAACACAACGTAAGGAGGACAGTGACAGAGGCCAAACGACGCTACAGGGATAAAATTGAACTCCAGTTTGAACAAGCTGACTCTAGAGCTATGTGGCAGGGGCTCAAAACGATGACAGACTACAAAGGCGCCTCCCTCAAACTGAACAGTGACATCTCCTTAGCAAACGACCTCAATACCTTCTATGCGAGGTTTGATGCTGGTAATAACAACACCAGCTCACAAGCCTCGGCAATGGGGGGGGGGGGGTCGGCTGCTGATGGAGGCGCAGTGTTCAGGGTAACAGAGCATGAGGTGAGGCGGACCTTTAAAAAAGTGAATATCAGGAAGGCAGCAGGTCCGGACGGCATCCCCGGCCGCGTCCTAAAAGTCTGTGCCGACCAACTGGCCCCAGTATTCACTGACATATTTAACCTGTCCTTAGAACAGGCTGTCATCCCCACCTGCCTGAAGAAGTCCACTATTATCCCTGTACCCAAAAAATCCAAGCCTGCTTGCCTCAACGACTACCGCCCTGTAGCTCTCACCTCCATAGCCATGAAGTGCTTTGAGAAGCTAGTAAAGGGCTACATCTGCTCCTCCCTCCCCATCAACATGGACCCCCTGCAATTTGCATACCGCCCCAACAGGTCCACGGAGGACGCCATATCCCATGTGCTGCACACAGCAGCATCACACCTGGACAAGAGGCAGGGGAACTATGTGAGAATGCTATTCATCGACTACAGCTCGGCATTCAATACCATAGTCCCCTCCATACTCATAGCCAAGCTCAGGGACCTGGGCTTGGGCTATGACCTCTGCCAGTGGGTCTTGGACTTCCTGACTGGCAGACCCCAGGTGGTGAGAGCAGGCAACTGCACCTCCTCATCCATCACCCTCAACATAGGGGCCCCCCAGGGCTGTGTTCTGAGTCCCCTCCTCTACTCCCTGTACACACACGACTGTGTGGCTCAGCGGAGTAGCAATACAATCGTCAAATTTGCTGACGACACAGTGGTGGTGGGCCTGATCTCTGCCAACGACGAGAGGGCCTACCTGGAAGAGGTCAAGGTCCTGGCGGGATGGTGCCAGGAAAACAGCCTCTCCCTGAACGTCAGCAAAACAAAGGAGATGATTGTGGACTTCAGGAGGTCGGGGGTCAAGGACTACAGCCCCCTCAGCATCGACGGGGCACCGGTTGAGAGAGTCAACAGCTTCAAGTACCTCGGAGCCCACATATCCGAGGACTTGAAATGGACCATACACATTAACAGTGTGGTGAAGAAGGCACGACAACGCCTCTACTTCCTCAGGCGCCTAAGGAAGTTCCAAGTCAGCCGGAAGATCCTTAAGAACTTCTACTCATGTACAATAGAGAGCATCTTGACCGGCAACATCACCTCCTGGTTTGGGAATAGCACTGCAAAAGACCAAAGCAGACTACAAAGAGTGACACGTTCAGCCGAACGCACAATCGGAGGGGGGCTCCCCACCCTCCAGAACATTTACTACAAGCGTTGCAAGGGGAAGGCTAAGAGAATTATTAAGGACTCGAGCCACCCGAACAACTGCCTCTTTGAACTGCTGCCGTCAGGCAAGCGATACAGGAGTCTCAAGGCGAGCACAGAAAGACTCAGAAGTAGCTTCTATCCCCAGGCCATCAGGCTGCTAAACGAACAATGAATGAACACTACACAACAACAACCACCAAACACACATAGCACACACATCCACACGCACACACTCACTTTAAACAAACACACTGCAGCACCCACTACACACACTTTATAGCACACACCCACTTTAAACAAACACACTGTAGCACCCACTCCCCACACTTTATATTTATGGATGAAGGATTGCACTACAACTCGTACACCTTACTGTAAATTGTACCTAAAATTGTACCTCATCCCATTTCTGCTTTGCACTAGATAGTACTGTACATTAGTACACTGCATAGTTGTGTATTGTATATTATATGGTAACTCAGAACATTGTACATATGTCTATACCGAACAACTGTGACCTCATTTTCTTCTTCTAAATTCATGCTATATTATGTTATTATGTTATTTGATACTATCTTGTCTAGCACAGTCTCTGGAGCGTAACAGTAAGAAGCATTTTGTATGAAAGTATTCTGTACTTCTGTATGACAACTATTAAAGAACTTGAACATGTAATTTCGGACAGGAGGCCTGAAAAATATGCTTGGTAGTGTTATAAAAGATATGATAGCACACATTTGGAGGCAACTGCTGCATTGCTATCACATTTTCTAGCAACAGGGGTGTATACCTTCCCAAAAATCACTATGAAAGTTAGTCCCCCAAGATGGTAGCCGTGGCCCAAATTTGGGGCCCTGGCTCACGGCCTATATAGCGCAGCGTATATTGATGCAGGTAGGTATTATCTGATGCAGCTAGGTATTATCATGCTAATATGGCGTGTTCTGCGATACCTGCTTATTATTATTATTATTATTATGAGCCTTCGCGGCTCATGCGCATGCGCGCTCACGCTGGCGTAGGGGGGGAAACGAGCGTAGATCGCGGCTTGTCGCTGGCCAATCAGAGCAACGCGGAAGGGCTTGTTGCTTGCCGGAAGGATACAAGCTGCCGGTACTTCTGTTTCCATTGCAGAGTGAAGTTCCTGAGGAAGTAAGTTACCAACAGCCTCCAAATGTAGTGCCTGTGGTTTATATTAGATATATGTCATGTGGGGCGGCTACGTGGCGTAGTGGGCAAGGCGCTCGCCACGAATGACGGAGACGCTGGGCTTGCCTGTTCGAGACCAGCGCTCCACATTGCTTTCAGTTTAGCTGGCCGTCCATACTAATACACATTGGCCGTATTAGGGGGTGGGAAACTGATGGGTGGACAGCGACTCCTACAGGTCGGTTGGTGCGCCTGCGCAGTAGAATCAGGAAGTGTCGGGGGCAGCGTGAGCCTCCCACGCGTTACTCCTCGCCACTGAGAGATCGAGCTGCGCAGGTGAAAAGATGCGACTGCTGTTACCTCAAGTACCGGAGGGGACTTGTGCTATGTATGACTTAGTCCACATTGCAGCCGGCTTGTGGGAGGCAAGAAACAGCGTTCGTGACAGGGGAGGGTTGAATTGGATGATACGAAATTGGGATGGGAGAAAATATAGAAAATGGGAGAAAAAGTGGATAAAAAAAAATATATATGTCATGTGTAGCCTGCATTGTGTTTAGTTAAGATGCTGTGACTTATGTGTATGATTATGACTTGGGGGTTGCTGCTTTGTGTCGTGTTTTGGTTTGTGCTGCTAATTGAGCTAATGCTAGCCAGCTAGTTATGCTATATGGCATATTGCCATTAGCATGTTAGCATTGGCATTGGCTCGGTTGGCCGCATGGCATGGAGTAGTGACTAGTCATGGTCGTGCATATGGGTCACCTAGCAGCCTGGTGCAGGCAGTGTATAATGTATAATACATATGACATTTACCTCTGCTAATGACCGTATTGTTTTCTGCTTGTGTGTTGCAGAATACCACTCAATCTCTCATTGTTCCATCCAGCCTCGCAGCCTGGATGGAAATCACTCTGAAATACCTCATCATCCTTTGATCCTTGATACAAACATTAAACTACAAAGGACTGCTCTCTGTGTCTGTGTCCGCTCTCTGACCGGGGTTGTGCCGTTTTTGGATAAAGTGGCTCCGGCAAACGACACCACAAGATTATATCTTCAATAGTTACTGTACATTTTATGTCGAGTTGGCGTTTTTTGAGAATGAACTGACGGAGCCTGTCCTCCGTGTCACCACCACCAGTCACACCTCGCCATCTGTTTCCCAGCAGCACACTATTCCAACACATCGCGTGCCAAGAACATGCAGCTCTGACTGACGTACGCACATACAAGTAGCTAATTGCACAAAAGAAACTCCATTGTGGGGTGTGAAAGGGTTAACCCTTTGTCGTGTGGCGGTGAAAGGGTTAATCCTCTGTATTGTCGCAGTGAAAGGGTTAACCCGGTGGTAGTGAAAGGGTTAAAGCTGTGCCATGTAGTGTTTATTTTTTTAAGGTGCTGTAAGCAGTAATTTTTTTGGTAAAAAATATGTGGTCTACATGTAAAAAATAATAGCTCTACATTCTGGCAGCCATCACTGATATAGAGTGTCTGGTCACTGGTCAGTAACATGGGTCTCCCAGTCCCTCCACTCTGCAGTAAACAGCCATCACTGATATAGAGTGTCTGGTCAGTAACATGGGTCTCCCAGTCCCTCCACTCTGCAGTAAACAGCCATCACTGATATAGAGTGTCTGGTCAGTAACATGGGTCTCCCGGTCCCTCCGCTCTGCAGTAAACGGCCATCACTGATATAGAGTGTCTGGTCAGTAACATGGGTCTCCCAGTCCCTCCACTCTGCAGTAAACAGCCATCACTGATATAGAGTGTCTGGTCAGTAACATGGGTCTCCCGGTCCCTCTGCTCTGCAGTAAACAGCCATCACTGATATAGAGTGTCTGGTCAGTAACATGGTTCTCCCAGTCCCTCCACTCTACAGTAAACAGCCATCACTGATATAGAGTGTCTGGTCAGTAACATGGGTCTCCCGGTCCCTCTGCTCTGCAGTAAACAGCCATCACTGATACAGAGTGTCTGGTCAGTAACATGGGTCTCCCAGTCCCTCCACTCTGCAGTAAACAGCCATCACTGATACAGAGTGTCTGGTCAGTAACATGGGTCTCCCAGTCCCTCCACTCTGCAGTAAACAGCCATCACTGATATAGAGTGTCTGGTCAGTAACATGGGTCTCCCGGTCCCTCCACTCTGCAGTAAACAGCCATCACTGATATAGAGTGTCTGGTCAGTAACATGGGTCTCCCAGTTCCTCCACTCTGCAGTAAACAGAAAATGCATGTTCTGGTATCCCGTTCCCACTCTGCCTGAGTGCAATAAGCAAATGTGGCTTGGCAAGACCTATTTAACACTTAAGCGATAATAAGCGATTTATTAACACGTCTATTTTACCATGTCTATTCTAGTTATCTTTTTATTATTACTATTACTATTGTGCAACAATCGAAGCGGGCATGGCCAACCGCATTTCACTGTATGCCCTGGTATGTATGTGATGAATAAAAACTCCTGAATCTTGAATCTAACAAAAGAAATATCCCTTACAGCTCCTTTGTTCTGAAAAGTCTAAATAAAGTATGATGCATCTCAAACTGTCTCACTGGAACACTGCTTAAAGCTAGAAATGATCTAATTGGCTGTGGTGTTTCCCTCCCGCCAGCTTTACCAGACAGAGAAGCATCTTCTGAGCACAACATTGGTTCACTTTGTTCTAAAATGTTCCCAAACATCACTGTGAATGAGGGAAACCTCGGCATCCGTTTTATTTGGTTGTTTGTTTGATGTGTGTTTTAATTATTTCCCTTACCTCTGTGATGTATGTATCGTCTGTCTCTTTTCCATTTAATTTAATTTAATTTAATACAGTTTTTTTTACCCTTCGAGATGCCCTTTTTAAAGATTTATTTTTTAGCATTTTTACAGCTTCATTTATTGGCTATACAAGACCGACAGAGGAGAGGGAGAACGGGAGAAGATGTGGGGAGGACGCGTGACGGATCAGCCCGGGAGCGGGAGGCGAACCCGGGGCGGCCGCGTAGGTGTGTGAGGCACTATGCGGCGCCCCTCGAGAGGCCCTTTTGTCCTCTCACCAGGCCGTTATTGTAAATAATAATTTGTTCTTAATTCACCTGCCTGGGGTAAATATATATATATATATATTTCATTTTCTTTTAATATATAAAATATAGTCAAAGACTACTTTGATCCGCGGCTGGGAGGCGCAGCGGAGATTGTGCTCGTCACCAATGCAAGAGACTCCGGTCTCGAATCCCGGTGTCAGCATTGCCTCCGGCTTGGGCCAGTCGTCAAACTATCTCAATTGGCAGAGGTAGGGGGTGGAAGTCGATGGGTGGGGATTGGACGTTGTGGACAGCGACTCCTACATGTCGGTTGGGGGACGCCTGCACAGCAGAGACAGGAAGTAGCGGGGGCAGCGTGAGCCTCCCACGCGTTACACCTTGCCACTGAGGGTCCGCGCTGTCTGGTGAAAAGATGCGACAGGCTGCCTCCTTGTGTACCGGAGGGGACGCGTGATACAAGGCTTCTATCCTCCCTACGACCGACCAGTGGGAGGCATAGTCGAGCAACGGTCAAGACAGGGGAGGGGAGAATTGGAAATACGAAATTGGGATGGGAGAAAAATAGAAAATGAGGAAAAAAAGTGGATAAAAAAAAAAGACTACTTTGATCCTTTAGAGTTCAGCAAATTAGTTCTCTGTTTACATTTTTTTTATATTTCTTTTTAGAAAAGTAGTTTTGCTCACTCACCCCCCGATCCCCCCCCCCCCCCCCCCCCCCCCCCTCCTCACAGCCTCCGCACAGCAGAGGATGGATAGCAGGTACCGTCTCCTCGGGGCGTTCTCATTGGCCCATCGCACGAGCTGGCATGTGTGTGTGTGCAGTTACCGCATTGCTCTAAAAGAACATTCTTTTTCAGTAGTCTCCTTGACCCAGAAAAGAAAAAGCAGCCGCACCAAACTCCTGTCCTCTTTACGCTCCGCAGAGACGCTTCAAACGGGGGGCAGCGCAAATCCAACTGGACCGGAGTCTCCGATGGACGTCATGCCTTTTCTTCAGACCTGTGTCTTATCATTCGGTCCCCTGGATAGACTCTGACCAGCACCACTTTCACTCCTTGCCCCAGTTCTCATCAACCTTTGTAAATCCTGTATACACTATATATATATATATTTATATATTTATTCACAAGCCAGCCATCATGGGACACTCTTTGCCCGAGCCTTAACTTTTAACAGTAATACTCTCTTCACACACTGTAAATATATACATATACATATACATATATCTATCTATCTATCTATCTATCTATCTATCTATATACAGTATCTGTCTGTACATCTTCTTTACACATCTGTGGATACTATATCTATATCTGTACATATCCCTTACCTATACTCTTACTAGGTAGTTACGCTACCTGCCATGACTTGGCAGTATGATGGTATTATGATTTTATGTCTTTTTGCTTATTTCTGTATATGTACACTCGACGTGACTGTAAATGAGGGAAACCTCAGTTGCCTTTAGAGTTTAAATAAAGGTTTGAAATTAAATGAAAATGACTTACTACCAGTCTCTTTATACCTGTATCACTGTACATATTAATACTACAACTCTGTACATACATCTGATTAGCATTATACTCAGTAGTACTAATATATACATTATACCCAGTTTAGTCACCTGTACATTGTATATTACTATTGCACTTTACTGTGACATTTGCACTCTGGTTGGATGCCAAACTTATTTTCGTTGTACTGTACTTGTGCTGTATGATGCACTGTATAATATGCTGTATAATACATTTGAATCTAATCTAATCCAGTCTAATCTAATCTAGTCTAATCTAATCTAATCTAATCTAATATAATCTAAATGAAGCAGTCATTCATTAATGAGCTCTCATATATTATCTGTAGACTGGTTACACTTGTATCCAGACTCGTGTTTCATCATTTGGCCCCCTTGGGAATCGTTTCCGATCCTTGTTGCTTTTAACGTTCGCCCTACTTGTCCACCAAATAAAGCTAATGAGTTGTTGTTAATGAATATATTACACGCCGCCGTTTGAGCATCTGATCTCAGCTACCCGACACGATGGGGACCCGATGAGAGGTGAGATTCGGCGTGGAGAGACATGTCTGGTATGTAAAGTGCTCATATGGGCTTTGACGCCCCAGTAGTCCTCGTTCCCCGGCTCTCACTGGAGACGCCGTATTAAGCCTACAGCGTGCCTGTGATCTGACAGGGAGCGGGAGAACTCACTGTGTGGATGCATTATTCATGACCAGGCCTGACTCAAAGCGTCTCCTTCTGCTTTCAGAGGAGCTCTACTCCCATTCGGAGGAAGGAGAAGAAGAGGAAGAAGGAGGAGGAGGAGAAGGAGAAGAAGAAGGAGAAGGAGAAGAAGAAGAAGACGATAGTAGTGTGATAGTAAAGGGTTAACCTTCTGCAGCGTGGCAGTGAAAGGGTTAACCTGCTGTGTCGTGTGGCAGTGAAAGGGTTAACCTTCTGTGTTGTCGCAGTGAAAGGGTTAACCCTTTGGTAGTTCGGCGGTGAAAGGGTTAACCCGCGGTGGGTCTCGTTGAATACCGTAAGAAATCATCCAACGTCAGTCTTACCTCTGCCTGAATGACCGTGTGGACGGTTTCGACTGGACAATATAAACTTTCTAAACGGACTACATTTTGACGTCCTGTCAGCTGTTCATGTTATCGAAGCACTGCAACAGGAAATCAACTTGGGTCCAGGCTGTTCCCAACACTATAATTAAACTCTATACTCTGTAATTCTGTAATTGAACCTGGAAAATGGTGAGTCATTAATGGATCAGTTTTTTTTTTTTTTACTTTTTTTTTTTGATTTTATCGCTTTTCTGGTCAAGCATGACCGACAGAAACAGGTTGAAATGGGATGTAGAGCAGGGGAAGACACTCTGAGAAAATACGGCGGGTCCGGGAATCGAACTCGTGTACCCCAGATCCGTGACGAGCACGGTTTTCCCCGACGCAGAAATAGCGCCGAGATATGCGGTGAGCTACGGGAGCTCAATGGATCAGTTCTATTGAAGCCTGTATTAAAAATTTTAATATACCAGATATCTGAGGAAATCAACCACTATATCAAACGTTAGCTAGTTAACAAGGCAACAAATTGCTGATGATTCTGACATCCGAGGTGATCTGTTTAAATGACATAAACGAGGAGATGGCTGATCCCATTCAACTCAATGTCGGGTGTTCCACACTTGGCACCAATGTGCGTTTACACACTACTAACACAGTGACGTGATGATGACCCCTCCTTCTTTTATAGTTTCCTCGAGTTGTCGTGGTCAAGTGTTGGTTTAGTGAATGAGACCCAGAAGGTTGTGTTGTTGTTATTTGTTAAATTATCTTTTGGATGAACATTCCAGTGACTCTGAAGTTAAGGTGTTACCAAAGGTCAGTGAATTCAACCCAGATTCGGCTCAACCAAGGGACTAAACACGTTTCGCAATTATGCCACAACAATGTGGAACGCCCTACCCACAGCCGTAAAATAATGTGAATCCCTACCCTCCTTCAAAACCGCTCTCAAAGAGCACCTACGGGAGGCTGCAATTCGAAACTGGCCCCTGTAAATGTCCAACTGGTGGTGAGGGCCGGTCGGGGGCGGACGGTCTAAACGGATGTGTCAGTTGTGCAGGGTCGGCTGCTCAGGCAGAACAGCCGGCTCCAGGCGAGGATTCCTCCTCCGTTACCTCTCCACCTCCTAACCCGATGCAGCTACAGTAGCTAGCCGTTAGCCTGTAGCTAACGATTAGCCGGTAGCTAACCGTTGGCCTATATAGCTAGCCGTTAGCCTGTAGCTAGCCTATAGCTTGTAGCTAGCCGTTAGCCTGTAGCGTCCGATGGACAATTAGGATTGCATGGAGGGGGCGGGGAGTTCTTGTTTGACGCCCCATGAAGACAGAGCTCTCAGCTCTCTCCCCTCGGGCAGAGTGTGCTTTGTTTTCCTGGGAGCCCTGTAGTCCAAGTCTGGGTTCAAGTCCCACCTCCGAGACGGGACGCCCTACTGCCATATCCGCACTGGACGTTGGCCCCCGCCTATCAGAAAGAGAAGGTGAGTTGAGCCTCCCGCCACGAGGGATGCGAGCGAGACGGGCCTGTGCTACAGACCGCTGTCATTGTAAAGGATAGATGATGCGATGCAGTCGAGACTGTTGGTCCTTCTGCTCTGCTCTCTAACAGTAGTGTATATTGGGCCGTTTTGTCTAAATCAAATCAGATTTATTTATAAGGCCCGACAACACACGTTAATGTCCCCATGGGCCGTACATGTCTTCTTTAAACAAGTCAAGAAGAAAACATAACAATAAGTCAAGAACAGAACAAGAACACCATAAGGTCCAAAAAAATTTAAGATAAATGCAAATAAATGAAAGAATGCAAGCACTCCCAGACATACCCCACGCGAAGGTAAGGAAAAACTCACTAAAACCTAACAATAGGGAAAAAAGCTCCACAGGCAGTGTGGAGAGAAACCTTAGAAGGGCCGTTCAAGGGGGGATCTCCCTTCTTAGATGTTGGTGATAGTAGTGTTGCAGACGGACAGTTGGTAAGCATGCACTCATGTGTGTAGTGAAACACAGATGAGTGCATGCAATAGCAACTGAACATTTTGAAAGATTAAAGATAGAGCTACTTAGTCCAATCTGTTACATGAACCTTTTTCAATTGTTTCGCTCACGTTGAGGTCTCTCTGGGAAAACCGCTGTCTTCCCCTCTTACATAAAGAGCAGAATTGACGCGGTTTTTATTCCCAGGCTCGTCGCACAAGAGCCCGTGTCTGTGTCTCTAGTACCGGCTTCCTGCTGCTCGTCCCAGACAGCGGGGAGAAACATTGTGGGGCTATTTTTTGCTAGAAATTCGCCGTCACTGTTCTCTGGTTCTTTACGGGCATACACGCTGTTTCATAAATCAGTCTTACGAGACCGATCAGCGCTGGCCCAGGGTGTTTTTCAATGATTGAATCCGCCTTTTGGGACCGGCGCGCCTTGGTTGCCTAACATCATAAATATGGCTTTTTTTTATGGGGGGGGGGGTTCTGGTAGTCCTCCCCCTGGTCATGTTGAGAGTCAAACACGCACTGTGCACGGAAACATGAAAAACAATTCACTCACATCACGGCAACGGGATACACAAATTATCTGGCAAGACATGGGATCGTGCACTAAAGGAGATTACTGTGATACTCCGGGAAAATACATTTCCCATCCATTCAGATTCCGTGGAGGGGGGGGGGGGGGGGGACAAAAGATAATTATACAACAAACCTTCCGATGAGGAGGAACTCCCCCATGACGCCCAGACGTCTCATGGCCATGAGGAGGCCCCTGACAGTCATGCCTTCACAGAAGCACACCACCACGCGGGCTTTGGGCAAACGCTCCCGCAGCTTCCTCAGCAGCCGGTCGTAGTGCTTCTCGCCCGCGTTGCTGTAGATCTTGTCTGAGTGGGCGATGCACAGGCCTTCCTGAGAGGCCAGCTCCTTGAAGGCGTCCATCCCACTTTCCCCGTAGTTGCCTGAGGGGGGATTTCAAAATCATTCATCAGTCATATTCATTTTTTTTTTTTTATTACTTTCTTTTAGGGCTGTCAGTTTATCGCGTTAATTAGATTAATTTATTACACAGCAAATTATCGCGTTATGAAAATTAAAAAGAAGTTTTTATTTCTTTTACATTTTTTTATAAATTTTAAAATTCCTTTTTTATCTCATTGATTCCATAAGAACGTAAAATAAACATTTATAGATTTTTTTTTTAAATGGTCCATTTGCATGTTCTTGGTATCTGATTCTAGGGACATCTATGGATCTCAGGGAATGTATTCCCAGTGTCAGAAATACTGTGTCTGTTACTAGGCTTGAGTAAATTGTAATGAACCAAATGAGAATATCAATTCAACTGTGAATAACACCATGCTAAACCAGACCTGAAAAATCTAAGCAAATGAATAAAGGGAAGATGATTAAACAGAAGGTTTTGTTGATACAGTACTGAATTCTGCCATCCGGACACATGCCATTTGAAATATGATTATAGAATATAGAATATCAGGCCTAAAATGGTTATGCGATTAAAATGCGATTAATTAGATTAATTAATTAATTACAAATCCTGTAATTAATTAGATTAAAAAAATGTATCGCCTGACAGCACTAATTTATTTATTGTACAGTGGAATACAATACACATTGAATGGCACATTTTGTATTTTTGCCCTCCCTCCCCCCTCCCCTTCTCCCTCCCCTGTCCTACCCAAACCC
Source organism: Notolepis coatsorum (assembly GCF_963971535.1). Lineage (NCBI taxonomy): Eukaryota > Metazoa > Chordata > Actinopteri > Aulopiformes > Paralepididae > Notolepis > Notolepis coatsorum. The sequence goes on along the minus strand of NC_140167.1, from coordinate 9,811,613 downwards.
TACAAATACACAACAGAAAACATTACAAACACATACCTCTCTCACTCGTCCTTCCTTCTCATTGTCCTATAGTGTCTTTAGCTTGGCTATGTAACCAATAAAAGGGCCACAAACTAAGTCGTATTCAATCGTAAAGAAAGTTGCATGGTTGTCTAGTGGGGCCTTGGCTATGAGCTGGTGGTTGTCTAGTGGGGCCTTGGCTATGAGCTGGTGGTTGTCTAGTGGGGCCTTGGCTATGAGCTGGTGGTTGTCTAGTGGGGCCTTGGCTATGAGCTGGTGGTTGTCTAGTGGGGCCTTGGCTATGAGCTGGTGGTTGTCTAGTGGGGCCTTGGCTATGAGCTGGTGGTTGTCTAGTGGGGCCTTGGCTATGAGCTGGTGGTTGTCTAGTGGGGCCTTGGCTATGAGCTGGTGGTTGTCTAGTGGGGCCTTGGCTATGAGCTGGTGGGCCTTGGCTATGAGCTGGTGGTAGCGTTAGTGTTTCAAAGACAATTATATGATGCAGGCTGACTAATAATCTTAAACTCAGTATGTAATCAGTACACTTGAGATGTACAGGGGATGCCATTATTGCTAAAAATGATATCGTCATGCTAATATCCGTCACTGTAAACAGAGTCATGAGAGTTTGGTGGGGGGTTTAATTGGATTTTCCTCAGCTCATCACAAACTCCATTCAGACTCCAGCAGCAAAGAGAAGAAGAAAGATCTGAGGGCTGTGAGTGCACTGCTATGGGGACTCTGGGTTTGCATATGAGGGAGTCACTAGATTAGATTCGATTAGATTCAATAAAAAAATTATTGTCATTATACAGCAATTATACAGATACTATATGAAGAAGAGCTCATTAACGAATGACTGCTTCACTTGGATTAGATTAGATTAGATTAAAAATGTATTGTCATCATACAGCACAAGTACAGTACAACGAAAAGAAGTTTGGGATCCAACTAAAGTGCAAATGTAGCAGTAAAGTGCAACAGCAATATACAATGTACAAGTGGTTAAACTGGGTACAAAATATACAAATTAGTACTACTTAGTGTAGTGCTAATCAGATACATACTACATACAGAGTTGTAGTATTAATCTGTACAGTGATACAGGTATAAAGACACTATGGTAGTAAGTCATACTGGCCAGTAGCGTAACTAGTAAGAGTAGGTAAGGGATATGTACTAACCTACACTGTAGCACTCAACACTTTGATGAACATTGTTACTCAGCTGATGGAGTTGTACCCTTCCTGCTGTCTTGTTGTACAAAACGTGTAAGTCGCTTTGGATAAAAGCGTCAGCTAAATGAAAAAATGTAAATGTAAATGTAATGATATGTACAGATATAGATATAGTATCTACAGATGTGGAAAAAGGATTATATGCAGGTATGTACAGACAGATGTGGATAGATATATGTACAGTAGGAATACATATATATATACAGTATACGCTATCATGCTATCATACAGAGTTATATGGGTAGATTATTGTATGAGATAGGTAGTACATACTATAGTACATATACACTATAGTATGAGATAGTGTATGATGTTATTCCAGCTCGTCACTATAGGGAGAGGAGGCTCAATCATCATAATCTACCTCACAACTTTGGCTTATAGTGGAAGAGCGTCAGCCAAGAAAAGTAGATGTGTCAACCGTGACAATAAAGAAAATGAAACGAGAGCGGGGGGGGGGGGGGGGGGTTCAAATGAATCCCGAAACATCATCCGTTACGACAGTACCACCATCAGCTAAACAGGTCAGAGAGACAGATCGTTCCCTGAGATGTCAGCAGAATAAGATTCGTCCTCCATGGTATTTGCTTTAAAGCGACAGTGTGTCTTTCTTTTTTTCTTCTTCTATTAATTAATGAGGTTCGGTAGTGTGTACAGAGCCAATTGAGACCACCAACGCTTCAACGCGGCACTCAACCTTCCCTGCTCTATAGCCTCAAACGGTCTGGAATTGCCAGGGGTGTACAAAGTACCCAGAGATTATACTTAAGTGAAAGTATGGGTACCGTCTCAAAATCGTACTCAAGTAAAAGTCAGAGTATCTGGCTAAAAACACACTTGAGTAAAAGTAAAAAAGTTTCTACTTTGAATTGTAGTGTACTTAAGTACTAAAAAGTATAAGTAAAAACGTTCTGATAGCAGGTGTTTAATCAAAGATCCCTGCTTTATAGTATTGCACAAGGACCAATCAGCATGGGTATGGGCGGGTTAATTTTCCATTGATGGGGATGAGATTGGCTGTTTTTAAATAAAGAGCGGACGCAGGATTAATAACGTTAACGTTAGTTCGGCCAGAGAAACAAATATACTAATTAAAATGGTTGGACCTGCGAGATTTGTACTTTGTACTTTGTAGGTCTGGCAGACCCCAGGTGGTGAGAGCAGGCAACTGCACCTCCTCATCCATCACCCTCAACATAGGGGCCCCCCAGGGCTGTGTTCTGAGTCCCCTCCTCTACTCCCTGTACACACACGACTGTGTGGCTCAGCGGAGTAGCAATACAATCATCAAATTTGCTGACGACACAGTGGTGGTGGGCCTGATCTCTGCCAACGACGAGAGGGCCTACCTGGAAGAGGTCAAGGTCCTGGCGGGATGGTGCCAGGAAAACAGCCTCTCCCTGAACGTCAGCAAAACAAAGGAGATGATTGTGGACTTCAGGAGGTCGGGGGTCAAGGACTACAGCCCCCTCAGCATCGACGGGGCACCGGTTGAGAGAGTCAACAGCTTTAAGTACCTCGGAGCCTACATATCCGAGGACTTGACATGGACCACACACATTGACAGTGTTGTGAAGAAGGCACGACAACGCCTCTACTTCCTCAGGCGCCTAAGGAAGTTCCAAGTCAGTCAGAAGATCCTTAAGAACTTCTACTCATGTACAATAGAGAGCATCTTGACTGGCAACATCACTTCCTGGTTTGGGAATAGCACTGCACAAGACCGAAGCAGACTACAAAGAGTGACACGTTCAGCCGAACGCACAATTGGAGGGGGGCTCCCCACCCTCCAGAACATTTACAACAAGCGTTGCAAGGGCAAGGCTAAGAGAATCATTAAAGACTCCAGTCACCCGAACAACTGCCTCTTTGAACTGCTGCGGTCAGGCAAGCGATACCGGAGTCTCAAGGCGAGCACAGAAAGACTCAGAAGAAGCTTCTATCCCCAGGCCATCAGACTGCTAAACGAACAATGAACACTACACAACAACAACCACCAAACGCACATAGCACACACATCCACACGCACACACTCACTTTAAACAGACACACTGTAGCACCCACTCCACACACTTTATAGCACACACCCACTTTAAACAAACACACTGTAGCACCCACTCCCCACACTTTATATTTATTGATGAAGGATTGCACTACAACTCGTACACCTTACTGTAAATTGTACCTAAATTGTACCTCATCCCATTTCTGCTTTGCACTATATAGTACTGTACATTAGTACACTGCATAGTATTGTATATTATATGGTAACTCAGAACATTGTACATATGTCTATACCGAACACTGTGACCTAATTTTCTTCTTCTAAATTACATGCTATACTATGTTATTTGATACTATCTTGTCTAGCACAGTCTCTGGAGCGTAACAGTAAGAAGCATTTTGTATGAAAGTATTCTGTACTTCTGTATGACAACTATTAAAGAAACTTGAAACTTGAAACTTGAGTAAAAAGTATGTTTTTTTCTTCTTCTCTGAAATGTAATTGAGTAAAAGTACAAGTATACAAACCTATAATACTAGAGTAAAGTACAAATCCCCCAAAACAGTACTTAAGTATTGTAACGAAGTACAATTACTCAAGTACTTTACACCCCTGGGTGTTGCTTAGTGTTGTGTCTCACCAGACCATTTGAGGTTAGAGCAGCGAAGGTTGAGTGCCCGGTGGTCTCAATTCGCTCTGTAGGTACGTGCTCCAGAACGTGATTAATTCATTTATAAAATTGTAAAAAAAAAAGAAGATTACACATAGTCACTTTAAGGATGGAATCACTGTTATTGCTATAGTAGTGTATGACAGTCAAAACTGTATTAAAGGTGCACCTGACCAAAAATAATGCTGATCTATTTTGCACATAATCTCACACATAATCTCACACACATCCAAAGACTCTAAACGGTTTTGCAAACATTCATGTAGTTTGACCGTTTGAATATGGCCACCAGTGATGTCATTGGGGACATTGGATCCTTGTGTTGTGTTAATTACAGCTCAATTAAAAGATAAGGTAACAGTCCCTGTTAGACAAGCTTTGCTACATTGCTATTCTTTCATCTACACATCATTCCATAGGGAGGTGTAGTCTGACGTCACTTTGGACCGCCCGCGAGGTCCACCCGTATAGGGATTGATCATTGGGAAAATGGATTATCGGCTGATAATCCAATTCTGCCTCATGAACATTGAAAAGCTTTCCATTTTTGCACAAAATGAGTTCTCTTCTATCACTAACATGATCGTTTAAGCATTTTTGGTTGAAATAAAATTCTGTGATTTTAATCTGATGATTAATTGCAAATATTTTGTGGATGAATACGCACAGAAAGGTACACCATGCAAATGTTCATGCTTTATTTGGTTTAAACGAGACGATTTAGAAATGGGCAAGGGGGAAATACATTGCAATTTTGGCGAGGTGGACCGGCCGGAAACAGCAATGACGTAACCACTACACCTCCCTATTGAGCTGTAATCAACACAACACAAGGATCGCAACGCATGTCCCCTTTAAATCTTTTTTTCAAAATACTTATTTTTTAATTTTTTTTATAAATATCCTTAAACTAAATCCTCAATTTGAATAAAGTGATTAATCTGATTAAATGAGTCTTTCTTTTTTATTAAATCAACTTTCTTTAATGAATATAACTCAGCAGTTTTTTAATACTATAATATTAATGTAGCCTAATCTTTATCTGCAACTGTGAAGAAAAACCCCATTTGTTTAAACAGAATGAACATACAAAAAAATTATAAAAAAAAATTATAATAATAATAATATTTTTTTTTAATTAAAAATTTAAATTCGAATTTTTATTTAGAATTCGAATGCCAACGTAACGAACAAACGTATAAGGCTCAGCCTTATACCGGATATATATTCATTCACCCCTGTCTGAATATACCTGCATACTGTATATTCCTGTTTACATACCTGTATCTATATCTGTATGTATACCTACCATCTCTTACTAGTTATACCGCTGTCCAGTATGGCTTACTACCATAGTGTATTTATACCTGTATCACTGTACATAATAATACTCAGTAGTACTCATTATATATACACCTGTTTAATCACCTGCACATTGTATATTGTTATTGCACTTTACTGTTACTTTTACACCCTGGTTAGATGCCAACTTCTTTTTCCGTTGTACTGTACTTGTGCTGTATAATGATACAAATAAATTAGAATCTAATCTAATCTTCTGCATTACTTGATCCTTGAGTCATTACTACTAACACTCTAGTAAAAATAAACCACTGTCACACCAGATTGCATTCCAGAGAGACGATTAAATCTGACATACGGTGTTCATAGTATTCCCATGGCGCGTGACGACGCATATCCCTACTCAAAATGGCGAAATGGTGTTGTTACTGTAATACGGCCCTGTGGTCGCGGCTGCCGTGCCGTGATAATCACCTGTCGTTTGATTTACAATCACGTTTGCCCACCGAGACGCCCGTGACGACGATGTCATCGATTAGCTACAAACTGTCTAATTGTGTGTTTGCACGGAATGTGATGTCCTGCGCTGCATGTATGAATGAATGAATGACCTTTATTTATAGAGCACCCTTCACAGCACGAATGCACAGGGTGCTTTACACTACAGCTTAATATAAAAACACAATAAAACAAAATCAGAAATAATTGACAACAAACAAACAGCAGTTAAAAACAGTGAAACCAGATAGAAAAAGTAGAATAAAAGAATTTGGATAAAATCACGAGTCACTAATTAAAACAAAACTATAGAACAGTGAGGACAAGACAAGGTGCCTATGCATGATCAAAGGCCTGTCTGAAACTTGAAACTTGAACTTGAACAAATGTGTTTTTAGTTGTTTTTTAAAAGAGTTTTCAGAGGGGGCAGTTCGCAGGTCCAGTACTATATTTGTTACTCTGTGTACTATATGTGTTACTCTGTGTACTATATTTGTTACTCTGTGTACTATATGTGTTACTCTGTGTACTATATTTGTTACTCTGTGTACTATATTTGTTACTCTGTGTACTATATGTGTTACTCTGTGTACTATATGTGTTGCTCTGTGTACTATATGTGTTACTCTGTGTACTATATGTGTTGCTCTGTGTACTATATGTGTTACTCTGTGTACTATATGTGTTGCTCTGTGTACTATATGTGTTTCTCTGTGTACTATATGTGTTACTCTGTGTACTATATGTGTCGCTCTGTGTACTATATGTGTCACTCTGTGTACTATATGTGTCGCTCTGTGTACTATATGTGTTACTCTGTGTACTATATGTGTTACTCTGTGTACTATATGTGTTGCTCTGTGTACTATATGTGTTGCTCTGTGTACTATATGTGTTACTCTGTGTACTATATGTGTTGCTCTGTGTACTATATGTGTTACTCTGTGTACTATATGTGTTACTCTGTGTACTATATGTGTTACTCTGTGTACTATACGTGTCGCTCTGTGTACTATATGTGTTACTCTGTGTACTATATGTGTTGCTCTGTGTACTATATGTGTTACTCTGTGTACTATATGTGTTACTCTGTGTACTATATGTGTTACTCTGTGTACTATATGTGTTACTCTGTGTACTATATGTGTTACTCTGTGTACTATATGTGTTACTCTGTGTACTATATGTGTCACTCTGTGTACTACATGTGTTACTCTGTGTACTATATGTGTTACTCTGTGTACTATATGTGTTGCTCTGTGTACTATATGTGTTACTCTGTGTACTATATGTGTTGATCTGTGTACTATATGTGTTGCTCTGTGTACTATATGTGTTTCTCTGTGTACTATATGTGTTGCTCTGTGTACTATATGTGTTACTCTGTGTACTATATGTGTTACTCTGTGTACTATATGTGTTACTCTGTGTACTATATGTGTTACTCTGTGTACTATATGTGTTACTCTGTGTACTATATGTGTTACTGTGTACTATATGTGTTACTCTGTGTACTATATGTGTTACTCTGTGTACTATATGTGTCGCTCTGTGTACTATATGTGTTACTCTGTGTACTATATGTGTTACTCTGTGTACTATATGTGTTGTTCTGTGTACTATATGTGTTACTCTGTGTACTATATGTGTCACTCTGTGTACTATATGTGTTGCTCTGTGTACTATATGTGTTACTCTGTGTACTATATGTGTTTCTCTGTGTACTATATGTGTTGCTCTGTGTACTATATGTGTTACTCTGTGTACTATATGTGTTACTCTGTGTACTATATGTGTTGCTCTGTGTACTATATGTGTTACTCTGTGTACTATATGTGTTACTCTGTGTACTATATGTGTTGCTCTGTGTACTATATGTGTTGCTCTGTGTACTATATGTGTCACTCTGTGTACTATATGTGTTACTCTGCACCAATATATAACTAAGTCAAATTCCTTTGAGTATGCTGCATACTCTGAGAATAAAGGTCATTCTAATTCCGATTAGAATATTATACCCTCTATACTCAGATGATAACATTATACCCTATATATATATTTTTTTTACAGTTTTTACAGTTTTAAAGTTTTACAGCTTATATATATATATATATATATATATATATATATATATATATATATACACTATTTGCTACACTCAGTGGCCCATTTTAAAATGGGCTGATGAGGAGGTATCGTTTTCCTTACGTTTTTCCACAAAATCGACAAGATGTTGACCGTTTATTCCAACAACTGCCCCCCTACCTGTCTAGCCCATCAAACCAACACAGATCATCAGACCACAACCACAACAACCATTTGTAAAGAAAAAGTAGCCTTTTGTCGTATAGCCTCTCTCTGCACTGTTTCGTCCTTAAGTTATTCCAGGCGGGGGCAGACTGAGGAGGGGCGCGGGATAGAGGTCTGAGTGTGCGCATGCAATGCAATAAGCTTTCTTAACCCTTTCACTACCACACTACCAAAATGGTTAACCCTTTCACTGCGACCACACAGAGAAGGTTAACCCTTTCACTGCCACGCGGCAAAGGGTTAACCCCTTTCACTACAGATAACCGTCTGTAGTGTGGCAGTGAAAGGGTTAACCGTCTGTAGTGTGGCAGTGAAAGGGTTAACCTTCTGTAGTGTGGCAGTGAAAGGGTTCATGTTCTCACGTGCGGTTAGCCTGTCTGGTGCTGCCTGCTGTGGCGGGCTGCCACAGATTAACACGGGTCGCTGGTTCTGACCCCTGGTCCCTGCTTTAGGGGTGCTCTGGGAACCACCCCCCCCCCCCCCCCCCCACGCCAAGGACCGAGCTATAGGAACGCAGCTCAATCAGCATGTGACACGGTAGCAATAACCACAACGATTCATAACATCCTGTGGCACGACGCCACGAAAGCGGCTCATTGACCCGGGCGGTCGTTTAATGAGCATCACCGTTATTTGATCATGATCGCCCGCTGCCTAACAATATGTCCGTGAGAATGGTGTAACGGAGGATACTTACACAGTATATTACTGTAAACGATACCGGTGTAAACGTAACCATATAGTGACGATATTCAATTGCAAACGGTCTTCCTTCCTTTATTCCGTTGTTGTCAGTTATACTTTTACAAATAGCACCAGTGTTGCCAGAATATCCTGCTGTGCAGGTACTTTTTTGTATCTTTTATATTGTTTATCTTCTTTGCTTGGATGTCTGATTTTATCCAAATTCTTTTATTCTACTTTTTCTATCTGGTTTCACTGTTTTTAACTGCTGTTTGTTGTTGTTGTCATTTATTTTCTGATTTTGTTTTTATTGTGTTTTTATATGTTAGCTGTAGTGTAAAGCACCCTGTGCATTCGTGCTGTGAAGGGTACTATATAAATAAAGGTCATTCATTCATGTACAGTATGCATGTGTTTGTGGCTGCAGTGTGGGGGTGTTGTAAGCCCAAGACAAATCTCCCAGCTGATGGGACAATAAAGTGACTCTCGACTCTCTCGACTCACCCTCTGTGTGCACCGCAGACACGTAGGTCCAGTTGTAGCGCTTGACGATGTCCAGGAGGGCCCGGGCTTGCAGCGTGTCGGTGGGCACGACCCTGAGGAAATACTTGAACAGCGTCTTGTCGCTCAGGTCGATGCTGGTGGCCGAGTAGGCTATCTGGGGGATGTTGAACAGCTGCAGCAGGTTCTGGACCTGTATGGCCACCGAGCTGGAGCCGGGCCCGATGACCCCGGCGATGGGCTTCTTGGACGACGGCGGCTGGCTGGACGGCGTGCCCTCGATGCACCACTTGGAGCCGTCCTTCTCGTCCCGGATGGAGATGAGCGAGTCGCGTATGAACTCGATGCTCTGCTCCAGGGCCACGGAGGAGTGCCAGCAGGAGTCGCGGATCTCGCAGCCCAGCGTGATGTTGGGCAGCAGGTCGGGGTCGGAGTTGATCCGGTCCAGGGTGTGGAACATGGCCTCCACCCGCTGGATGCCGTACTGCTCGCGGATCTCCCCGCACTGCCTCTCCGCCACCCGCTCCGCCGAGGGCTGGTGGTGGACGGAGAAGAGGGCCCCTATGATGACGTCGCCGTCCATCCGGGCCACGGAGCGGCTGGCGGCCCTGGGCACCGCCGACCTCACATGCTTGACGCCGGGCGAGAGGAACGCCTCGAACAGCAAGATGGGGAAATACAAAGCGCTTATCGGGGTCAGGTGAATCATATTCCACACAGCGCCTGTCGCCCCACACCGACCGCGGTCTCTCGACTGTATAGAATCACGTCTGCTCGGCCATGACGGAGGACCCTGTATCCATACGTGTGTGTGTGTGTGTGTGTGCGTGCGTGTGTGTGTGTGTGTGTGTCAGACGACGACAATCAACTCAGCCATCCTCCTTCCTTCAGTCGATCTCCTGCAGGAGGAGAGACACAAATTAATTCCATGTTCTTCATAAGAGTTCTACAGCTTTACATTGTATATATACACTCGATTTTGTTTGTTGCAGGTTATAGATTCACTTTAATATCAATAAAGAAAATAAATATGGTTACATCTTGCCCACAAAAGTAGTGGTGCTACTACTATGTCCTTTATTCTTGATTCGGTCAAAAAGGCTGCACACTACTAGTGTGTCCAATTCAGAGGGGAAAACAGCTATAAGGATATTCCAAAAACATGCCTCAAGGAGGGTGAAGACAGCACTCGGTAAAATAACGACATATTAAGAATGATCAAAGTCCGAGAATCTTCAGAGATGGTGAAAGCTCGGTCGTTGGGACTAATATAATGTCTATGTGATGGTACGGTATGCATCCCCTTTACACACGGCTTGTTAGTTTCAGCACCCTGGACAGCGCTCCCCAAGTAGAACTGCGTTTTCTCAAGGTGATCCTTCTGAGAGAGTCACTTCAAACTTTACGACAGTGATGATGAATCACATCATCACCACCACCATAGCCTATAAAACATCTGGTTAATTTTACGGTTTATTAATCGTAACTGCAGTAATGATCGTTTATAAAGGTCGGAAGTATACACATAAATTACACACACACACAATCTGATTAAAAGGTGTATAGCTTACCTTATTTAAGCTACTACGGAATAAAGGTTCGCCTATATAGGCAAGTGCCTAGAAAACATTTAAGTTCCAGTCTATATATCTGCAAAGCACCAAATCACAGATTGGTATTCTTCACCTACCAGATGCAGCACCGGGCAATTCGGAACATAAACCTCCTCCTCTTCTTCTGAAACACACCGACTGGACTCCAGCTTCTGGCGCCAAAACAGCGAGTCTCTCTCTCTCTCTCTCTCTCTCTCTCTCTCTCTCTCTCTCTCTCTCTCTCTCTCTCTCTCTCTCTCTCTCTCTCTCTCTCTCTCTCTCTCTCTCTCTCTCTCTCTCTCTCCTTGATGCTGATCATAAGGTGTCCCCCTTCTTAGCTCTTCATCACTGCATCTTGAAAACGGGTCACATTGACTGCAGTGGTCTTGATGTTAATGAATACTAATAAAAAAAAATAAAAAATAAAAAGCAGAATTCTCACATTAGCTATTTATTTCTACGTTCTATAGATCTCTATCTATTTTTTGACAGGGACAGGGTCAATGATTTATCATCCAATTTAGAAGAATAAGGCTGATGATGGAGGGCCGATGAGCAATACAATCACATCTTGAGAAATGTTGCATTCGTGAAATTAAAGGTGAGAGAGCCTGTTCAAAACTTCTAAAACTGATATTATATTATTCTTACTGCGAGGAGATTTGATGCACTGCTGCAGTATAAATTAAAATGGGGTCGCTTTGGCGCCACCCCGTGTCTGTGATGCGGTACTGCATGCATGTTGTCCTTGGGCGAGCGCTGCTGCGTTATTTCTTTCCGTAGCCGCATTTCTCGGAGACGCTCTCTGATTGGCCGACGCCTGTTTCTATACTGGTTAAGCTTAGGCACTCTTTCGAAGTTGGTTTGTCTTAGACTTAGAGCATGGCGATAGAACGCCAGGTAGTTTGCAGGCTGTTCGACGCGGAAATGGGCAAAGACACAGCTCGTCACGCGATTGAGCAAACATGTCAGTGGCCAATCAGAGAGCGTCAGTCAGTGGCCAATCAGAGAGTGTCTGCCAGAAATGCGGCTAGGAAAAAAAATAACGCAGCGCTGCTACCTCACTTCCGGTATTTAAAAATGGCGAACATCAACACAGTGGACGCGAAAAATTAATAAGTCTGTGGAGCTGAAATCCAACATGCTTTGACTGGCATTGTTGCTGCAGTGATAGGAGGCAAAGCATCTCTTCGGGAGGCACAGAATAAGTAAATATATATGTTTTTTTTGCTATTGCTTTTTGGTGGTAACATCCGAGAGAATAATAAAGCACCAGTCTGAAAGTGTTTTTAACTGTTATTTGATGGCCAAATTGCTGCTGCAGGAATATGTTGGTACATATTTGCCAAACAGGAGCGTCGACTCTCCAGGTCTAGTGGTATAAGTTTGTAGCTAAATAAGAGTTATAACGTATATGCTTGCAACCGTTGTACCATTATGAATTGAAAATGGGGGACCCTGATGTAAACAAGACGAAAGTCTTTCTCTGGTCTGCATCCCTTTAACAATTGTGTATTGAGCCGTACTGTATTGTACCCATTCTGCATTAAATAACGTTTTCATTCATTCATGTAACGTCCCTCACGACTGAACCCCACTGATACACTCTATATAACCTCGCTATTACTGAACTGACTGGTGAAATTCTGCTTTTGTAGTAATATCTCAAGATGAGTAGCCGCAGGAAGAAAGCTCCACCGGTCAAGGTGGACGAGGAGGCCAAGAAGAAGTTGAACTGGAACATGTTCGAGGACAGGAGGAACGAGGCTGTCGATGAGGAGGGGGAAGGAGACCACCACCACCAGGCCCCCCCAACCTGTTCCTTTCCTCCTCCCAGTAACCAAACTCCCGTGCGCCGCCGGTCCCTCCTCTCGACCGGCGAGGAGGAGGACATGGATACGACGAGCCGCTCCAGTTCCGCCCCCTTCTTCTCGGAGCGAGGGGAGGAGGTCCCAGGAGGTACCACCTCGACCTCAGCATCCCTGGCGCCCTCATCGGCATCCCTGGCGCTCACCGTCGTGCCCGTCTCCCAGTTCGGTCGCGCCTGGAAAGCGCTGATAGGGGAGCTCGACGTCCGACCGGCGCTCTGGGTCTCCTCCTCCTCCTCCGACTGTGAACAGAGAGCTTTCACCCTCCACAGAGTCCGCGGCGATGATCAATTATGCCTTACTTTCAAACCCAGCCGAGACGCCGAGGCGTCGGGGTCGGAGGAGGAGGGGAAGCGTGGCGACGAGTCGCACACGGTGGAGTGTAGCTGCGGTAGAATCTCCCTGGAGGATCTGGACTGGTTGCAGAAGAAGAGCGTCGTGCAGCTGTGTCACCACCACCACGCAACGGAAGAGTCAATCAAGGCATGTATAATGATCAATCTCAGGTAGATTGATTGATTGATTGCCGAATGGGTACAATACAGTACGGCGGCTGAATACACACAGTTGTTAAGGGGATGCAGACCAGAGAAAGACTTTCGTCTTGTTTACATCAGGGTCCCCCCCATTTTCAATTCATCATGACATTTATGACATACGCAACATACAGATTATATATCATGACATTTCTGACATACATGACATACAGTACTGTTACATTTGTGACATACAAGATATGCAAATATACAGTACTGTTAATAAACAGAGATCCTAACAAACTACCGTATATACATACGAGGGGGAGGAAACTGTACATTAGGAGGGTGGGTGGGTGGGTGGACATGAACTGGGGTCATACAGATAATATCATGACATTTATGACAATAAATGTAGCCGTTGACGAAGTAGCCCCAAATCAATATCTATTAGCTGAGCGTCAACTGTGTTTTATAGAAAAGTGGCGGGTTGTTCTGCAAACGTAATGTCTTGGCTTCCTGTCGCAGGTGGGGATATACCTACTGGAGTCTGGCCTGGCAACACCGGAGCTCCTGAGTGAAGGCTATTCCAGGATCAAGAAAGCGAATCAACTGATGCAGAAGTTGATGGAGTATTTCTATGACTTTATTATCCCTGGTAAGTGCCTTCATTTCTACTTTGTTAAAGGAACACGCCAGCATGTGGAAATGTGCTTACAGTCTTCTCCAGGGTCAAGATTCAAGAGTTTATTCAGCACATACATACCAGGGCATACAGTGAAATGCGGTTGGCCATGCCCGCTACGATTGTGCAATAAAACAATAGTAATAGTAGTAATAATAATAAGATAACTAGAATACACATGCTAAATAGACATGTTAATAAATCGCTTAAAGGCACTGGATCCTATGTACACTCCTATACAATGTGCAATTTCTCTTCTATGTCCCTATGCTATACTTGCTGTTACTAACTATACTATGCAACAATCGCAACAAGTTCTTTTCTTAAAGTGTCCTTTTTCCTTCCTTTAAAGTGTCCTTTTCTTGTGTGTTTAAAGTGACATGTGGTGCGTTGTGTGTGTGTGTGTGTGTGTGTGTGTGTGTGCAGAATGTTTTGTTGTGTGTGTATGTGTGTGTTCATGTGTGCTTGTGTGTGGAGAGTTGTTCATTGTTCTGATGGCCTGAGGGAAGAAGCTGAGCCTTAGTCTCTCTGTTCTTGTTGCGTGTATACGGAGGCGATTGCCTGACCGCAGCAGCTTGAACAGGCTGTTGTTGGGGTGGTGAGGGTCCTTCATTATTCTGCAGGCTCTGGATTTGCACCTCCTATTGTATAAGTCCTGCATGGGGTGGTAGTGCAATACCTGTAGTCCATTCTGCTGAGCGCACCACTCTCTGTAGGGCCTTCCTATCCTGGGCCGTGCTGTTTCCTGTTTCCAAACCAGGCAGTGATGTTCCCAGTCAGAATGCTCTCTACAGCCCCGGAATAGAAGGAGTGGTAGAGGCGCTGTTTCGCCTTTTTTACCACAGTGTCTATGTGAGTTCAGTTGACCATGTCAGGTCCTCTGTATGGCTGACCTTCGATTTTTTTTTGGAATTCGAAGCTTCGGGGCCGAGATTTTATTTTAATTTGAAGCTTCGAAAAAAAGAAAGTAAATAATTATAATTCTTTTTTATTTATTTTTTTTATATGTTGCAGGACTTGTACAGCACTTTGGTCAACTTTGTCAGTGCTGTAAAGTTTAAACCTTTTTAAATCTTAGACAAACAAAACACTTTGCTTTCATGAAATATTGTAAGCCGTCATTTGAGGCTTTATAAAAGCAGCACAATGAACACAAATCTGTCAGTGCCGAGTCCGACCTCATCTTAAATAACAAACAGCATTGCTTGTTGTAGTTAACAAAGAGAGGCAGAGTTGATTTAGCAAAAAGATTTTTTTTTATTTATTTTTTTTTATAATCGAATTTTATTTTCATATTCAAATCCCATGCCCATCGAACGAAGCTTCGAAGTATTTAAGACAGCCCTAGTCCTCTGTGATATGGACAAGAAGATGGATAAAAATTTCCTCTCTGTGCGTTCAGTAGAAAGCTATCCGGCTGCAAGCTAGCCTAGCTTAGCACAAATGAATGGAAGTGGATACGGACCAACTAGCCTAGCTGTTGGCCAAAAGCATCTCTCCCAGAGTTTTAAAGCTAGGCTAGCTTAATGAGGCCGATATCCAATATCCTACATCATGTGTGTGCGTGTGTGGCTGTGTTGTGTGTGTGTGTCAACACTCATAGAAACAAATAGACAAATTCTTCAATGAAGGAGAAATTAGCTGTAATAATTTATTTTTTCATTTTGTTATTCATTTGTTAACTTGACACGTGCATTAAGCAAAACTCTTTAACTGTATAAAGGTGAAGAAAAATGACAATTCTACAATCAGCCGAAATATCATCTGTAATAAATACTGTCTGCCGATATATTATTGTTGCGTCACTGCCGATGAGTGGCGTCGTTTTGAGGGGAGAGCAGGGATGGGAGTAACATTTTGCACCTTTCTCATTAACCTCGGTGTGTAACCCGCTCTCTGTTCCCCTGTGTCTTCTCTGCAGAGGTGGTGGTGGAGAACGGCGGGGGAGGGTGATGAGTGTGACACGGACCTGGAGAGGCAGAACGTGGAGGAGCTCTACGACTACGTCAGACACCTGCACATGAGGCAGAGCCCGGAGGTGGTGACTTATGACCTGCAGCACAAGGCTCTGATACCCGTCCTCAGGCCCTATCAGAGCCAGGCTGTCAACTGGATGCTGGGCAGAGAGAATTACAAGGACAGTTCTCCCAAAGGTAAGATAAGATATTTCTTTCTTTATTGATCCCGTTGCGGAAATTCACGCATCATAGCAGCGTGGGGAAGGGGGGGAGGGGAGGTACAGTATGGGCAGGGTAATAGTAGAACGGTAGAAAAGTAAAAATATGATGTGTAAACAATATAATTAACTCTGAATATATGCATCTGATCAAGTAGGCAGTGTGATCAAAGGTGCAGGTGAGGGTCTGTATGCCCTAGGTTACCGTAAAACCTGTAATAGTTGTCCAGGCACTTGCGTACTTCAACAATCAAATTGGGTTTCATGGTGTATGGGTCATTCCATTTATTGGGGGCAAAATGTGCCAATTTAAAGCAGTTTAATGCAGTTAGCTCGGTTACATACTGTGTGCATGAAATTCATGAATATTACATTAGATTATATTGGATTCAAATGTATTGTCATACGGCAAGTACAACGAAAAAGAGGTTTGGCATCCAACCAGAGGGCAAATGTAACAGTAAAGTGCAATAGTAATATACATACATATAGTGATTTAAACTGGGTATAGAATATATAAATTAGTACTACTGAGTAATAGTGCTAATCAGATGTATGTACAGAGTAGTTAATTAATATAGTATTAATATGTACAGTGATGCAGGTATAAATACACTTAGTAAGTTGCACTGGCCAGCAGCGTAACTAGTAAGAGTAGGTAAGGGATATGTACAGATATAGATAGTATCTACAGATATGTAAAAAGGATTATATGTAGGTATGTACAGACCGATGTGGATAGATATACGGTAAGAATAAATACTGTATATATATATGGTATATATAGCAGGGTTCGCACAAGGTCCTTGAAGTGCTTAAAGTGCTTGATTTTTTAACAAAATCTTTTTCTATAAAAACAGCATTTAAAAGTGAATTCTATCCTTTTAAATGCCCTTTTAAAATGAAAAATAGTACTTGGAAAAATACTTAAGTCCTTGAAAGTTCATTCTGCAATGTCTGTGGGAATCCTGATATAGTATTATGTGTTTATATTTGTATATATAATATGTATTTAATGCAGGAATTGATATTCCATTTTCATATTGGTATGTGATATTGACGTATTATTAACCTCCTCACAGAACAATCGCTGCACTTCCTGTGGAGGGAGCTGATCACTTTGTGTGGGAAGAAGTTGTTTTACAACCCTTTCAGTGGCTGGTAAGTCGAAGTTGTTTTACAACCCTTTCAGTGGCTGGTAAGTCGAAGTTGTTTTACAACCCTTCCAGTGGCTGGTAAGTCGAAGTTGTTTCACAACCCTTTCAGTGGCTGGTAAGTCGAAGTTGTTTTACAACCCTTCCAGTGGCTGGTGAGTCGCTGGCTAATGCTCTCTTGTTCTTCTTACATAATAGACTGACCTGTTTCTCGGCAGACACTTTGGTGTGTCATAGCAGGGTAAACTCAGCTGTAACTATCACATTAATAATGGGTGCCAGTGAGCCAATGAGCCATACCGGTACAATACAGGGCCTTGGTGCTGGCACACCTAAATGGAACACACCCGATAAGATAAGATAAGATATTCCTTTATTGGTCCCCTTGGGGAAATTCGGGCCTCATAGCAGCATGAGGGGGGGGGGGGGGGGGGGGGGGTACAGTATGGGCAGGGTAATAGTAGAACGATATAGGCAATAAAAATATATCTGAATTTTAAAATATAAAGAAAAAATAAACAGTGTAAACAATATTATTAACCCTGATTATAAATATAAAGTAAATAGTGTAAACAAAAGTGCAGATGAGGGTCTGTATTGGTTATATTATACATTACAATAAATATAGGCAATAAAGAATTTGAATATTTCAAACCTTTTTATTCTCGAAAAGGACAATTGAGGTCACCCTAATTTTCAATGTCGTCGAGACTTAGACATTTCAATGCATAATTATTTTTATAATAATAATAAATAATAACTATCTATATAGCACCCTTCACACATGGACCACAGCCCTAAGTGCCCCACAGCAAGTAGCACAAAATTATATATAATATAATATATATACTATGAGTAAAAGTAAACCGTATACACAAGGTGCAGTATTACACAAGGTACCCTAACTGGCCTGATACACGTTGTAATAGTTCGTGCAGATTTAGCTGGTTCTGTAGCCGTTAGTTCTCCAGCTGCTGGCAGAAGTCCAAGCCCACAATATTAACCCTTTCACTACCACACTACAGACGGTTACAACTGAGTTTCCCCCCCCCATTACGACATGTCAAAAATTTACGTTGTGGAAAAAGGTCTATTGCGTTTGTTCTACGGTTGAATGGTTATTATCTTGTATCGTGCTTTTGAATGTATCCCCGACCTATACCTACCTTCATTCATGCCATCAATGAAGGGGGCAGGAGAGGGCGGCTTTGAGGTGGGTGGGTGGGTGGGCGGGGGGATGGTTGTGGTTGCTTGTTTGACTGTTATGATCTGATCCTGCGACCATGTACTGTACATGTCTGTCTGTGTTCTTCTTGTTATGTATGTTTGCTGTGTTTTTTTTGGAGCTCCTATTTATCTGCTGTAACATTAATTGCCCAGTTTGGGACATGCTAATAAACTTGACCTTGACCTTGACCTGGCGGTGTCTCTTCCGTCAGTCTGATCCGGGAGTTCCCGTTGGCCGGCGTGCAGCGGCCCGGTGGCATCCTGGCTGATGAGATGGGTCTTGGGAAAACAGTGGAGGTTCTGGCTCTCATCCTGTTCCACCCCCGCCTGGACCTGAAGCAGGCGCCGCTCACCATGCCCGTGGTGAGGACCAACGGAGACTAGGGATGTCCGATATGATCGGCCTACCGATATTGGCATTACAATGTAATATCGGAAATTGTCGGTATCGGTTTGAAAAACTTTTTTAAATTTTATTCTTTTTATTTAACCTTTATTTACCCAGGCAAGCAAGTAAGAACAAATTCTTATTTGATTTATTGTCAAAAGTATGCATAATGTTGTGTTAATTCCACGACAAGAGATATGTAATGTTAATTACCTGAAATAATTCCGTTTTTTGGGGGGGGGGGGGGGGGAACCATGCATATATCGGTATCGGTAATTAAGAGTTGGACAATATCGGTATATCGGATATTGGTAAAAAAGCCAATATCAAACATCCCTAACAGAGACCGATGCGTTTAAGGTCCCATGTTGTGGGAGAAACACACCTTTTCTGTGCTTGTGTACATACGTTTGG
This sequence comes from Notolepis coatsorum, assembly GCF_963971535.1. Taxonomy (NCBI): domain Eukaryota; kingdom Metazoa; phylum Chordata; class Actinopteri; order Aulopiformes; family Paralepididae; genus Notolepis; species Notolepis coatsorum. The sequence goes on along the minus strand of NC_140167.1, from coordinate 9,792,428 downwards.
TCCTCTGACGGGCCTGCACTCAACACTCAAACTGTGAAATAAGACAAGCCAGTCCGTGTTCAGAAACCGTGCCTTTAAATGCGTCGTTTGTGATGTCACGCGGAAAAAAGCTCATTGCAATGCGCGGTTCTTGACTTTGTGGGCTCATGTGAAACACGTGTGTACAAAATGGCACGCTCGCTCGTAAACGTTCTCTTTTCTACCTAAAGTTGAACCTAAAATATGTTTCTGACAGCATTTCTAGACTAAATTATTAAAATAAGTGCTTATTCCACATAATTGGACGTGATTGAAATCTTACAGCGTGCACCTTTTAAACAACGGACAGATAATTCTTCTGCAGAAGGCACATTATTAGTTGAGCTTATAGGACTAGATAGTACAATCCCTTAGATAATCAGCACTTGGTAGTGAATGGGGTAGTGGTAAAAGCTTCACTGGGGTCTTCAGGTGGGCACCCTCCTTCATTGGTGTTTCGTTGACAGGCCCATGACACCTCCGAAGGGCTCAACGGCAATACCTGGGCCCTCATTCATCAACGTGTTCTACGCACAGATCTGTGCTTACCCTGTGCGTACGATCATTTCTAAGCAAAGAGTGGGATTCATCAATTTCAACTTGAACTTGACTTCGTGCTTACATCTACGCACAGTTCAGACCTGGCGTACCTAGCGCCCAGTGGTAGAATATATTATTACAACAAGGAAATGAGCTTCTGTGCATAATAACACTGGCACGTTCTGTACGAACCGTAGTTCATTATAGTTCATTGTAAAATAGCAACAGTAGTGTAATTATGGTCAAAACCCTATAAATAGCATTTGGAATAATAGATCTTTCTCTCAGAATGAATGCAGCATGGTTTATATAGCGTTATCGGAATATACGGGGTGTAGGCTACTGACTGACTGCGCTCCGCGTAGCTTGATTGATTGATTGATTGAAAAGTTTATTAACAGATTGCAGAATGGGTACAGTACAGTACAGCTCAGTACATACAATTGTTAATTGGGGATGCAGACCAACTTTCGTCTTGTTTACATCAGGGTCCCCCATTTTCAATTCATCATAAATCATAAAGCTCAACTCGTTATTATTCTGCGCAGACCGCAGAAACACGGGAACGTTTTGATTATATTTAAAAGGCTTTACGTTAAACGAAACAAGTGGAACTTCGAAGCTGTAAGCAGAATACAAGTCATATGAATATAGTGTTCTTCCCCCTTTTTACTGTATAAGAAAGAATAGAAAACGCATTGCAATGACACTATAGTGGACAGACTATGTATATGATGGGATTCAAGTTCGCGTTTTTGTTGCTCATAGGCATGCTGTCAGAGTATGATATCTTAATCAAACATTCTAGAACATTTGTCGTCACAGATCATGTCCTAATAGAACATAGGCTATGGCATGGATCGTGATATTGTGTGGACTGTTATTATTACTGTACACCGGTACCACCCATTGTGACAACAGCCTTGTGAGTCCCGCACACAAACATGATGGAATTCAAGTTCATGTATTGAAAGGCAGGCTATCATACATGCAGTGAGATTCATTGTTCTTGTATATGCTCTCGTATTATATTGTTTATATAGGCTACCCAATACTGACATCAAAATAGATTGTAGTATGCCTCTAGAAATCATATGCAGCAGGTAGAAAATTGACGGGAGATCCATCGCGATTTGGAATAAAATTGAGGAGAACTTTAATCCCTGGGGTATTAATCAAACAACACGGGAAAAGGCAGTCATATTCCAGCGCGGTCTTTATTAGCCGACAACAAAATAGATGCATCTAAAAATCATATAGCCAATCGAACACAACTAATAAAGGCATTCATATTACAGCACGGTTATAATGACACACAACCAACGCCAAACAGTGGTCAATGAACGGTCTTTATTAGTATTTTGAGCTGTCCAGGCAGAATTGCAGCAATGGTCTTAGGGAGCCGTTGATATCTGACATCACCGTTTACGAGTCCGCCTTTTATTTATCCCACAATACGCGATAGTGTCTTCTTGGTTCGACAGCAGTGAACAATCTTCGTGGAGTTTCTCAGGGTTCCGCTCAGGTCCGTCCATTATTTCACATCCCATGGGGGGTGTTTCCTCATTTTCATGACCATATATGGATAATCATGCACGAGCATTGACGGTAGAACAAAGTGGTATTCATCAACACGGAGGACCATAGAGCCTGCGTACGCACGTGTGATGAATGCCGACTTCCCTGTGCGTACGCTAGTTCTACATTCCGTGCTTACGTGTGGAAGTAGGTCAAGTTCTACGTCCACGTTGATGAATGAGGGCCCTGGCATCCCAGGTGTGCCCCCCTCTGCTTTTAGTTCCACAATGAATACCGACTTCTGGGAGGTTGACCACAAGACCAGGTCCGGTCTGAGGTTAGTTGTAATGATCTCGGGTGGAAAGATGAGTTTCTGGTCTAAGTCAACCTGCATCCTCCAGTCCCGGGCAGTGTCCAGGAGGGTTGCTTCTACTCTTGCAGATGGCTTTGCTGGGAGCTGTCCTGCTCTTACAAAAGGGGTGGTGTTTGAGTGTCTAGGCATTGGGGGAGGGAGGGCATTGTTGGTAGTTCTCCTTCCTTCCAGGGTGATCGCCAGTTTATTCAAACCTTTTATTTAAAGCCCCGAGATGTTTGTTTTGAAACCAACTAATGGGAGCGCTCGCCCTGTGTTGTTTTAAAGGGACAATCTGTGAATTATTTCATACCACCTGTGCCACTGGAAAGGGAGGAGGAAGTCCTCCACTGCAAGTCGGAGGCTCGACCTAAAGTGAAAACATCTTACCCAGGTAAGTCCCTTACCACTTGTTTTAGCTTTTGTCTGCTCAGAAGTTATTTGAGTGGAATTGTGACCTTTTTATAAAGCTTTTACAAACGTACCTCTTCATCCTTTAAATACATTGCCACTTAGACTCAATACAGCCACACTATGATTATTGTACTGGAAATGAAAGCTATTCTATTGCACTGCACTATTGCACTATTTTATTCTGTCTATTTTATGCCAATATTATGTCTATTCTTATGATTATTGCACTGTAAATGAGATCTATTTTATTGCACTGCTGCAGTAAAGTGCAATAGTAATGTACAGGTGACCAAACTGGGTATAAAATATATAAACTTAGTACTACTAGGAGTGTAGTGCTAATCAGATGTATGTACAGAGTTGTAATATTAATAGGTACAGTGATACAGGTATAAAGACAGTATGGTAGTAGTCATATATTATTATGATTATTATTAGGGATGTCCAATATTATCGGCCTACTGATATTATCGGCCGATATTGGCATTAAAATGTAATATTGGAAATTATCGGTATCGGTTTAAAAAAAATATATATATATATATATATATATATATTTCTTTACATTTCTTTAACCTTTATTTACCCAGGCAAGCAAGTAAGAACAAATTCTAATTTTATTTATTGTCAAAAGTATGCATAATCTTGTGTTAATTCCACGACAAGAGATATGTAATGTTATGTAATGAAATTATTCCGTTTTTTTTGGGGGGGGGAAACCCCGCATATATCGGTATCGTTTGATATCGGTATCGGAAATTAAGAGTTGGACAATATCGGTATATCGGATATCGGTAAAAAAAAGCCAATATCGAACATCCCTAATTATTATTATTATTATTATGATTATTACATAACTCTTCATGTTTAACGTCCTCGCGCAGCCGTGCGCGTCATGCTGCTCACTGCGCTAAAGGAGATGCGGTCTGGGAAGGGGGCGTCGGTCAAGGCCATCTTGGGCTACATCCACAGCACGTTTCACTACGACCTGCTGAAGAACCGCTTCAGGAAGACCCTGGTCAAGCTGATGGACGAGGGCCTGGTCTGCCGGGTCAAAGGTCGCGGGATCGCCGGCTCCTTCAAGCTGGGGAAGAACTACAAAGAGACCAAGAAGACGACGACGACGACGCCGACGGGGACGCCAGTCAAGCCTGTGAGTGAACAGGACCCTCGTGTCGTCCGGGCCGTCTGGGTGTCTGACGCACACCGATTATTAACCCATTCGATATCGATTTCAATTAGGCTGGATGGTGTCAGGGGGCCGGGGGTTGGGATCCATTCACGCTCAATTCAATCAATTCAACATTTAAATGAAAATAGTTGTTTCCTTGCTTTCTGATAAGATAAGATATTCCTTTATCGATCGCCTTGGGGAAATTCGGGCATCATAGCAGCATGGGGGAGGGGGGAGGGGAGGTACAGGTATGGGCAGGGTAATAGTACAAAGACATAAATATAGGCAATAAAATGAGATCTGAATACAAAAGAATTAAATATAAAAATATAAATATAAATGACATACATTCTCATTGTCAGTAGGATGTATAGTACCCCCTTTTCATGCTTAAAGATTGAATTTGAATTTGCTGAATTGAAACTGAATTGACCTCAACCCTGCTTTGTTTTGTTACATGTTAGTTTATCGTTGTATCAATCAAAACGGATCTTATTTCCCTTTGTGTCAGAATTCCAAGAACAAAGAGAGCGGCACACCCAGGAGGACGTCTGGGAGGCGGGCCAAGGAGACGGTGGAGACGGCGGAGACTGAAGACAAACGAGAGACTTTTCCTACAGAGGACAGCCAGAGTTCTGCACACGACTACAGTCCACGGGAGGACGGGGAGACGGAGGGCGGACAGGCCGAAAGACTCGAAGAGACGCCGGACCTAGGGGAGGACACACTAGGCACCTCGCAGCATGTACCCCCCGTTTCTACGACGACGGACCCCCCGGGCGAGGACGACAAAGAGACATCGAGGACGCCCCGGGACAGTAAGTCTGCGGGGGTATTAAAAACCGGGGCAACCCGGCTGTCGGGAGATGAAATAATATTAAAGGAAAACTCCAACATTTTGGGAAATTAGCTTATTTGCCATCTACCCTGGAGTTAGACAAGAAGATACATACCTTTTTCTTCTCTGTGCATGCAGTAGGAGTAGGAAGACGTTGAGAACTAGGCTAATGGAGGAACCTACTTCCAGTGACTGACGCTAAGCTAGGCTAACGGTGCGCGTCTTCCTACTCCTACTGCATGCACAGAGAAGAAAAAAGGTATGTATCTTCTTGTCTAACTCCAGGGTAGATGGCAAATAAGCTAATTTCCCAAAATGTTGGAGTTTTCCTTTAAATATAATGAAATGTTTTTGTATTGGAGTTTTTTTTTTTTTTTGCGGGAGTACTGGGAGCTTGGTGCGTCTCTGGCGAGAGCTTGTATGGATCGAGTGAGAATTTTAATTGGCAAGTGCAGCCGCCAGTTCAGTGTCGCTATTATGTTTTTTTTCTTCTTTTTGCTAGTATGGTCGTGAAATTGGTATTCGATTTTTCTCCCAAGTTGTATATTAAAAAGGTCTTAAATTGGAACTTGTTACATAATGTAGACAGATACATGATAGTTTCTAGTGATGCACGATATAATATCGGTCGATGGCCGTTTTTTTACACATCGGTATCGGTCCGATATCAAGATAGGGCCGATATATAAAAATAATAATTATAATAATTTTTCTTTTTTTTTTAATCTTTTTTTATTCTTTTTTACATGTTTTGGCCTTAAATAGTTTCAAAATATCAGTCATTTCTGAAAATAAGTTACAAAAGTAAAAAAAAATAAAAATGCCTGTTGGAAAATTGCTCTTTATTTGATTATCATAAAAAAGTGTTTTCTATACAGAGATATCGACATCGGTAAATATCGGTATCGGCCAGAACAGCAATATTAATATCGGTCATCGTATCGGCCACAATTTTCACATCGGTGCATCACTAACCTCTGAGCAGGTCCTGCATTATTATATATTATTATACACTAATAGTTTCATCATAGAACATCTCATCTTAAATCTTAGCTACCCTGAAGTCGGAGACTCGGGTTGTGGACGGCACGGAGGATCCGCCGGCGGAAGGGGAGCGAGCGCCGCCCCCCGACGTCCCGCAGCGCGAGACCCCGACGACCCCGACAATCCCGTGGTTCGACGACACGCCGGACTACCGCTTCGAGTGCATCTGCGGCGAGCTGGGCCTCGTCGACTACAAGGCGCGCGTCCAGTGCCTCAACTGCCGGCTGTGGCAACACGCCGACTGTGTCAACTACAAGGAGGAGAGTCAGTACACCACGCCCTTCTACTGCCCCCACTGCCTGGTCGCCATGACGCCCGTGTCCACCGGCGCCACCCTCATCATCTCCCCCAGCCCCATCTGCCACCAGTGGGTGGAGGAGATCAACCGGCACATCAGCTCCTCCTCGCTGCGCGTGCTGGTAAGAGGGTGGGTGTTGGGGTGTCACTAACGTGCTGGTAAGAGGGTGGGTGTTGGGGTGTCACTAACGTGCTGGTAAGAAGGTGGGCGTTGGGGTGTCACTAACGTGCTGGTAAGAGGGTGGGTGTTGGGGTGTCACTAATGTGCTGGTAAGAGGGTGGGTGTCACTAACGTGCTGGTAAGAGGGTGGGTGTTGGGGTGTCACTAACGTGCTGGTAAGAGGGTGGGTGTCACTAACGTGCTGGTAAGAGGGTGGGTGTTGGGGTGTCACTAACGTGCTGGTAAGAGGGTGGGTGTTGGGGTGTCACTAACGTGCTGGTAAGAGGGTGGGTGTTGGGGTGTCACTAACGTGCTGGTAAGAGGGTGGGTGTTGGGGTGTCACTAACGTGCTGGTAAGAGGGTGGGTGTTGGGGTGTCACTAACGTGCTGGTAAGAGGGTGGGTGTTGGGGTGTCACTAACGTGCTGGTAAGAGGGTGGGTGTTGGGGTGTCACTAACGTGCTGGTAAGAGGGTGGGTGTTGGGGTGTCACTAACATGCTGGTAAAAGGGTGGGTGGGGTCACTAACGTGCTGGTAAGAGGGTGGGTGTTGGGGTGTCACTAATGTGCTGGTAAGAGGGTGGGTGTTGGGGTGTCACTAACGTGCTGGTAAGAGGGTGGGTGGGTGGGGTCACTAACGTGCTGGTAAGAGGGTGGGTGTTGGGGTGTCACTAACGTGCTGGTAAGAGGGTGGGTGTTGGGGTGTCACTAACATGCTGGTAAGAGGGTGGGTGTTGGGGTGTCACTAATGTGCTGGTAAGAGGGTGGGTGTTGGGGTGTCACTAACGTGCTGGTAAGAGGGTGGGTGTTGGGGTGTCACTAATGTGCTGGTAAGAGGGTGGGTGTTGGGGTGTCACTAACGTGCTGGTAAGAGGGTGGGTGTTGGGGTGTCACTAACGTGCTGGTAAGAGGGTGGGTGTTGGGGTGTCACTAACGTGCTGGTAAGAGGGTGGGTGTTGGGGTGGGTGTCACTAACATGCTGGTAAGAGGGTGGGTGTTGGGGTGTCACTAACGTGCTGGTAAGAGGGTGGGTGTTGGGGTGTCACTAACGTGCTGGTAAGAGGGTGGGTGTTGGGGTGTCACTAACGTGCTGGTAAGAGGGTGGGTGTTGGGGTGTCACTAATGTGCTGGTAAGAGGGTGGGTGTTGGGGTGTCACTAACGTGCTGGTAAGAGGGTGGGTGTTGGGGTGTCACTAACGTGCTGGTAAGAGGGTGGGTGTTGGGGTGTCACTAACGTGCTGGTAAGAGGGTGGGTGTTGGGGTGTCACTAACGTGCTGGTAAGAGGGTGGGTGGGGTCACTAACGTGCTGGTAAGAGGGTGGGTGTTGGGGTGTCACTAACGTGCTGGTAAGAGGGTGGGTGGGGTCACTAACGTGCTGGTAAGAGGGTGGGTGTTGGGGTGTCACTAACGTGCTGGTAAGAGGGTGGGTGGGGTCACTAACGTGCTGGTAAGAGGGTGGGTGGGGTCACTAACGTGCTGGTAAGAGGGTGGGTGGGTGGGGTCACTAACGTGCTGGTAAGAGGGTGGGTGGGTGTCACTAATTATTGTGATGTCCAGTATATTATTGTGTTTGTTACATGCTAATAGCTGCATAGCACTTGAAACTAGGGGTGTAAAGGTACACGTATCCGTACCGAACGGATAAAACAAACAAAACACAATAAAATAATAACCAAACATACCATGGTAAAAATAAAAGTAGCCAAAACGTTGAAAATAGCTTAGACCTTTTATATATATATATATTTTTTTTGTACATTGAAATTCGAACTTGTCTACAATTCTGCAACGAATATCGAATTAGATTTTTTGTTAAAGTGACCACCCTATAAGCTTGTCATACGGCGGTGAGGTGAGTGAGGTCGGACCTGTCGTTCACCCTGAGCTGTGGGCTCCTGCGCTGCTTCTGCCAGGTCTACCACGGCGTGAAGAAGCACGGCTTCATCCAGCCCCACGCGCTGGCGCAGCAGGACGTGGTCATCACCACCTACGACGTGCTGCGCTCCGAGCTCAACTACGTGGACATCCCCCACAGCAGCGGCAAGGACGCCCGGCGCTTCCGCAACCAGAAGCGCTACATGGCGGTGCCGAGCCCCCTGGTGGCCGTGGAGTGGTGGCGCATCTGCCTGGACGAGGCTCAGATGGTGGAGTCGACCACCGCCAAGGTGAGGAGGAGGGGCGGTTATACTGGGGGCTACACGGATACTAGTACCAGGGCTATGACAACGCGCCAGCGCCACCATGTGTTTAAAAATTATATAACATTTATTTGTAACTTAACCTTTGCTATGGAAAATGTTAAAGGACAAAAGATGAGCCGTTTGTATAAATCATTCTGAGTCGTTATTAAAAATAGAAAACATCGTTTATTTCATCTGTGGCCACAAATGAAAGTTCAGTTTACAATCAGAGACCTCATGTTCGCACATAAGAGTCTGACCAGCAAAGTGACCAAGAGGTCTGGGCAGAACGTACATTAATACACAGAAATAGACGTAACATTAGAACAGATATGACTGAAAGTATAAAATGGCCCAGTTAGGAGAATCAACCTTGGCTAGGCGGTGATGTTCACAATGTTCCTAACTGGAATGTTAAACGACCTTAAAAGATTAGGTCAAAAGTCATCCTCTCTCTGGAGTCCGGAGTCCTTAAAGGAACAGTCGAATATGTATGATATTTCAACACAGATCTATAATGACATGATGATATTTTCTATGACACCTTTTGTTTGCTTGAAATTATACTTATAAGTTGCAAGAAATTACAGCAAATGGATTTCTTTATTGCAAATGAATTTGCCTCCCTGATGGTGGGTGGTGGGCACACCGGCACAGCCCCCCTCCAGACCACCCCCTAGTTGAGACTCAGCGCCATCTTGTTTGAACATCCTGGGGAAAGCCCTGTGTATCGGAAGGATATGGAACTGATGCCAGACACACACAAAAAACAGTAAATATGATTTCTGAGAATTTCCCCAGGAGATCTTTCTCTTTTAAATCAGGTGCCTAATTTTGGTGCATCCTGATGGCTCACCATTCTAAGGTGCATACCATGTAATCACAATGTCTTAGCTCTTAGGTTTGAATTTGGCCTGAGACCTAAGAGGTATGTCCCCCCCCCCCCCCCCCCCACCTCTCTCGCTCCCTGATGTCCTGTTACTCACCGTCCAGAAATGCCCTAAAAAAGGTTGGCCCTCATTTTGTAATAGTGGGCAAGGAAGCCAGTGATGCCATTTCTTTGTAGGCGGTTCCCCAAAAGGTATTCATACATAGGGTGCTGTCTGTGCTCGTGTGTCTTGTATGTTCCTTTATGCTGCTTCCTTGTAATTAGGGATGTCCGATATTATCGGCCTACCGATATTATCGGCCGATATTGGCATTAAAATGTGATATCGGAAAATATCGGTATCTGTTTAAAAAAAATTAAATACATTTTTTTACATTTCTATAACCTTTATTTACCCAGGCAAGCAAGTAAGAACAAATTCTGATCTTATTTATTGTCAAAAGTATGCATAATGTTGTGTTAATTCCACAACAAGAGATATGTAATGTTAATTACCTGAAATTATTCAGTTTTTTGGGGGGGGGGGGGGGGGGGGGACCCTGCATATATCGGTATCGGTTGATATCGGTATCGGAAATTAAGAGTTGGACAATATCGGTGTATCGGTAAAAAAGCCAATATCGGGCATCCCTACTTGTAATGCTTTGTCAATGTTTGCATGGTTGCAACAAGCCAAGGTCACAATGTACGTTTGTTGTGGACCCCAGGAACAATAGCTACTGCAATGCTGTAACTAATTGGAGATCCTAATAAACTTTAACTAAACCTGCCCAAGGACTACAGATGCAAATGAGCCTGTATGTCTAAATCTGGCACATTTACACGGTGCATCTAAGTTTCTATGTTTATTCATGTGCACTATCCCCGTTTTAATAACGAACCTAAACACTGGCTATTTAAAAATAAACATGGGCATAGCATAGATTGGGCACAGGTTTGCACCACACTTGCATCGTTAAATTCAGCAAGTTAAATTCCACCCTTTACCTTATTAAATGTTAAAGGTTATTAAAGGTTATTAAATGATGGCAGGGACACACACTACTCCGGGCCATAGGGACCATGCACACGGGTACAAGGGCCAAGGTGGTAACCCCAGACGGCAACAGTGAAGAATTTGACATACTGGCTGGAGTGATGCAAGGGGACACCCTTGCCCCCTTCCTTTTTGTCATAGTCCTCGACTATGTGCTCAGGAAGGCCATCAATGGACGGGAGCAGGAACTTGGTCTCACAATAACCCCAAGGAGATCGAGACGACACCCCGCCATAGTCTTAACAGACCTTGACTACGCGGGCGACATCAGCCTGCTCTCTGACCACGTGGAGCAGGCACAGGAACTCCTGTGCAGAGTGGCGACGGAGTGCGCCAAGGTTGGCCTTAGGCTAAATGCCAAGAAAACCGAGGTCATAATGTATAACATCCCTCCCGGATCATCCACCTCTAAGGACAACAGGAGGCTCTGCTCTAAAGGAAGTCGGTGATTTCAAATACCTGGGCTCGTGGGTCAACTCGTCCGAGCAGGACCTTAAAGGGAGGAAGGCGCTTGCGTGGAGGGCTCTGAACGGCATGACCAGTGTGTGGAAATCCAACCTCCCCCGTCAAATCAAGCTCAACTTCTTTCACGCAACAGTTGAGTCTGTCCTTTTGTATGGCAGTGAATGCTGGACCTTGAAGCCCACCCTGCAGAAGTCCTTGGATGGGTGCTACACCAGAATGATGCGTGTGGTGCTCAACATCAACGGGGATGAGCATGTCACTAATGCAAACTTGTATGGGGGGGTGCTAAAGGTGAGCGATAAAGTGGCAGTCAGGAGAATGAGGCTGACAGGTCACTGCCAGAGACACCATGAGCTGCCAACCAGCAAACTTGTGCTGTGGGAACCAACACACGGGCATCGATCACGAGGACGTCCCACGTTAACCTACGTGGACGACGTACTCAGGAGAGATGCGGGAACAGAATGCACCGGCGAGCTAGCCAGATGCATGGAGGATCGGGATGACTGGAAGCACCGATGGAGGGCCCGTCCGAGGACGACCTAGAGATAGATAGGGACACACCCTACATATTAAATGATGGAAGGGACACCCTACCTATTAAATGATGGAAGGGACACCCTACCTATTAAATGATGGAAGGGACACTGTGTCTCTTTCCCTCCCAGGCTGCAGAGATGGCTCTACGTCTGGCCTCCGTCAACCGCTGGTGCGTGAGCGGGACCCCCGTCCAGAGGGGCCTGGAGGGTGAGTGTCCTCTACCACCACATGACGCATAACATGAAGATCACCTCCTGCATGGAGTGAGTGAGTGAGTGAGTGAGTGAGTGAGTGAGTGAGTGAGTGAGTGAGTGAGTGTCCTCTACCATCACATGACACATAACATTAGGGCTGTAGCGAATAGTTCGAAGCTTCGAAGCTTCATTCATAACGTTGACATTAGAATTCTAAATCAACATAAAAAAATTAAATAAAATAATTATTATAAACAAAACATTTTTTTTTTATAGTTTTTTATGTGTCTATTCATTCGGTTTAAACCAATGGGTTTTTTCTTCACAGTTGCAGATAAAGATTAGGCTACACTAATATTATAGTATTATAGTATATGACTCATCGTAAATTTTTTATATTTATCATAAATGATGCATTGTAGCCTATCTGCATCCGCTTGGCGCTCCATCAAGACGTCACCATCACTTTCATACCAACCGTGCCCTTATTGGATTATTCATGTTGACGAAACTGACGAGTTATATTCATTAAATAAAGTTGATTTAATAATAAAAAAACCCAAATTTAATCACTTTATCCAAATCGAGGATTTTGTTTGAGGATATTTATTTTTTTAATAATTAAGTCATCAAATATGACGACAGACATTCGAAGCTTCATTCGAAAACTTCAATAGAAGCTTTGAACGTAAAAGAAAATGACATTCGGTGCAGCCCTGCGTGAAGATCACCTCCTGCACAAAGCAACGCTACGCTGCCGGAGAGACGCTTCTGACATCAGACTAATTAGCCTCTCTTTGGATCTTTTGAACAATCATCAAAGCCTCCTAATGAAGTTGAGGAAACTCCTGATTAAAGGGATTAAAATGTCTCTTCCAAAGGGATGGTCTATGCGTGGGTACACACTCACACACTCACTGACTCACACACTCACTGACTCACACACACACACACACACACACACACACACACACACACACACACACACACACACACACACACACACACACACACACACTTTTAATTTGATTTCAAACCTTTATTTCAACTCGTAAGACAGTGAGGTTACCCTCATTTACAGCGACGAGGAGATTACAAAACAAGATGCAGTTTATCAGCAATTTCATACATGTATGAGATTACTGAAAGCTTGCGGTCGGAGATCCTACTTTTATATGCAGCAAAAGAAGGAAGAACCTTCAGCTTCAGAGTCAGTCGGAGGACATTCCAGGTGTTGAAAGCATCAACATCTTAGTTCAGAGCAACACACACACAGACAGACAGACAGACAGACAGACAGACAGACAGACAGACAGACAGACAGACAGACAGACAGACAGACAGACAGACAGACAGACAGACAGACAGACAGACAGACAGACAGACAGACAGACAGACAGACAGACAGAGACAGACACACACATGAGCCTACGGATTTCCCAGCACTTGAGAGTACCCCCCCCCCCCTTTTTTTTTTTTTACAATATAGAATATCCTGAATTTTCCCAAGGGGATCAATAAAGGAATGTCTTATCTTATTTTGAATATAATGTGTTCTGTTTAGGGATGTCCGATATTATCGGCCGATATTGGCATTAAAATGTGATATCGGAAAATATCGGTATCGGTTTTCAAATTCTTTTTTTTATTTTTATTTTTTTTTTACATTTCTATAACTTTTATTTACCCAGGCAAGCAAGTAAGAACAAATTCTGATTTTATTTATTGTCAAAAGTACAATTTAATTGTTAACAATTAAACAATTAACAATTGTTAATTCCACAACAAGAGATATGTAATGTTAATTACCTGAAATTATTCAGTTTTTTGGGGGGGAAACCCTGCATATATCGGTATCGGTTGATATCGGTATAAGAAATTAAGAGTTGGACAATATCGGTATATCGGTATCGGTAAAAAAGCCAATATCGAGCATCCCTAGTTCTGTTGGTTATATATATTTGTGAGATGTGTGAAGTTTTATGATATTGTCCAGATGTGTGTTTCTGAATGGGTTGATCTAAAGTGCCGTGTCTGTCTGGGTCAGATCTGTACGGCCTGGTGCTCTTCCTGGGCGTCGACCCCTACTGGGTGAAGCACTGGTGGGACCAGCTGCTCTATCGCCCCTATCGCCGTGGAAACACGGAGCCTCTCTACAGCCTGATCGGCCACATACTGTGGCGCTCGGCTAAAAAAGACGTCATCGATCAGGTAGGTTTGATGTTAATTGTTCTGTGTGAATTATGGAACTATGGAATTATATTATAGAAAGAAAGAAAAAAATAACTTGACGCTATCATTTGAAGGTATCATCATCTACATAACAATCAACATCTACATAACAATCTACATAACAATCTACATCTACATAACAATCTATCTACATAACAACTACATCTACATAACAATCTACATAACAATCTACATCTACATAACAATCTATCTACATAACAACTACATCTACATAACAATATACATAACAATATACATCTACATAACAATCTACATCTACATAACAATCTATCTACATAACAACTACATCTACATAACAATATACATAACAATATACATCTACATAACAATCTACATCTACATAACAATCTACATAACATATACATCTACATAACAATATACATCTACATAACAATATACATAACAATATACATCTACATAACAATATACATAACAATATACATCTACATAACAATCTACATAACATATACATCTACATAACAATCTACATCTACATAACAATCTACATAACAATATACATCTACATAATCTACATAACAATATACATCTACATAACAATCTACATAACATGTACATCTACATAACAATATACATCTACATAACAATCTACATAACAATATACATCTACATAACAATCTACATAACAATCTACATCTACATAACAATATACATCTACATAACAATCTACATAACAATCTACATCTACATAACAATATACATCTACATAACAATCTACATAACAATCTACATCTACATAACAATCCACTGGCTCCGCTCCTCTTGACGATCTCTTCTCCCCCAGATCCAGATCCCCCCTCAGACCGAGGAGGTCCACTGGCTCCGCTTCTCGCCCGTGGAGGGTCACTTCTACCACCGGCAGCACGAGGTCTGCTCCCGGGACGCCCTGCACAAGCTCCGGAAGATCTCCGACTGGAGCCTGAAGCTGGGGAGCCTGGACCGCCGCACGGTCCACAACATCCTGTACCCGCTGCTGAGGCTGCGGCAGGCCTGCTGCCACCCCCAGGCCGTCAGGGGGGAGTTCCTGCCTCTGCAGAAGAGGTGGATATTGGGGCTGTCGCATTATCTTTCGAATTTCGAATTTAATTTCGTATTTACATAAAAACAAGAGATTCGAACTTGAAGGGAGAAATTCGAATTTGAAATATTTTTTTAATAATAATTTAAAAAATTATTAAAATAAAGAGAAAAAGAAACTATTTGGTCAGGTCATATAGGTGAGACTGTGCTGAAAATAATGAATACCATGGTAAAAAAAAGTTGCCAACTTTTGAAAATAAGCTTAGACTAAATTTTTTTTTTATTCTTTCTTAAATTTGTTTACACTGAAATTCGAATTCAAACTTGTCTACAATTCTGCAACGAATTTCAAATTAGATTTTTTGTTAAAGTGACAGCCCTGGTAGATATATATATATACAAGCCTGGTGGTCCCCAGGGCACTGATACCTTTCATTAACCCTCTGAGGCCGGCTGCCACGCCCAGGTGGTCAGGGGGGAGTTCCTAATCCCATGCAGTTTTGGGTAAAAACCATGCAGCTTTTTGCATGCGGTGCAAATGTGTTATTTTCACCTATTCCCAAAAAAAGGTGGGGTGGGGGGAAACTGTACATTGGAGGGGGTTGGGTTTGGACATTTAAAGGGGCCAGTTTCGGATTGCAGTTTCGTAGGTGCTCTTTTAGAGAGGTTTTGAAGGTGGGTAGGGTAGTGATTCACATTCCTTTACAGCTGTGGGTAGGGCGTTCCACATTGTTGTTGCATAGTTAAGAAACGTGTTTAGTCCCTTGTTTGAGCAGAATCTGGGTTTAACATGATTTGTGGAGCTCCCTCTGGTGTTGTGGTCGTGGTATTCACTGACCTTTGGGAAGTATTTTGACATGTACATGGGTACCTTAGTGGTGTAGTGTAGTCTTGTAGACCAGGCCCATTGCAAGTTGCTGTACTCTGTCGTCTACTCTAAAGCCATCCTAGGTTGTCAAAGTTGGCTGGGGTGAGGTGGGTTCTAGGAGTAAGGTCAAGCAGTAGTCTGACTAGCTTGTTTTGAGATGTTTGTAATTTTGTTTTTAGCGCCTTTGAGGTGCTTTGGTACCATGAGGTGCAAGCATAGTCGTAGTACCCCTGAATGAGTGCTCCTGCCAGAGTCTTCAGGGTATTCTTGTTTACCAGAGAGGAGATCCGGTACAAGAATCTAGTTTTGTTGGTTGACTTTTTTTTATTACATTGGATGCCATTTTGTCACAGGAAAGATTTGCCTCTAGGATGGAACCCAGGTAGGTAATTTCATCTTTCCTTGTGACAATGTTGTCACCC
The DNA here is from genome assembly GCF_963971535.1 of Notolepis coatsorum. NCBI lineage: Eukaryota > Metazoa > Chordata > Actinopteri > Aulopiformes > Paralepididae > Notolepis > Notolepis coatsorum. Next base: position 9,776,189 of record NC_140167.1, on the reverse strand, counting down.
ACTGTAACTAAGAAGCCGTCGGTCTTGCTGAGTTTGTTATTTGAACCGAAGAGAATGGACTCTGTTTTACCCAGGTGTAATGATAGTTTGTTATCAGCGAGCCATATGCAGATTCTGCCTAGTTCCGAGCTGAGGGCTTTTTCAACCTGTAACTTGTCCCTGTCAGAGACCAGCAGGGCTGAGTCGTCCGCGAACAGGAACAAGTTGCAGTCACAAGCTGACGACATGTCATTTGCATAAATTAGGAACAGTAACGGTCCTAGTATGCTTCCTTGTGGAACACCACAGCTCACTGGGAGGGGGGGGGGGGATAGGGTACCGTTTACCTCCACCATCTGTTCTCTCCCCTGGATTGCATCCAGCTCACTGATAAGACTATCAAAACCAATTGCCTTTAGCTTGTCAATCAGAATGGAGTGATTGACAGTGTCGAAGGCCTTTTGTAGGTCCAGCATGACCATGCCGCAGTATTTGCCCGCGTCCACCTCTTGTTTGATGTGGTCGTTCAAATAGAGAAGGCATGTGTCAGTGGAGTGGGATGTTCTGAAGCCAGATTGGAATTCGTAGATTCGATTTTTTTCCGCAACGTACTTTTCGACCTGTTCGTAAACTATTTTCTCCATGACTTTCGAGATGGAGGTAAGAATAGAAACAGGGCGGTAGTTGCCTGGGTCCAATTTGCTGCCCTTTTTGTGCAGGGGGGGTCACTCTCGCAATTTTGAAGTCTTTGGGTACGTGTCCCTGTTTTATAGAGAGGTTTATTATGTGTGTGATGACTGGGGCTCATGTGGATCCAAGGAGCTAAACTGTCGATGATGTTAGTCCCCATTGTAGCCATTTCACTGTAGTGACACCATTTCAAAATGTTTTTACCTCACTATGTAAAATGTATAATAGATGTCCCCCCCCTCCCCCCTGAAAAAAAAGAAAAGGAAAAAGACCAAATTGGGTCTATGGTGGGTGGGTCTGTAAGAGTTAAGGTGCCTGTAGAATAAAAGAAAGGAGCTTGTTTGTTTCTGAAGGCAGCTGTGTCGGCTAATTAACGACCAGGCCTAGTTTGAACACAGAGCATTAGACAGGATTAGTGACGCTGCACCACAATGACCCGCGGGCGCTTAACGCACAGCGCGCATAGTGTTCTACCTAAACATGACCCCCTTCCCGTGTACGTTTCAACCAAAGGGGCTGCTTAAGTGGGTCCGTCTCTCTCACTCTCCCCCTCTCTCTCTCTCTCTCTCTGTCTCTCTCTCTCTCCGTCTCTCCCTCTCTCTCCCTCTCTCCCTCTCCCTCCCCGGCAGTGCCATGACGATGGAGGAGCTCCTGAAGTCCTTGCAGAAGAAATGCAGAGTGGAGTGTGAGGAGGCTCACAGGCAGCTGGTGTGCGCCCTCAACGGCCTGGCCGGGATCCACATCATCAGAGGTGCAGAGCTGCTGCTGCTGCTGCTGCTGCGTCCAGCGCTCCTCTCTCTGCCGGCGCTCTGAGGTCTCTCTCTTTCCCACGGGAAACCAGCCCGGAGTGAGCGGCGAGAGGAGGGCGGTCGCACATGCACACACGCACGTACATACACACGCATGCACGCACACACACATACACACACAGTAAGGCTGAGCCCGAATGTTCGAACGTTCGTTCGTTACGTTGGCATTCAAATTCTAAATAAAAATTTGAATACTTTTTTTTAAATAATTTCTTCTTTTTTTTTTATATATTTTTTTATGTGTCTATTCATTCTGTTTAAACCAATGGGGGTTTTCTTCACAGTTGCAGATACAGATTAGGCTACACTAATATTATAGTATTAAAAAAAACTGCTGAGTTATATTCATTAAAGAAAGTTGATTTAATAAAAAAGAGACTAATTTAATCAGATTAATCACTATTCAAATTGAGGATTTAGTTTGAGAAAAAAAAGGATTTTTTTTTATTTTAAATTTTTTTAAATTAAAAACGAAGGTTCGAACGTTCGTTCGGAAAAACCCTGACGAAGTTCGAATCCCAAAAACAGGCTTCAGGGACAGCCTTAACACACAGACGCACGCACAAACACATACACATACACAGAAACACACACACAGACAGACATACACATATAAACACACAACTCGACAGTGTTCTCTCGGCACCCCGGATGCTTGCTTCCGTACTCATTAACACTGCATGCTACGCGGCTGTGTCTCGGGGAGCGTCGCTAACGATGTTTCTGCCTTTTGACGCCCCTCGTAGATGAGTTCCTGGGAGCGGTGGAGATGTACCGGGAGGTGCTCCGCTCGTCGGAGGAGCACAGAGGCAGGCTGAAGACGGACTCCTTACAGGTACGCAGACCCCGCGTCTCCCGTTCGTCGTTGCTCCCCTTTGCGTAATTCACTCACAGCTCGGGCTGTCGTTGTTTTTTAGAGACATGATCATAATCGGGTCTTTATGTACACGAGTCTCCCGAACAATTTAAAACCAAGCGCGAGTCGATCAGAGCTTCCTACGCTGAGATATGGTCACTTTTCCGCACCTACCCTTACCAATAAATGCGTCAGGCCTCCTCGGATTCCCGGAGTTATGCGGTGCGCGAATAATACACACAAACACACACACACACACACACATACACACTCGGACTCCTTACAGGTACGCAGACGCGTCCCCATTCATGTGTCTCCCGTTCGTCTCGGATTAACATATAGACGAGTAACGGCCCTTTCTTAGTTGAGCTGCGGACTGAGCTGGACTGAGAGACTATAGCTGCACCTCGGCAGATGTCTGCATAGGCACGTCCGCACACCACACAAAATCTCTGTCCGCACAGACCTAGCTTGTTTGCCTACTAAATGGTAAATGGCTGCATTTATATAGCGCTTTTATCCAAAGCTGCTTTACAATTTTGACCCATTCACTCACACATTCACACACCGACGGCGGAGGCGACCATGTAAGGTGCCCCAACCTGCTCATCGAGAGCAATTAGGGGTTAAGTGTCTTCGCTCAAGGACACTTCGACATGCTGCCCGGGAGGAGCGGGAATCGAACCGGGAACCTCCGGATTACCAGACGACTGCTCTACCTCCCGAGCCACTAGCATATCAGTGTCAATACAACATGTGACATACGCTCGGAGCACGAAAGGCAATGGACTGTCGGTCCCAGTACAGTACTTTGACACATCGCTCCTTAAATTCAGAGCCACGCCCATATGACCAAATTAGGCCGTTCCGTGCCCGCGCTTTAGTCAATGGGAGAACGGGGACATTTGCTAACGCTGAAACTATATCTTAAATTATGGCTATGGGTCTAATACAGCTATCGCTTATCAATGACTTGCTTGCAGTCAACATGTACGAAACGGATTGGTTTTCATTGGTACATTTCCGTTTTATACCGTCTCGAATACGAGTATAGTTTTGGAGATTTCTAGTAATTCCAGAGAAATCCGTGATAATAGCTCTTTAGTGGAATACACAAAACACGTTGTCATTTTTCGGCTGATTTATGAATTGTTTTCAAATAAACGCTAGATTATCGATAGTATATGTGTCCTTATGCACGCTAAAGAAGCGGGCTGAAAAATCGATTATCCATGACTTGGTCAGCGCTAACGTCACGCACACACATACACACACACGCTCCGATGGCGGAGAAAAAAACATCTGATTAACCCAATACTGTTAAAATAGAGTCCTTACCTCACATCAGATGTTCTGCAAAAAGATTAATCCAATTCCTGATCGCCATTCCAAATATTGATCGTGTTTATTGATCCAACGTTATAGTCCAAAACACATAATCGACCCTGCTCCCAGCCTCGCCAGTGAATGTGGTAACACGATACTGCTTGCCCGAGAAGGGAAACCCCGGACCGGAGTTTTTTTTTCTGATGCACATGCCCACCAAATCCAATCCAATTATGTGCAATACCATCCGGGAGATGATAGGTGGCGGTATTTGCCCTTTGCGAGCTCAGACCCATTCCCAATGATAACGTCAGGTTGGATGGATGAAAAATGAATGGATATTGCTAATAAAAGAAATAACGATTAAAACCAGAGTATACTCGTGATTGGCACGGAACGCATGGCGAGTTAACCCGACTAATCGCGTGGTTGGCCCGGAATTAGTTAAACATGTTTCATACTTCTTGCTAGGGATGGGCAAGACTCACAACATTGCTGTTCGATAGTCACTGGGAACTATTCGATAGTCACTGGGAACTATTCGATAGTCATTGGGAACTCTTTGATAGTCACTGGGAACTATTTGACTACTAATCGAAAATCGCCAGGACTGCATTTTATCCAAGGTGCTTTATGCCTCACATTCACCCATTTGCTCACACATTCGCGAACCTGCTCATCGGGAGCAGTTAGGGGTTGAGTGTCTTGCTCAAGGACGCTTTGAGATGCTGCCGGGAGGAGCCAGAATCGAGCCGGGAACCTTCTGATTACCAGACGAGCGCTCTACCTCCTGAGCCACAGTCGCGCCGTGTAACCGTGGTCACTGTCTTTCTTAAAACAGAGGCTACACGCCACCCACAATCTGATGGAACTGCTGAGTGCAAAGCACCCTGGGATACCTCCCACCCTCAGAGATGACCGGCTGAGTGACGAGGTGAGTCGGCGTGAATCAAGTTTATTCAAAACGTTATATTATATATAATTATATATATATTTTTTTATTAATAAAAATGTGATCTCGATTATTGCCTATATTTATTGTAACTTATAATATAACCAATAATACAACACCCTCATCTGCACCTTTGTTTACACTGTTTATTTTTCTCATATTTCCATATTCCGAGTTAATTATAATTGTTTACACTGTTTATTTTTTCTCATATTTTTATATTCAGATCAAATTTGATTGCCGATATTTATGTCTTCCTACTATTACCCTGCCCATCCATACCTGTACCTCCCCTCCCCCATGCTGCTATGGCGCCCGAATTTCCCAAAGGAGATCAATAAAGGAATATCTTATCTTTTCTTATCTCCTCTCCTCTCCTCTCCTCTCCTCTCCTCTCCTCTCCTCTCCTCTCCTCTCCTCTCCTCTCCTCTCCTCTCCTCCCCTCTCCTCTCCTCTCCTCTCCTCTCCTCTCCTCTCCTCTCCTCTCCTCTCCTCTCCTCTCCTCTCCTCTTCTCTTCTCCTTTCTCATCTCATCTCATCTCATCTCATCTCATCTCATCTCCTCTCCTCTCCTCTCCTCTCCTCTCCTCTCCTCTCCTCTCCTCTCCTCTCCTCTCCTCTCCTCTCCTCTCCTCTCCTCTCCTCTCTTCTCTTCTCTTCTCTTCTCTTCTCTTCTCTTCTCTTCTCTTCTCTTCTCTTCTCTTCTCTTCTCTTCTCTTCTCTTCTCTTCTCTTCTCTTCTCTTCTCTTCTCTTCTCTTCTCTTCTCTTCTCTTCTCTTCTCTTCTCTTCTCTTCTCTTCTCTTCTCTCCTCTCCTCTCCTCTCCTCTCCTCTCCTCTCCTCTCCTGTCAGGCAGAGCAGCTGAGACAGCACTACATGACCAAGTACGACTCTGAGGTGTCTGACGCCCACCAGGCCCTGCAGCCTGTGCTGCAGAACATCAGAGACCTGAAGCGCAAAGTAAGATCCTCCTCGAAACATCTTTACTGTGTTATTTGTGAAGCCATGGTATTGATCTTTGCAATGAAGACGTCACCTTCTTCACCTGTGTAGTCTGTGCTGTTGAAACAGGAAGTGTTGTTGATGGTGTTTTTGACAGTTTTTGACGGTGTTGTTGACTGTTGTTGACGGTGTTGTTGACAAACTTGACAGTGTTGTTGGCGGTGTTGTTGACAGTGTTGTTGACGGTGTTGTTGACGGTGTTGTTGATGGTGTTGTTGACGGCATTGTTGACAGTGTTGTTGACGGTGTTGTTGATGGTGTTGTTGACGATGTTGTTGACTGGAGATGTTTGTCACACCGTACAGCACTTGAACACCTTGTGTCTTTTTAAAATGTATTTTAAAATGTATTTTTTATTAAAAACAATGCTGTTTTATTTTGCACAAAATCTCACACTAACATTCATTTATAGTTTATTGAGAGTAAATTAGTTTGAATATGGCCATCAGTGATGTCATCGGGGGACATTGAATCCTTGTGTTGTGTTCATTACAACTCGATGAAGTGATGTAGATGGAATAATAGCAATACCTTGTCTTTTAGGGACTGCTGCCTTGTCATTTCATTGAGCTGTAATTAACACAAGCATTCGATGTCCCCAATGACATCACTGGTGGCCATATTCAAACATAATTCATACTCTCAATAACTGTCAAACTAAATGAACGTGTGCAAAACTGCTTAGGGCTTTTGGATGTGTGTGAGATTATGTGCAAAATAAATCAGCATAGTTTTTTTGGTGAAGCGCCCCTTTAATTAATCAAAGTTCTGGAGCGTCCACAGAACTGAGACCACCGGCCAGAACTTGATTAATTAATAAATAAATAAAATGTAAAGACGCATTGTCTTTTTAACACATTCCCTGCCACGTAATTTGAGCATCTTATACCACTCTCTGCCAGCACTGTAAGCCTATGGAGATGTTCACCTTCTTTGCAGGGCTATAACTTTTTAAATTGTATTGCTAAATTGACATTACTATGGCCCATTCAACATCGATTATCTATCGTTCAGGATGTAGGAACGTTTAACTTTTTCATTGATAGATTCATACGAAAATACCGTCTAGAATATAAATATGTTTTTATCATTTTCTGCAGTAATTCCTAGAACGTGAGATATAGGCATAAACGCATATATAGATTATCAAATGTCGTTTGTTGGCGATACACGCTATATTAAAAATTTCAACTGTACATGATCCTAAACGTTATGACTGATCATGTGCGGATGAACGGGGGGGGGGGGTCGTTTATAATTCCGTGATCGTCAGTAAATGCTTTATGTAGTATGGGTGATATATTGAGCAGAGCAGTTTGCATGGATAATAATAAACAAACGCGCTGAAAATGACGTTACCGTTCGACGATGAGACTGGAGGAAAAAGATTCCACTTATTTGACGCGATCTCCTAAATCCATTTCCGGTTTGTATAATCATAAACAACGGCCAAATCGTATCGATTATTGTGTTATGGCAGCGATCGCTACACACGGACGTGTGTATATAGTCCCGCAACAATATGCGAGTGCCGGACGCATTTCCAAGACGCACCGAGATCGACTCGTCCATTTCCGGTTTGGCAACTCGCCGATCATCCACCAGGGGGCAGTATTGAAGCGTTGCAGAGTTGTGCATGCTCCCACTGCATCAGACGAGGCTCCGTGAGGGAATTATGAATAACATGGCGAAAAAATGAAATATGATCTCAATAACGTTGTACGCCGTGGATTGGCAGAATTCGCATGAACTTGAAACACGTTGTAAGCCGTTTCCGGCGTGGGATGTGTTAAAGAGCATACAACATTTTTCAAAATAAATGTGAAATCGGTTACTAGTGAGCCCAAACCTTCTACCTGCTTAATTTATTGTTGAAACGTGATACATGGATACAACTTTATTTATCTGTATAAGCCGGTGATCGTTTGACAGTAGCTGCTCTGGTCTGGTTTCTCTCAGGTCAACCTGCGCTCCCCCTGGTGGCTAGACGTCGTCCAGAGAGCCATCCAGTGCTCCATCGACGACGACCTGGTGTCTCGTCTCCACAACGAGCTGACCACCAGCTACAAGCAGCCGGCCCACAAGCTCTCCATGGCTGACAAGTAACGTCTCTTTTTACAATACATTCACATTTTACATTTAGTCGTTTAGCTGAATGCTTTTATCCAAAGCGACTTACGAGTTCTGTACAACAAGTCAGCAGGAAGGATACAACTCTGGCAGCTAAGGGTCAGTAAGATTGTTTGTCAAACAGTGTCAAACTTGAGTGCTACAGTCTTGAGTGCATATTAGCATAGTAGGTAGTAGTATAGACATATTAGCATAGTAGGTAGTAGTATAGACATATTAGCATAGTAGGTAGTAGTATAGACATATTAGCATAGTAGGTAGTAGTATGGACATATTAGCATAGTAGGTAGTAGTATAGACATATTAGCATAGTAGGTAGTAGTATAGACATATTAGCATAGTAGGTAGTAGTATAGTAGGTAGTAGTATAGACATATTAGCATAGTAGGTAGTAGTATAGACATATTAGCATAGTAGGTAGTAGTATGGACATATTAGCATAGTAGGTAGTAGTATGGACATATTAGCATAGTAGGTAGTAGTATAGACATATTAGCATAGTAGGTAGTAGTATAGACATATTAGCATAGTAGGTAGTAGTATAGACATATTAGCATAGTAGGTAGTAGTATGGACATATTAGCATAGTAGGTAGTAGTATAGACATATTAGCATAGTAGGTAGTAATATAGACATATTAGCATAGTAGGTAGTAATATAGACATATTAGCATAGTAGGTAGTAGTATAGACATATTAGCATAGTAGGTAGTAGTATAGCCATATTAGCATAGTAGGTAGTAGTATAGACATATTAGCATAGTAGGTAGTAGTATAGCCATATTAGCATAGTAGGTAGTAGTATGGACATATTAGCATAGTATGTAGTAGTATAGCCATATTAGCATAGTAGGTAGTAGTATAGACATATTAGCATAGTAGGTAGTAGTATGGACTAGACATAATCATAGTAGGTAGTAGGGATGTCCCGATCGCCTTTTTTTGCTCCCGATCCGATTCCGATCATGTGATTTTAAATATCTACCGATTCCGATCGTTCCCGATCCGATCCTTCACATTAGTAATCAATTTTGCCGCATTTTTGTCAGAAACTGGCGGAGCAAGACAAGTCCCTCTGTTGGCTATAGTCCCTGGAGGGGCGCGAGCGCGGCGGCTCGTTACATTCACCCTGAGAAATGTGCTTCATGAGAAATATTAAAAGTTTCAATATATGTTTGCAATTAGTTAACATTCAGTGTTCGACTTACGGTCTGAAACGCCGACGATAATCCTTAAGTCACAGCAAATAAATGACGTTATCCAGGTGAAAAGTTAGTCTGAAAAGTCCGCCTCCAGGCTCCAGCCTGCTGCTTCATGAGTTGTTCCTCCACACGGAATGTCGTCCTTGCAAACATTGCAATTGCTGTTGGACTGACTTGACTTTCTATTTTAAAATGCTTAGTTCCAACTTCCAAACCTCTAGCTGCTCAAGTGAGTGGATAACAGTGTTTCGGGAGCGACGTGTTGTACTGTTGTTGTTATGTGAGCGTGTAGCCGGTCTAAATTAAAGGGAATGTGTTTGTTGCAACGGTGTAAATTAACACTTTGGGTGCCGGGAAACGCTTAAACACGTCATTCCCGGCCATGCTCAAGTTGCCGAAGACGCTTTACAGCGTCTTTAATATCAATATTTCAAAAATCTGGGATCGGATTCATATGTCCCCTCCGCTGGCCTGAGATCCACCAGGAGGACCCACTGAGCTCTCTGGTGGTTCAGGAGCGCCATCTGGTGGCCGATCGGCGCAATCGCTTAACAGAAAGTGCCATAGAGGTTGTGCTGGGCGGCCGTATTACTTCCGGGCACTCGCTATAGGTCCCGGCATTCTAGCTCGTCACAATACACAGCGATCGATTGCCAATAACTCGATAAACAACATGATTTGGACGTATATACCATTATACAAGCTGGAGATGGACCGGGTAAATCTACATCCCATAATGATAAAATGTCTACTCTACGATGATCGCCCAACGGCGCGCGGAGACTGGGGTGAGTTTTAGCGTGTAAAGTTACCGTCTTCGATACTAACTGCTATTATCAACATTTGACCCACATTAGATGATTGGTATAACGCTGCCCACGGAATTATAAACGCCCCCTAGCCCATCCGGTCAACATCAGATGACGTGTAGTAACTTCTAGAAGTACGTCTAGTTGGAATTTTTTATATCGCGCTGATTGCCATAAAACTGTATTGCATCATCAATATAATGTATTTGGGGCTATAGATCACGTTCTGGAGAAAGCTGCAGAAAGAGATGAAAACATACTTATACATTAGACCATACTTTACTATGAATATGTGAATGAAAAAGTTTAACGTTGCTACACAATGAACAATACATATAGGACTTTGAATGGGCCCTAATAATGGCAATGTAGCAATAGAATTTAAAAAGTTATAGCCCTGCAAAGAAGGGGACTTTCTCTATAGACAAATAGAGCTGGCAACCTACGGTTGATAATGAATTTAACCCATGGCAGCCAAAGTGTTAAAGGGAATGTGTTTGTTGTGGACAATTATTCTGCTCTGTGTGACAATAAATACATTAATGATATATTATATGTAATTTAAAACCAAAACTAAGGCCTCCGTATGAGTTTAAGACGTGAACATGGTCATGTTTGTTGAATAAAAAAAAAAAAATCTTTTTTTACTGCCGATTTTTATTTAATTTTTTTTCAGATCCCGATCCTCTGAAAAGCACGTGATCGGCGCCGATCCCGATCACGTGATCGGATCGGGACATCCCTAGTAGGTAGTAGTATAGACATATTAGCATAGTAGTTAGTAATATAGGCACAGTAGATTACTTAGTAGCAAAGTGCATAATAGTTTCCAGTACGGGTAAGTTAAAGAATAGCAATCCTTATCTAAATTTGTTCATTTCATTGAGCTGTAATTAACACAACACAAGGAAGGATTCAGTGTCCTCTGATGACATCACGGGAGGAGATATTCAAACTAATTAACTCAATGACTGTCAAACTAGATGCATGTGTGCAAAACATTTAGAGCCTTGGGATAATAATGTGTGAGATGATGTGCAAAGTAAACCTCATTTGGTGCTCCTCCCCCTTTTTAATCCATGAAACTCAAAAGCTCGTCCGCTAACCAGAGAACGTTCCACGCAGGTTCCGTGACGGCCGAGGCCTGCAGTTCCTCCTCAGCACTCAGATGGGGGACCTGATGAAGTCCCAGAAGATGGTGCAGAGCGCCGTGACGCGTCTCGAAGGCCCGGCTTCCAAAGAGGTCATCGAGGAGGCCACCGTGTGTCACCTGAGGCCCGTCCGCCTGCCGCTCAACAAGTACGGGGCTTTCTTTTTGCTTTCGCTTTAAGTACCGACCTTTCTTTTTGCTTTTGCTTTAAGTACCGACCTTTCTTTTTGCTTTCGCTTTAAGTACCGACCTTTCTTTTTGCTTTTGCTTTAAGTACGGACCTTTCTTTTTGCTTTCCCTTTAAGTACGGGCCTTTCTTTTTGCTTTCGCTTTAAGTATGGACCTTTCTTTTTGCTTTTGCTTTAAGTACCGACCTTTCTTTTTGCTTTCGCTTTAAGTACCGACCTTTCTTTTTGCTTTCGCTTTAAGTACCGACCTTTCTTTTTGCTTTCGCTTTAAGTATGGACCTTTCTTTTTGCTTTTGCTTTAAGTACGGACCTTTCTTTTTGCTTTCGCTTTAAGTACGGACCTTTCTTTTTGCTTTCGCTTTAAGTACCGACCTTTCTTTTTGCTTTTGCTTTAAGTACCGACCTTTCTTTTTGCTTTCGCTTTAAGTATGGACATTTCTTTTTTGCTTTCGCTTTAAGTACGGACTTTTCTTTTTGCTTTTGCTTTAAGTACGGACCTTTCTTTTTGCTTTTGCTTTAAGTACGGACCTTTCTTTTTGCTTTCCCTTTAAGTACGGGCCTTTCTTTTTGCTTTCGCTTTAAGTATGGACCTTTCTTTTTGCTTTTGCTTTAAGTACGGACCTTTCTTTTTGCTTTCGCTTTAAGTATGGACCTTTTTGCTTTTGCTTTAAGTATGGACCTTTCTTTTTGCTTTAAGCATGGACCTTTCTTTTTGCTTTCGCTTTAAGTATGGACCTTTCTTTTTGCTTTCGCTTTAAGTATGGACCTTTCTTTTTGCTTTCGCTTTATGTATGGAACTTTTTTTCCGCTTTCGCTTTAAGTACAGACCTTTCTTTTTGCTTTCGCTTCAAGTATGGACCTTTATTTTTGCTTTCGCTTTAAGTATGGACATTTCTCTCTCTCCCATGAGCTCAATGTGACGCGGAAGTGCAGTGGTCTATTTAGAATATGTTCACTCAAATTGCATGTACTGTAAATGATTTTGCTGTGTGGTACCCAGCTTGTATCTCTCTCAATTGTTTAATTGTTTGTTTGTTTTCTTACTCTGTTCACTATGATGACTTTTCCCCCCTCTGTTTACATTCTAGTTGCGTTTTTTGCAAAGCGGATGATCTTTTCACAGATTACGAATCCAAGCTGTTTTCTCACACGTAAGTTAGGAAATATTTTACATATACAATTTTACATCAGATCTGTGACTTGTACACTTCTGTAAATAGGCCATCATTACACTCTCTGTAAATTAAACGGCCTCCTTGGTGTGACCCCTCCTTATTTTATATACCTGGTCAAACCTCCTTCTCACTAGATGTTCCCCGTGTTAACACTTCCTTTGGTCAAACCTTCCAATTTGCTGCCAGCAGTTGGAACGAGATGCAAAATACTTTATTGATACAATACAAATTGATCCCACTCACTACTTTTAAGGACTGTTTTATTTTATTAAATGTTATCCCCTTTCCCTGTTACCCTTTGAGAGGTCCTTTTGTCCCGTCGTCAGGCCACCATTGTAAATGAGAATTTGTTCTTAATTGACCTGCCTGGATAAATAAAGATTCAATAAAATAAAAATAAAAAAAAATATCTGTCAGTATATTCAGTAAGAAATATTCAGTAAACTAGCAGCTAGTTGATGCCCCTGTTGTGGTCGGCCTGAGGAACATGTCGTCCTGTATGCCCCCCCCCCCGGCAGGGTGAAAGGTCAGACGGCCATCTTTGAGGAGATGATCGAGGAGGAGGAGGGGCTGGTGGACGACCGGCTCCCCACTACCAGCCGTGGCCTGTGGGCGGCCAGTGAGACGGAGAGGACCCTGAAGGGCATCCTGTCGTTCGCCAAGGCCAAGCGCATGGACCCCGGCACGGTGGACGAGGGCAACACCTTCATGGAGCTGTTTGAGAACTGGAAGAAGGAGTACAAGGTATTGTAAACAAAACATCTAACAACATATTCTGTTGTTCGATACTTGGCTTGTGGTTCACTACTGGCAGTGTCCTACTGAGGCCTCGGATCTCCAAGAAGTCAATTTGTGATTAAAGGTGGTATTTTATTTGTTAAAATAAGTGGTCTACATGTTCAAATAATAGCTATACACTCCAACAGCCATCACTGATATAGTGTCTGGTCAGTAACATGGGTCTGCCAGTCCCTCCGCTCTGCAGTAAACGGGAAATACATTTCCTGGTATCCCGTTCCCACTTCATCCAATCAGGAGAGAGAACTCCACACTGCAAAAACGTTCTAAAGTAAGCGGTTTTAATCAACTATGTGCTTGAAACCATTTAAAAAAAAATGGTTAAATGGTTTTTAAAAATAAAAACATTTGCCTTGGTAAGATTTCTTTTATTTTCTTTCCACTTTTTCTCCCCATTTTCTATTTTTCTCCCATCCCAATTTCGTATTATCCAATTCTTCCCTCCCCTGTCTTGAACGTTACTAGACTATGCCTCCCACTGGTCGGCTGTAGTGAGGATAGAAGCCTTGCATCACGTGTCCCCTCCGGTACACGAGGAGGCAGCCTGTCGCATCTTTTCACCGCAGCAGCTCGAACTCTCAGTGGCGAGGAGTAACGCGTGGGAGGCTCACGCTGCCCCCGCTACTTCCTGCTTCCGCCGCACCAGCGTCACCCAACCGACCTGTAGGAGTTACTGTCCACAATGTCCAATCCCCACCCACCGGCTTTCCCACCCTCTAACACCTGCCAATTGTGTTAGTATGAACGACCGGCCAGCCGGTAGCAACGCCGAGAGCTGGGCTCGAACCCAGCGTATCCTGCGTTAGTGGCGAGCGCCTTGCCGGGCTTGCCCACTGCGCCAATCAGCCGCCCGCCTTTGTAAGATTTCTTGAAATAACTATGAATATCTAGGGTTCTCTCTCCTGATTGGATAAAGTGGGAAGGGATACCAGGAAATGTATTTTGTGTTTACTGCAGAGCGGAGGGACTGAGAGACCCATGTTACTGACCAAACACACAGTATCTATGATGGCTGTCGGAATGTAGAGGTATTTTAACACTTATTTTAACAAAAGAAAATGCCACTTACAGCATTTTTAGCATAGAGAAACCCAGATTGACCCAAAATTGACAGAATATTTTTCAACATTTTACAAATTCACTATCAGTGGTTTGACTTGGACACAGTAAAGACTTCTGGCGAACACTGATGAAACGCTGTTGGTTTACGCTTCGTGTGTGAATATCAATTAGTAATTGTGGTGTATACTGTTTATTTTTATATTCAGAGTTAATTATATTGTTTACACTGTTTATTTTTCTTATATTTCTTTATTCAGATTTAATTGTGTTGCTTATGTATGTCTTTCTACTATTACCCTGCCCATACCTGTACCTCCCCTCCCCCCTCCTTCATGCTCCTATGATGCCCAAATTTCCCCAAGGGATCAATAAAGGAATATCTTATCTTACCTTAGTTAATACTAGTAGTAACATCAGTGGTGGTTCTTGAAACAGACTCTGGATCAGATCCCTCTGTCTTCCTCTCCAGGTGCTTCATGAGTACTGGATGGTCCTCCGCAACAACGTGTCGGCCATCGACGAGCTGGGCATGGCCACCGAGAGGCTCCGCGTCCGCCTCCCCGACGAGCCCAAACCAAAAGTGCTGCACATCATAGAGCCACACGAGGTACAGTGAGCCACACGAGGTACAGTGAGCCACACGAGGTACAGTGAGCCACACGAGGTACAGTGAGGTACAGTGAGGTATAGTGAGCCGGGCAGTCTGGACCAGAGGAGGTTAAGCTAGGAGTCACTCAGAGGAGTGCTCATCGTGACCAGCTAGGAGAAGGAGACACTCAGAGGAGTGCTCATCGTGACCAGCTAGGAGAAGGAGACACTCAGAGGAGTGCTCTCATCGTGACCAGCTAGGAGACACTGAAGAAGAGGAGTGCTCTCATCGTGACCAGCTAGGAGACACTGAAGAAGAGGAGTGCTCTCATCGTGACCAGCTAGGAGACACTGAAGAAGAGGAGTGCTCTCATCGTGACCAGCTAGGAGACACTGAAGAAGAGGAGTGCTCTCATCGTGGCCAGCTAGGAGACACTGAGGAAGAGGAGTGCTCTCATCGTGGCCAGCTAGGAGACACTGAGGAAGAGGAGTGCTCTCATCGTGGCCAGCTAGGAGACACTGAAGAGAAGGAGACAATGATCTTAAGTAGAGAGAGGGGTGGGGGCCGTAGCCCCTGGCCTCTCACCTACTGTAGGTGTGAACTACGCTATTGTTTGGGGCAACCAAAAGGAATTCTTCCACAGTGCTAATCAGATGTATGCACAGAGTTGTAGTATGAATATGTACAGTGATACAGGTATAAATACACTATGGTAGTAAGTAGGGATGTCCGATATTATCGGCCGATATTGGCATTAAAATGTAATATCGGATTTTTCTTTTTTTTACATTACTTAACCTTTATTTACCCAGGCAAGCAAGTAAGAACAAATTCTTATTTAATTTATTGTCAAAAGTATGTATAATGTTGTGTTAATTCCACGAGAGATATGTAATGTTAATTACCTGAAATTATTCCGTTTTTTGGGGGGGGAAACCCTGCATATATCGGTATCGGTTGATATCGGTATCGGGAATTAAGAGTTGGACAATATCGGTACATATCGGATATCGGTAAAAAAAACAATATCGAACATCCCTAGTAGTAAGTCATACTGGCCAGCAGTGTAACTAGTAAGAGTAGGTCAGGGATATATGTACAGATATAGATATAGTGGAAAACCCCCTGCTCACCCTCCTAACTATTTTCATCGAGAGTATCCCACCTAGGAGTCATGACATCATTTTGACTCCTGAAACCCTGGCGTTGCTATTTCCAATCCCTAGTGCTGCCACACAGGCCCCGCAGGACTAGTCCAGGGTTCGCACAAGGTCCTTGAAGTGTTTAAAGTGCTTGATTTTTGAGAGAAAAAAAGTCAACGCCTGGAATTCCGTGAAAACAGCCAATTTTTTTAACAAGGTGCTTTGAAAAGTCCTTGAAATTCAAATCAACCATTTGCATTGAAAGTTTTGTTCATCCATGATAAAAAATGTCTGAATCAAGAAATATACTTTTTATTTTATTTAAAGTGTAACTAATTGTCGGAAATTGGTTTTAAGCCATACATATTGGATCAGTTTTTCTTTCTATAAAAAACAGCATTTTAAAATGAATTGGTTTTAAATGCCCTTTTAAAATGAAGAATAGTGCTTAGAAAAGTACTTGAAAGTCCTTGAATTTCATTTTGCAATGTCTGTGGGAACCCTGCTAGTAATTCAGAGGAATCCAGTCCCTAGTGTTGCCACACAGGGCCCCTCAGGGCTCTAGTCATTCAGATGAATGCTGTTTTGGCGGCATTGTCTTCCTTTTTTAAAGGGGAATGCCACTCATTTAAAAAATGTTATGCATATTTGAATTCAAATCTAATATTGAATCTAATGTAACTCAATTTATACCTACCTACTGCTTTCACTGTCTACACCTGCCCTACACTGTAATCATAGTAATCATAATCATTTGAACTACCGTACCTACCTCATACTATAGTCTACCCATATAACTCTGTATGATGGCATGTACAACAGTGCTGTATGTACAGCATATATACATTTATATTATATATTTATATTTACTGCATATACCGGTATATATATCCATATCTGTCTGAATATACCTGCATATAATACACCTGCATAATATTCCATATAACTCGGTATGATAGCATGTACAATAATGCTGTATATACCATATATATATTTATTCTTACCATACATATATCTATCCACATCTGTCTGTGCATACCTGCATAATATAATCCTTTTTACATATCTGTAGATACTATATCTATATCTGTACATATATCCCTTACCTACTCTTACTAGTTACACCGCTGGCCAGTATGACTTACCGTAATTCCTCTAATAGTAACCGGGTCTCAAATACAAGCCGGGTCTCTATTAATGGCCGGGTGCTCTCTTGAGCTAAGCAATTATAAGCCGGCCTCCTAATACAAGCCGGGTTACTAATATACTGAGCTGCATACTGAGCTAGTTACTTGATTTCACTTTGAAAATGTTGAAATGACCAGTGACCACCTGTAATTGCACTGTTTACTATTTCATACAGTACTTGGTTTCAATAAATGAACCCAGTACATTTTACTGGGTTCAAACTGACACAAAATGTTGATTTATTCATTATGATCAGTTTGAAAATTTGAAATATAGGCCTCCCTCTTATACAGGCCTCCTCCTAATACAAGCCTGGTACCCGCTACAGTTGAAACAAATACAAGCCGGGGTTACTATTAGAGGAATTACGGTACTCTACCATAGTGTCTTTATACCTGTATCACTGTACATATTAATACTACAACTCTGTACATACATCTGATTAGCACTATACTCAGTAGTACTAATGTATTATGTTATACCCAGTTTAATCACCTGTACATTGTATTAATGCACTTAAAATGATTATTTTATTATTATTATTTTTTTTACTTGCCTTTTGTTACTTACCTTTCGGACAAGTTATGTTTTTGTACGTTTTTTATTGATTTTTGCTACCGGGCAGTCCGGTAGAGAGAGAGAGAGGAGGAATGGGAGATAGACCAGGGAAGACATTCGGCAAAGATCACCGGGTCCGGGAGTCGAACCCGGGGTCGGCCATGTTGCACTGTAGTGCTGTATGCGGTGCGCCACTTTACTGTTACATTTGCACTCTGGTTGGATGCCAAACCTCTTTTCATTGTACTGTACTTGTGCTGTATGATGACTACATTTTAATCTAATCTTGAATTGAATCTAATCTAATGGTCTTCTTGTGCCCCAGTATTTGTGAACACTTGTGAGCTAATTTTGGGTGTAAGAGCTCACATAAACATTGTATGGCCTCCACAAAGTCAGAGCCCCATTCACTGTCTATGGAGCGGCCACAGATTTTACATCCCAGTGACATCACCGATGGGGGCGCTATTCTCTGATTGTCTAGCTTTAGGAGACAGTGGTGCATGCTCACAAATACCGACTGACCCGTCCTGGGGCGCAGGAAGAACAGCACGTGCTCACAAATACTCACACAAGAATACAAATTCTTAAAATGGGTGGCGTTCCCCTTTAACCTCAGTAATCCCTCCGGTTCTTCTGGTTCCAGGTGGAGCAGAACAGAGTGAAGCTCCTGAACGACCAGGCGGTGGCCAAGTCTCAGCTGCAGAAGAAGCTCGGCCAGTTCCTCTACCTCACCAACCTGGAGAAGGTGACTTATCATTAGTAGGGTTGGGCACCGAAAACCGGTTCCTAACCGGTTCTGGACATATTTGCATTTCGATTCTTAATTTCGATTCTAATACCCTAGTTACAGTACAGCAACCAAATTAAACTGTATCAAGTCAACTGACGATGTGAATAGTATGATTTTGAAAATTATGAAATAAGCTGTGGCCTGTTTTGACCTGCACCTCAAAGAATCGGAATCGAGAATCGTTTAGAACAGGAATCGAAATGGAGAATCAGAATCGGAATCGTTCAAATCCAAACTATGCCCAACCCTAATTATTAGCACTAGTCAGATCCTAATTTCGAAGTGAATTTTATTTGTTTTGAGTTGACCTTTAAATTCATCTCAAGCAACTAACCTTGCTAGCTTTGCATACAGAATCCAATTTTATGTTAGGCTATAGTGCAAAATTACTTTTGGTTCATTATGAAAATGTGATGGGATGGACTGGACACCATGTGACTTGCTCTTACAAAATCAGTCACATTGACCCGAAAACATTTTGAGATGTATACATCAATGGAAAGAGGAGAATGTTAGCTTTCCAATGATACCAATATCACCTTTCTACTCCAAATATAAAGCAAGTTATTACAATAGTTAGTTACTACATATCGGATGTCAGCAAAACCTTATTGTGGAGAAAAAAGCCTACAAAGTTTTCAGTTAATTAATTAGAATACATTTATTTGTGTTATACTGTATATTATTCAACTCATCACGAGCAGAGCTTTCATTAGAGCCTAATATGAAGGCTCTGTGACGATTTTGAAAAAAATCCCGTTTGGAGCTCAAAATATATACCCACTCCAAAATATATTCACACATAAAAAGAAAAGAATGACATCAACCATCACTATTCACTCGAGTGACGGCATAGGCTGAGACACAGGTGCAGCATCCATTCTGGAAGAAGATGGCATAGAATGCACACCTGCAAAAGCGAAAGTCAAGTAGAGGAGCAAAGCACCCCTGGGCAACAAGCCTTATTGCACCAATACATCCATGGAAAGGCTCCGTCATTTAACAGAAATAGATTCCTGAGTCGTATGCTCCATCTGATCAAGCTCCCATACTTGTTGTATTTCCAAGTATGATCTCCGACCACTGTGTGTCGACTTGTAACTGTCTTAGCTGATTTCTTTAATTGTTTATTCTTATTTATTGTGCCTAATATGTATGAGATTGCTGATAAACTGTGTATTTGTTCTGTAAGCTTGTCGTTGTTGTAAATTAGGGTAACCTCTGTGTCTCACGAGTTGAAATAATGGTTTGAAATTAAACTAAATGTATATATGTAAAAGGTATTTCTTGGCCCTCTCATCCATGCCTTCAGGTATTACTTGTGCTTAATACTGCCAGTGTCTTGTGGAATCTCCTGTTGGTGA
Source organism: Notolepis coatsorum (assembly GCF_963971535.1). Taxonomy (NCBI): domain Eukaryota; kingdom Metazoa; phylum Chordata; class Actinopteri; order Aulopiformes; family Paralepididae; genus Notolepis; species Notolepis coatsorum. Next base: position 9,756,429 of record NC_140167.1, on the reverse strand, counting down.
AACCCCTTTGAGGGCATCGAATACCTCTCTCCAGAATTTGTTTAGTTTAGTTTTTATTTATTTGTTAGAGAGGGACAACGTACATTAAGGAACATTTTATAAAACAGAATGTAAATGTACCCAATTGTAGTCAAAAGGCTAGTTTACATTGGCAGTCCCCCTGCCAGAAATAATGGGCTAGTACCTAGTACAAAAAAAGATAAAAACGCAAGTACAAACACATTAGCAATAACATACTGTACATAATTCAACCCTTGCAATATACACAGTTCATCGCCACATAGTATACACATCCGTGTTCACATCTTTGATTATCTATCAACCAATTCCTAAGATTATAGGCATTGAATGAAAAGGACTCTCTACCGTAATGTTCTGTGGGATTTTATTCCACTCAGGCGCTGTTTTATGAGAGAAAAGCGAGAATACACTGGGCTTGGCATGACTTCACTAAACATGATTCATCTTGCTTCAGTCCCAGGACAAGGAGACCGGAGGCCTGAACCCAGAGCCGTGTCCCATCTGTGCTCGACCTCTGGGGAAGGAGGTGAGTCGTCAACCAGTCACCCTCGTACTGTCTTCTACTATCATGCACTCTTCCTCTAAATAACCTTCGTACTGTCTTCTACTATCATGCACTCTTCCATTAAATAACCTCCATACTGTCTTCTACTATCATGCACTCTTCCACTAAATAACCTTCGTACGGAGGCGGAGAAAAAGAGGAATAAAAAAAAAAGTTATAAAAAAAAAAGTCTTAAAAGGTATTATATTCATAATTCTCAATGTAAGGCATTAACAGGTATTAAAAAGTAATTTTACATTTAATTTGTACAGGTATTAAATTTTTTGAGGGGGCAGCCCTGCTGTCGGGAGATGAAATAATATTAAATATATGAAACGTTTTTGTGTTCAAGTGGTTGTTTTCTGCGGGGCTACTGGGAGCTTGGTGTGTCTGGCGAGAGCTTGTATGGAACGAGTGAGAATTTTAATTGGCAAGTGCAGCCGCCAGTTCAGTGTCACTATGTGTTTTTTTTTTATTGTGTTGCCCACCTCACAAAAAAATTATTTTAAGAAGAGCAGCTTGTGCCAGACAACCAGGTCAAACAGACAGCCAGACAGCCAGGTCAGACAGACAGACAGCCAGACAGCCAGGTCAAACAGACAGCCAGACAGCCAGGTCAGACAGACAGACAGCCAGACAGCCAGGTCAGACGGGGAAACTGGAGACCTGTTTAATCAAGCCTGGTCTGGGATTGTAATTACATCTATTCTGTGACCAGTGGCTGATTCCCCCTCGGCTAGAATTAATTTTAGAAATCCGAAGATTGTAAAAGAGATCGCAAACAGCTGTCCGCGGTTAAATGGAACACTCTAACGTCTCCTACAGTCCTCTCGCGTGGCGCGTTTACTGTCAACGCGGTAGCGTTTGACCTTTGACTCTGTGTGTGTGTGTGTGTGTGTGTGTGTGTGTGTGTGTGCGTGCGTGCGTGCATGCATGCGTGCACGTATACCTGTCAGCGTGCGCCTGCATGTCGAATGTCCGTCGCGTGTAAATCATCCACTCGCCCCTGTGTGTCTGACTCCCACCTAAACTCCACGGACTATTACATATATGATGTATATCAAGTCGGGTTAGGGTACCTTGTGTATACTGCACCTTTGTATACTTTACTTACTCATAGTATATTTAGATTGTAGTGTTTATTGTAACCATATTTATTGTAATGTATAATATAACTGATAGGGCGCACAGACCCTCATCTGCACCTTTGATCACACTGACTACTTGCTCATATGCGTATTTTCAGAGTTAATTATATTGTTTACACTGCTTATTTTTTTTTATACTTTTCTACTGTACTATCATTTCTATTGCCTGTATTTATGTCTTTCTACTATTACCCTGCCCATACCGCCCCTCCCCCCTCCCCCATGCTGCTATGATGCCTGAATTTCCCCAAGGGGATCAATGAAGGAATATCTTATCTTACCTCATCTCCTCTCCTCCTCTCCTCTCCTCTCCTCTCCTCTCCTCTCCTCTCCTCTCCTCTCCTCTCCTCTCCTCTCCTCTCCTCTCCTCTCCTCTCCTCTCCTCTCCTCTCCTCTATGTCTTGTGTATGTATGTGATGAATAAACCTCTTGAATCTCCTCTCCTCTCCTCTCCTCTCCTCTCCTCTCCTCTCCTCTCCTCTCCTCTATGTCTTGTGTATGTATGTGATGAATAAACCTCTTGAATCTCCTCTCCTCTCCTCTCCTCTCCTCTCCTCTCCTCTCCTCTCCTCTCCTCTATGTCTTGTGTATGTATGTGTTGAATAAACCTCTTGAATCTCCTCTCCTCTCCTCTCCTCTCACCCTCTCCTCTCCTCTCACCCTCTCCTCCCCTTCTCCTCTCCTCTCACCCTCTCCTCTCCTCTCACCCTCTCCTCTCCTCTCCTCTCACCCTCTCCTCTCCTCTCCTCTCCTCTCCTCTCACCCTCTCCTCTCCTCTCACCCTCTCCTCCCCTTCTCTCCTCTCACCCTCTCCTCTCCTCTCCTCTCACCCTCTCACCCTCTCCTCTCCTCTCCCCCTCTCCTCCCCATCTCCTCTCCCCAGTGGGCGGTGCTGACCTGCGGCCACTGCTTCTGCAACGAGTGCATCGCCATCATGGTGGAGCAGTACAGCGTGGGCTCCCGGCGCCGGGCCATCAGGTGCGCCATCTGCCGGCAGACCACCTCGCACGCCGAGATCTCCTACGTCTTCACCACGCTGGCCTCCGGGCACGACCAGGACATCCCCGTCAAGGTGTGTGAGGTGTTCGGGGGACTGACTGTTCCGGGGGGGTTCACATGCCTTCGAGCGTCATTGTACTATTGTACTTATTTTATGCCTATTCTTAAATCTGTACGTTTACATTGCGCTACTTTTATTGTCTTTTATACCTCTTATGTCTGAAAATGTATGCTGATTTTATGCCTATGTTCATTTTCTTTATACTAATTGCTGTGGTGCACTCTGGACTGACTATGTAGATAGTTGTTAATATTTATTATTTTTATATTGTAGAAAAGTGTGCATTGAAATGTCTGCAAAGTCTCGACTACATTGAAAATGAGGGTGACCTCAATTGTAATTTTCAAGAATAAATAAAGGAGGTTGATGAAGGTCAGCCGGTGGGGCCATGTTTCTTTGTTTTTTACGACGGCTTCTGGGTTTGTCGTCGTTGTGGTCGTCACGAGCGCACGTGTTGGTTCGCTGAAGGATCGAGCTTGTTGACTGAACTGTGTTGATTTGGTTCCACCTTCACAATATGTTAAAATTCAGCTGCTGGCCCCTCGTGTCGAGAGGCCTGTCAATCAAGTTGAGAAATTCATCCAATCTGACATTTTGGCTTCCTGTGGACAGACTCCTTGTTTTAGACTAAGACTCCTTAGTCTAGTCTATATTTTTTAGACTAAGGAGTTGGCCTAAACTTTTGAAAAAGAAAAGAACACCACAAACGGTAGACCTATTCCCTGCCAAAACACTTGTTGTTACTCCCGAGAAGAAAAGTCTAAACATTTTTGTCATTCAAAACATTCCTTGGGTCACTCTGCCCCGCTGTAAGTAGCTTTCCTCTTCCTGTGTCCGTCAGGGAAGCCACTCGACCAAGGTGGAGGCGGTGGTGAGGACCCTGAAGAAGATCCAAGTGATCGACCCCGGGTCCAAGTGCCTCGTCTTCTCCACGGTAACCCAAAACTCTCACGTCTTCTATCGTCTCCTACGCAATAGACGCGTTATTAGGGACAAGCAGGAAGTGGACCCAGGAACATGTCTCATTGAATGGAGTTTTGCCAGATAAGACAAGATAAGATATTCCTTTATTGATCCCCTTGGGGAAATTCGAGGTGTCATTATATGTTGCAATAAATCATTTGAATCTGAATATCTACTATGAGTAAACAGTATACTCAAGGTGCAGTAACACAGGGTACCCTAACTGGCCCGATATATACGTTGTAGTCTGTGCAGGTTGGGTGGTTAAGTATATGTAAGCATACTGTGTGTCAAATTGGTTATTTTTAAAGGTCCAGTAGAATGATGTTTTAATTGTTTTAATGTTTTAATCATGAGTTAGGGCTCGGCGATATGGCCAAAATTGTTATCACGATATATCACGATACAAATGTTCATGTCGTTCGATATCGATAATTATCTATATTTTTATTAGTATATTTTATTTATTTATTATTATTATTATTATTTAAACAACAAATGTACGTTTATTTTGCAGCAATTCTTTGTCGTTGCCGCCATCTTTAGTGTTACAGCCCCTCACACTCCAGTTCTCAGGCTGCAGCTGGTTTGAAAGCGAAAGTTCCAAAAAAAGTGGCTGTGGCTCCAGGGGAGTTGAACAGTTCTGGCTCTGCTAGTTTATTTTCAATTTTTTTGTGCTTTTTTGGTAGACAAACCACCACACACATGCTCCGTGACTGGAGACTAGCTCTGCTAGCACACATAGCCTACTGTGTACAGACGATTTCAAACTTTTTTTTATTAGAAAGCAAACTAAATAAATGGACAAGAGAAAATAAATCTCAATTTGGTCAGTATTGTCATTTGGACAAGCAAAGCCATTACTTTAAGTTGCAGGCAAGAAAGACAAGTCTGTCCACTGTCTCTGGTTTTAAAGCTGCCCTGTTGCAGGTCACAATACATCATTTTTTCGATATTCTTTTTATTATTGATTATTAAAGTATATCGCGATAATTATCGTTATCGTTTTATCGTTCTAAGTGTTTTAGGTCACCCTCTCTGAGCACAGCCAGCTCTCCGTAGGCTGAGGGGGCGTGGCCTTCTGTTCTCTAGTCTAGACTACACAGTTGATGCTTGATACCAGGACAAGGTTACATCATCACTCAGCTGGATGTGACTGATGGGTCAAATCAGAGTAAACCGAGTATATCAAGGAAGCCGATTGGATGTCTGAAATGGCTTTGTTTATATCCAGGGGGATAGGGTCTCAGCTATTGGGAATTTTCGCTTGTTAAAATATGTTTTGAAAATAAGTCTTGACAAAACCCCATTCGACTGGGACTGTTCTTGGGTCCTCCTGATTATTCCCAGATGCAGCCTGTTTTGATCCTATCGAGTCGAGATGATTTTAACACGTTGTCTTTATTCTCTTACCAGTGGCAGAATGTACTGGATATTATCGCCAAGGCTTTATTTGACAACAACATGGAATTTTCACAAATCAACGGGACTCACAAATTCCAGGTTTGCATTTAATATTTGTTCACATAAGGTTACATAGAGGAGAACGACACTCGGTTACACCCCTTACAAAAACATCATGATATTTCCAAAATAACTGGTATTTCCATCATTATTTCATAGTTGTACCCACAGAGGTCTCCCTCTCTCACGCCACTGGTCTGATAGTTGTACCCACAGAGGTCTCCCTCTCACTGGTCTGATAGTTGTACCCACAGAGGTCTACCTCTCTCACCACTGATCTGATAGTTGTACCCACGGAGGTCTACCTCTCACTGGTCTGATAGTTGTACCCACAGAGGTCTACCTCTCTCACCACTGATCTGATAGTTGTACCCACGGAGGTCTACCTCTCACTGGTCTGATAGTTGTACCCACGGAGGTCTCCCTCTCACTGGTCTGATAGTTGTACCCACAGAGGTCTACCTCTCACTGGTCTGATAGTTGTACCCACGGAGGTCTCCCTCTCACTGATCTGATAGTTGTACCCACGGAGGTCTACCTCTCACTGGTCTGATAGTTGTACCCACGGAGGTCTACCTCTCACTGGTCTGATAGTTGTACCCACGGAGGTCTACCTCTCACTGGTCTGATAGTTGTACCCACAGAGGTCTACCTCTCACTGGTCTGATAGTTGTACCCACGGAGGTCTCCCTCTCTCTGTTGCAGGAGAACCTGTGGTCCTTTAAGCACGAGGAGCGGAGGAACATCCTGCTGCTGCCGCTGCACTCCGGCTCCAACGGGCTGAACATCATCGAGGCGACGCACGTCCTGCTGGTGGAGCCCATCCTGAACCCGGCCCTGGAGCTGCAGGCCATCGGCAGGGTGCACCGCATCGGGCAGACCAGGTGAGGCCGAGGACCGGGCCAGGTAGTTAGTTAAGGTGCTCCCATAGTCGAGCGGACTGTACACGGACTGGACTCTGCGGAGGTCCACTGGACTCTTTGAGCTTTCATAGTCGGATCTTCGCGGACCAATTTCCTACATGTCTCGCGCCAGTTTACACCTCGCGCCAGTTTGTGTGACACCAAGTGGGCGCCGCGGACGTCCGCGCGTCAGAAAATAGGAGCTTCGCACTTGGACTCTGCTGTGGGTCTGCTCTGAGTACCCTTTGGGTCAGCTTTGAGCTCGCGGGAGTCTGCTCCGTGTATGGTCCGCTCGACTATGGGAGGGCCTTTAGACTTGTTCTTGTTCTTGTTCTTGTTCTTGTTCTTGTTCTTCTTCTTCTTCTTCTTCTTCTTCTTCTTCTTCTTCTTCTTCTTCTTCTTCTTCTTCTTCTTCTTCTTCTTCTTCTTCTTCTTCTTCTTCTTCTTCTTCTTCTTCTTCTTCTTCTTCTTCTTCTTCTTCTTCTTCTTCTTCTTCTTCTTCTTCTTCTTCTTCTTCTTCTTCTTCTTCTTGTTGTTGTTGTTGTTGTTGTTGTTGTTGTTGTTGTTGTTGTTGTTGGTTCTTCTTCTTCTTCAGCCCTTGTGTTTTCAGTTGTCGATCCAAATCACTTTGAGTTTGAACGTGATAATATCAACCCAAAAGTACTCAATGCCTACTACTGTCTTGAACTATGAATGTACACGATGCTACCATACCGTCCGCAGAGTTCAACTAGGCCCGCGCTCTAGTCCGTACAATGTTTTCACAAAAAGTCATCAGGTGTCTTTGGGAGAAGACAACTGGTACAAGACCGGATCTCAGCAACTCAAGAAGTATAACGGGAAGAAAGATGTGTTAAAAAGCCTTTATTGTATCATGGCTACATAGTATAGAAAACGCCAACTTGTTTCGACCAAGCTGGTGTTCATTCCTGCCCTGATGAAGACCAGCGTGGTTGAAACCTGTTGGCGTTTTTAAACTATGTACACTGGGTATCTGCAGGGTATTAACACATTCAGTGCCACGCCCCTTTGACCATATATGGGCTAGAGTGGCAATAAGGAAGTCAATGGGAGGTCGGGGAAATTTGCGAACGCTTAAACTATATCTTAAATATAGTCTAAGCGTGGGTCTAAAACACCCCTCGCTTATCAATGACTTGCTTGCAGTCAACATGTACGAAACGGATTGTTTTTTCATTGGTACATTTCCGTTTTATACCGTTTTGAATACGAGTATAGTTTTGGAGAATTCTAGTAATTCCAGAGAAATTCCGCGATAATAGCTCTTTAGTCGAATACACAAAACACGTTGTCATTTTTCGGCTGATTTATGGATCGTTTTCAAATAAACGCTAGATTATCGATAGTATATGTGTACTTATGCACGCTAGAGAAGCGGGCTGAAAAATCTATTATCCATGACCTGGTCAGCGCTAACGTGACACACACACACACACACACACACACACACACACACACACACGCTGCGATGGCTGAGAAAAAAACATCTGATTAACCCAATACTGGTAAAATAGAGTCCTTACCTCACATCAGATGTTCTGCAAAAAGATTAATCCAATTCCTGATCGCCATTCCACATATTGATCGCGTTTATTGATCCAACGTTATAGTCCAAAACACATAATCGAAAGCTGCTCCCAGCCTCCCCAGTGAATGTGGTATACGATACTGCTTGCCAGAGAAGGGAAAACCCCGGACCGGACTTTTTTTCTGATGCACAGTCCCACCCAATCCAATCCAATGATGTGCAATACCATCCGGGAGGCGATAGGCGGCGGTATTTGCCCTTTTCGAGCTCAGACCCATTCCCAATGATAACGTCAGGCTGGATGGATGAAAAATTTATGGATATCGCTAATAAAAGAAATAACGATTAAAAGCCGAGTTTTCTCGTTTTTTCTCTGGCCTTGGCACTCAATGCAAATAATATTAAATATATGAAATGTACGCAGGTGCAGCCGCCAGTTCAGTGTCTCTGTGTTGTGAGCACAGTGTTGTAAGTGTGACTCTCTCCGCTCCCCAGACCCACCTTTGTACATCGATTCCTCATCAAGTCCACGATTGAAGAGAGAATGCAAGCTATGCTGAAGACGGCGGAGAAGAGGTGAGATATCGCAGTACTGAGAACATCTATTTTGGTCGATACTGTATTTAAAATGTGAGAAAACAGAATGTAGTTAACATGGTTGCAAGTACTTTATGGTAACATGGACCATCCCTTCCACACGGTGTGATAGAAAGTGTAAAGCAGACGTGTGAGCCTTGCGGGTGGCCTGGAGGTAGAGTGGAAAGCTAGGAGGGTGGCTGGTATTAACATCTACAGTTCTCACCATCTCTGCCAAAGAGCCCTTGAACCCCACAGAACGGCTATTGTGTTTACCAATGGGGTTTTTCTTCACAGTAGCAGATAAAGATTACACTACACTAATTATTATATATTATATATTATTATTACACTAATATTATAGTATTAAAAAAAACTGATAAGTTATATTCATTAAAGAAAGTTGATTTAATAAAAAAAAAACTAATTTAATCAGATTAATCACTTTATTCAAATTGAAGATTTAGTTTGAGGATATTTATAAAAAAGAAAAAAAGTTCGAACATACGTTCGAAAAAACCTGACGAAGTTCGAATCCCAAAAACAGGCTTCGGGGAAACAGCCTTACTGTGTAATGCATACAATACTCGTTAATAGAGCTAGGAGGTGACCCTGTGCTCTGACCTCTCTGAAGAAATGCATATGTGTGGGGGACATTGTATATATTTTAAGTGTAAATTGACAATAAAGTCAATCTTCTCCTCCTTCTCCCTCTCCTCTTCCTCCTCTTCCTCTTCCTCCTCCAGTCACAGCACCACAGCCATGAAGCACTCCGAGGCAGCGGTGCTGACGGTCGCCGACCTGGCCGATCTGTTCACCGGGGACACTGAACCGCTGGAGTAAAACCATGACCACCGTACCGTACAAAGACAAGCAGACTGAGGGAGCTCTGCGGCGGTAGAATTCACCTTGCTAGGCAACAAGGACGCTGCTAGTAGCTTGCCGCTTTTTTTTATTCCACTTCCTGTTACACGGCATCTAGGGAGGGACGCGTTAGCCTTCCAGGTCTGTCGATTTTCAAAGGAAACATCTGTGAGCCACTTGTTCTTTTAATTTTTTTAAAATTTTAAATGATCTTCGGTACAAGGAGGGTGAGCTAGCTACGCGGTCTCGTCCATAATATACTCTATGTGTTATCGTTCGGTTCGGGAATAGCCACGCTAGCTGCTAGCTATCATCTTTGCCTCGCTGTTCAGCCACCGGAAATAGAACTCCAGCTGGCGAAAGTGCGTGGGGACTAAATAAGTTCAATAGTAAGTAACAACATAATTTTATCACATTCCACTTTTAATAGGTATTTTAAAGTCCGATCGGATTCCAACTTTGAATTCCGCAAAGCACTACGATGAGAAACATGTCCGTCTGGGCGCGCTCCTCGATAACTTGATATTGTCTCGGTCAGTCAGTACACATTTTTGTGTGATTTACATTTTACTCGAATGCACCGACAAGTGTTCACATTAATCTAACATTATGGTTCATTACTATGTGCATTTATATGCTCCTTGTGAACGTGAATGTGCTAAGAAGAAAATAAATGTTGGGGGAAGAATACGTCGGAAAATGGTGACTACATTCCAAATGCTTTTATCCACGTAGGAATTGTCCGTATTCGCACGGCTGCCATTTTGCCCTTACGTCGTAGGAGAAAAATGACACCTGTGTAGTTTTCTCTCCTTTTGAAGGAATAAACGGCTGTCTGTGGCAGTGTTTATGAATTTGGTTCCGATCGGCTATCTCCTTCTTTTGTGTGTGTGTGTTTGTTTGCGGTGTTTCTGTCAAACGCAGCTACTGTCGTTTATTTCCATGCTGTAAAAAAGGGGGAAACAGGAAGGAAGCCATTGACCTTTACAACGGGAATGAAAGTCAGAGCTTAGGAGGGATTCTCTCCCCTCAAGAGAATCCCTTTTAAGTCCACTACCCCCGTGAGATAATGCTAGACAATCCTGTCTGACACCCTTAGCTTGTCTTGTTAGCAAGACAAAAAAAAACACCCAAGATTCAGTGTCTAATAAAAAACGAATCTTGTAAATTCATCTCATAAATAAGTCTTAAACGTGCGAGAGGTGTTTTCTGTCTCGAGGGGCAGCTCATCCTCTTTCATATCATCCATGTGGATTCTTTTGACTGGGGTTTAATGTCTACAGATGGCAGATAGGTTTGTGCATTTTTACACTGCTATATCATGTTTCTCAATATATATTAGTGCTGTCAATCGATTAAAATATTTAATCACGATTAATCACATGATTGTCCATAGTTAACTCGTGATTAATCGCAAATTAATCACATTAAAAAAAAAATGAGTCAACAACAGAGTGATGCACAAAATAACTTAAAAGAAAATAATAATTTAAAACATTGAATAAAGTGTGCATGAAATAATAGGGGAAAGAAAACGTTAGGAACTTGTTACATTCACCCACACAAGGGCTGAGTAATCACACACACACTCTCCCAGCTCTCTTTCTCTCTTGCCCCTTCCTCATCTCTCACCCCCTCTCTCTGTATATATCACACACACACACACTTCAGAAACAAACATAGTATCAATGAGAGCATCAATAATACACCTGAGTGAAGTCTAGTAAAAAGAAAAAAAATCTTAAAAGTTAATCGTGAGTTAAAAAAAATAGTGGCGTTAATAGAATCGGGCGATAATGCGTTAATAACGCATTAACTTTGACAGCCTTAAAATATATATATATATATGTGTATATATTTATATATAATGCGCAAGAAGGACTTGAAATTAAGTGTTTCCCAATGTCCCAGGTACAATAGAAACTGCTATATCATGTTTTTCAATAGGTTCTAATATATATAATGCTGCACAAAAAGGACTTGAAATGAAGTGTTTCCCGGTGTCCCAGGGATGATAAAAGAAAGTGTGTCCAGGACAGAACAAACATATTTGGGGACAGTCCCTAAGGCCGGTGGATCCTCTTTTGGATTTGAGACGGTTCTTCACTTCGGAAACAAATAGAGCGACAGTTCGAGACAATTCCGGGAGCCCTGCGTACGAGGAGAAAAACATCTCCCTCCTCCCCCCCCCCACACACACACACACACACACACACACACAACACCCCCGGGGCCCTTGGCATCATCACTGAACTGTCCTTGACTCGTAATGGCTTTTTCTTTTCGCCTTGAGTGACTGGGATTCCCGCACCAGTAAAGATTTTTTTGCCATGCCCTTTAAAACCTGCGGACAAAAGCCGCGTAACCACAAAGACGGCCAAACCCCTGTACCCCATTGTCTCTCCCGCTGCATGGTTACCGGACTCCTCGTAGTAAGGGGACGGGTTGTAAGATGTTTACTAAAGGGGGCATCGCCGCGATAGGGGGCCGGCTGCATGTGTGTTACCTCGGGCTCCCCTCCGCTCTCCCTATTCATGTGCGGAATCTCATTGTTGTGGCGGGGACATCATTCAAGCCGGTGTTTTTAGGGGCTGGAGGGAGGCTCCCAGTTCATTAGAGCTGTGTTTTCGAGGGGTGGCGGTGACGAGGAGGGGCACTACGTCTTGTTGGGGCGCTTGACAGCGAGCTCCCGGGAAGATTCACACATTCGGTGTGGGGCGGAGAGAGGGCCTGTGTGTGTGTGTGTGTGGATGCGCCGAAAAGAGAAACCAGACTTTTGGATGACGATGATGATGGCACTGGCCGGGCTGGTGTTCCTCCTGTTGGCCCCGAGGACGGACGCCTCCTCCGCCGTCTACCTGGAGGCCGAGCTGGAAGGTGAGTTCACCTCGGATCTCAAAAGGTGCTCCGGGTTTTGTCACGAATGAATGAAGTTTACAGACGAATCAAAAACACACCCGTGTGGACTTACAGAAAGAAAAGAAAAAAGGAAGAAATCACAAATGTACATTTTCAAGGCAAGCTCACAAAATCTAAATTCAACGACCGAAAAAAAGGAATGGGCTGAAGCACGTGCTTATTTTTGCCTATCCTTTACAAATTCTTAAAAACTAAATATATTTGAATATAAGAAAAAAATACTTAAAATATGCTGCAATATATACTTTTTTGAAGATAATTATTTTTTTTTGATGTTTTACTCAAAACTGTACTCCTGAAATACTTGATCCTTTAAGGCTTTTTTAAATCTCCCCTGAGAAGTACACAACTTCAACCCGTCACTAAGGCTATTCCATAATTTAACTCCCAAAATTTAAACACATCTAGCTTTTACATTAGTTCTTACCTTTTTACATGTTTTAAGAATACATAACCCTCTTAAATGAGGTCGGATATCTTCTCTCACTGTATCCTGGTGTGATTGATTGTGTACGATCTGGATAACAGTGAGACTTACATGTGTGTGTTTAGTCACATCAGCCCTGGCTTCAGTTTCCCTGAAATGGAATCAATTCGATGGGGGGGGGATTTTCTATGGAATTCAGATGTTGAAAAACGTTGTTGCGTGAGAATGTTGAGAACATATTAATAATTATTTTAAGAATGCATGCTTTATAATTATAAACCGCATTCTGTCTTAATTTTTTATTTAAGTGGATATGAAAGTTAATTGACCCCAAACTGTGTAGATGGGAAATTAACATAGTTATTCTTATTTTTTATTTTGGGGGGGGGGGGGGGGGGGGGGGATCATTAGAATCACCTGACGATGGGTGTAATTCGTACGTCATATTGCTAATTCTGTCTTGGCATGTAATGATTTAATTTCCAAATGAATCCGCCATCCTGTGATCTACAGTACTTTCAACTTTTTGTCAGAACCAACACAAGTCTCCTTTCTGCCAGAGCTCAACGAAACAGTCCTCTGCTCCAACGACCACATGGAGGTCCTCATCTCCAGTGCTTTCTTCCTCAACAAGCTGCCCCCAGTTTACGTAAGTGAGCGGCACTGAACTCGTACTTTGCCCCCTCAGGTACTTAGCCTAAATAGATGCCTATTTGCGGATTATTAGATTAGATTAGATTAGATTCAAATGTATTGTCATCATACAGCACTAGTACAGTACAACAAAAAGAAGTTTGGTATCCAACCAGAGTGCAAATGTAACAGTAAAGTACAATAGTAATATACAATGTACAGGTGATTAAACTGGGTATAAAATGTATAGATTTAGAATGAGTACTACTGAGTAATAGTGTTAATCAGATGTACGTACAGAGTTGTAGTATTAATATGTACAGTGATACAGGTATAAAGACACTATGTTAGTCATACTGGCCAGCGGTGTACCTAGTAAGACTAGGTAAGGGATATGTACAGATATAGTATCTACAGATATGTAAAAGGATTATATGCAGCTATGTACAGACAGATGTGGATAGATAATATATGTATATATTTACAGTGTGTTAATATGTACAGTGATACAGGTATAAAGACAGTGTGGTAGTAGTCACACTTCCCAGCAGAATGAATTATGTCGTCAGCGTAGAGTTTGATCTTACTGTGTTTTCCTTACTCAGGTGTGGGATTTACATCTCAATGACCCAGAATGCCGTGGGGTTGAGGTTGAGGATCACTATGTCTTCAGCATCAAGACGAACCTCTCCGACTGTGGAACTGTGATGGTAGGACCTGTAGACTGTAACCCTGTGCTGTATTGTGACAAAGATATACACTAAACACTAGAGATTTCCGATATTATCGGCCTACCGATATTGGCATTAAAATGTAATATCGGAAATGATCGGTATCGGTTTTCAAAAAAAGATAAATATATATATATTTTTTTTACATTTATTTAACCTTTATTTACCCAGGCAAGCAAGTAAGAACAAATTCTTATTTTATTTATTGTCAAACGTATGCTTAATGTTGTATTAATTCCATGACAAGAGATATGTAATGTTAATTACCTCAAATTATTCCGTTTTTTGGGGGGGGGAAACCCTGCATATATCGGTATCGGTTGATATCGGTATCGGAAATTAAGAGTTGGACAATATCGGATATCGGTAAAAAAGCCAATATCCAACATCCCTACTCAAAACTAAAGATCACACTTCGCTTAGAATTAGATTATGATGAGACCTCGAAAAACACTTGGGAGCACATGTTTAGTGATTTTAAGTCAATCGCAGCACGGTATTTGATGAACTTTTGACCTTTTACACATAGGAGGAATATTGATAAACAAGGCTCATTGTATTTCAGTCGAGATTGCCCGGTCGCCCCGTCTTCAGGGATTTAGGACCGTCTGTAGCAAATCAAAGTGTCCCGACTTGACTCTGTCATGTAGAACGGGGGAGAAAAAGACGAGCTTCACCAACATGAAGACAAACTACAGTCACTCTCCCCATCATTGGGAGATAAAAAAATCACATCATAATAAATTACCCATTTTACGACGCCCGCGGTTGTTGTGGGAACTGCGCCCCCCCCCCCAACCCACCCCCCCACCCCTCTGGATCTTTTCAGTGTTAAAAAAGAAAAATACCTAATTGGGTGAAGTAATTGCACTTTATATAACACAAAACAAACCTGCATAATTTAAGTCGCACTTTATTTATTTATTTATTTTTTGCACATGACGCAAGTGTGGACTGCCGGGCCCCCACATTGCCACTTTGGAATTAGCTCATCGCGAGAAGAATAGGGCGGGCGAAGAAGCACGTCCTCTAAGAGAAAGAAGACGTGACAAGTGGGGGGGGGGGAGACGGGACAAGGGGCGTATATATTTCAAGGGAGAAGGGTAGTGTTGTTCCTCCCACCTCCCCCTCTCCTCCACGACAGGCCCGGGACTTTATTCAAAGCGGCGAGAGGTATTGGCCTGAATGCCCTTTTAAATTATCAGGATTTACATGGAAACGATGACCGTCCGCGTCCGAGCGAACGGGCAGGGCGATAATTCATTGGCTGATTCCGTAAGCCACCACTCACCATTGTCCCCCTCAGCCCCTCTTACCCGGCCTGCAACAATCCTGAGTACAATTTTAACCTCGAAAAAAAGGGATAAATCCGTACTTCAGATTCGTTGAGTGCCATTGAAACGCTCGCTTAGAATGCATAGGCGCCGTCGCTTGTAAAGTGAGGAGAAGGTTAACGCTGCTCGGGGGGGTGAGGGTTTGCAGGAAATCTCCTTCTATCCTACCTCAGTGGTTTTACAAGGCTTTTTGCATACCAGTGGGAGAAAGTAAGCCTGCTTTTGGATTATATGCTGTTGCTAAAAGACAGGAATGCCGTAGCTGCCAATCACCTTTTCACCACGGAGCATAGAAAACCTTATAAATTCAAAGTCTGTAAAAGAAAATGAGTTGAATAGTCTGGGTTTTGGAGGTTGGGTCGTTTCCTCCCCCCACCCAATTAAACGTGACATTGTCCGCGGTCATGCGTCCGTGGAGGTTTTAGTTATTTTTGTCTGCGTCCATCGAGACATCGAGGCTTCGTATCAACCGCCCGGTGATAAACGTAAATGTCAGTGGGGTTCTCTGGACGTAATGAAGACCTGTCCCCCTCGCGTGTAGACACTAGTCAGCGGTGGTCGTGGTGGGGTGGGGGGGTGTATTTACCCAGAGGCAGTAAAAGGTGTCTGGACGCTTAGGCCCACGGGGCAATTCATCCTGCTCAATGGGCCCCGGGACCTTGTCCTCCAGTCACGCCTCAGCAGGACGTCCCAGACACCACCTGCACACAACCTTTGCGCCCCCCGCCTCCCCCCGCTTTTATGGTTTCACTTACGTCAGCGGTCCGCTACCTACCGAGTGCCGGGTTTGTAATCGCTCACATTTTTTGATCGTCTTAAGCACTCAAGTTCAACACTGTTTGACAAAACAATGTTACCGTACTTGACCCTTAGCTGCCAGAGTTGTACCCTTCCTGCTGACTTGTTGTTGTACAGAAATTGTAAGTCGCTTTGGATCAAACCATCAGCTAAATGTAAAATGTAGATTAGATTAGATTAGATTCAAATGTATTGTCATCATACAGCACAAGTACAGTACAACATAAATCATTTCGGCATCCAACCAGAGTGCAAATGTGCAATAGTAATATACAATATACAGGTGATTAAACTGTGTATAAAATATATCAATTGAATATCCATTATTCAATTCAAGGCGATTCAACCTTCAACCTTTATCGTCCCCTAAGTGGAATTTGTTTGTCTGCAGCCTGTGGTTTAAAACACATACACACACCAATATAAAACCCACAACAAATAGTCACAATACACTAAAAAAACATCAACAAGATTGTAAAAAAAGAAAAGGAGCAGTTTCCTGTGCTATAGTGCCTCTGTTTCATGTGCAAATGTACCGGCTTTATATACCCACTGGGACAAATTAGTCCCTCATTCTCTCCATTCTCTGAGAGACACTGGTGTCCTGATGGCAGGGACTTAAAAGGAGGCCACCTGCGGTGGGGTGACCACGGCGTTAGTCTTCCCGACCGCATGCTCGCCAGAGCTGGTTAAGCCGTGCTCGGGTCACCCCAGTGGACCCTGCTGACAAACCACCTTCACGATGATACCGCCTCTAGTCTATTTTTATCGGCCACATTCAGATTTCCAAGGCAGGCGACCACACTGACGGGACAACGGGGATTAACTGAAGCGTCTGTAAAACTGGGTCCTCCTCGTCCTAGTGGGTAACTTTTGACGGATGACGTCTGTATTTTCTTCAAAACGCCCAACGTACTGTCCACCGTGTTCCACAACGGTGCTCGTACCCATGTCTTGGTACGCTGACTTGCATCATTGATTGGTTGAAAACTGTATTAACAGATTGCAGAATGGGTACAATACAGTACGGCTCAATACACACAATTGTTAAGGGGATGCAGACCAGAGAAAGACTTTTGTCTTGTTTACATCAGGGTCCCCCATTTTCAATTCATTATAACATACATGACATACATGACATACAGATAGACAGTACTGCTACATCTATACATTTATGACAAACCAGATTTACAAATACAGTACTGTTTGTGATACAAAAAGAGTTTAAAAAAGAGAGTATATACATTTGAGGAAGAAACTGTACATTGGATGAGGTGGGGGGGGGAACTGTACATATGAGGTGGTTGGGTGGGGGGGGGGGTGCGTAGGTGGGGGTAACTGTACATTGGATTATCGACGAAACCTTACTTGGTCCCAAGAAGAGGGTCTCGTGTATTATTGGGTTAGGACAATTACTGTACATTGGAGGGGGTTGGGTTAGTCATCACTCGCATGTGCAGTGAAGTAAGAGTTTATTACTCTCAAAGGTTATGGTGCAACGTCCCGTGATGGAAGGTTCAAGTGCGCCACCACCACCAACTCCAGTGGCACGGTTATCTGGACATGCTGTGACCTTTGGCATGGTTATCTGTGACCTTTCTCCTGTTTCTTTCTAAGAAATCCTTTTGGCATTGGAAGATACTGGACCCACTGACACATACACACATGTCCTTTTAGCCTGATAGCAGTAGCCATTAGGGATGTCCCGATCACGTTTTTTTGCTCCCGATCATGTGATTTTGAGTATCTACCGATACCGATCGTTCCCGATCCGATCAAAAAAAAAATAAAATAAAGTTAATTTTTTTTTTTTACTTTTTTTTTTTTTTTTACTTTTTTTTTTGTATTCAACAAACATGACCATGTTCACGTCTTAAACTCATACTGAGGCCTTAGTTTTGGTTTTAAATAGCATATCATCATTCATTTATTTATTGTCACACAGAGCAGAAGAATTTTGCCAAAACAAACCAATAGTATCCAGCTGCAGAACGGCAGACCAGGTCTAGGAGAGTGGCTGGTCTGCCGTTCTGCAGCTGGATACTATTGGTTTGTTTTGGCAAAATTCTTCTGCTCTGTGTGACAATAAATAAATGAATGATGATATGCAATTTAAAACCAAAACTAAGGCCTCAGTATGAGTTTAAGACGTGAACATGGTCATGTTTGTTGAATAAAATAAAAAAGTAAAAAATAAAATAAATCCTGATTTTATTTTTTTTCCCGATCCCGATCTTCGGAAAAATCACGTGATCGGGACATCCCTAGTAGCCATACCTACTAACCTGATAGTAGTAACCATAACTACTAACTGGATAGCAGTAGCCATAACTACCGGTACTAACCTGATGGCAATAGCCATACCTACTAACCTGATAGCAATAGCCATACCTACTAACCTGATAGCAGTAGCCATACCTACTAACCTGATAGCAGTAGCCATAACTACTAACCTGATAGCAGTAGCCATACCTACTAACCTGATAGCAGTAGCCATAACCGCACTATAAGCCGCACCTGACTATAAGCCGCAGCAGCTAAATTGAATGATGTGTACATATATAAGCCGCACTGGACTATAAGCCGCAGGTGTTTTAATGTTTAATTACCATATGTAATTAGCATTGGGACACAATACTGTCGGACAAATAACAAGAATTAACTCATTTACAAGTTGTATTAAGTTTAGCAAATAAGGGAACAGATAAATAACATTTCAATGCAGTCAAAAAAGCTATATTTAGATTTTTACATTTTCGGTTTGGTCACGTTGAGTCACATATAAGCTGCACCGTTATATAAGCCGCAGGGTCGAAAAATTGGGGGGAAAGCCGCGGCTTATAGTCCGAAAAGTACGGTACTAACCTAATAGCAGTAGCCATAACTACTAACCTAGTAGCAGTAGCCATACCTACTAACCTGATAGCAGTAACCATACCTACTAAGTACTAACCTGATAGCAGTAGCCATAACTACTAACCTGATAGCAGTAGCCATAACTACTAACCTGATAGCAGTAGCCATAACTACTGAGAGACCTTGGGAAGAGAACAAGAGAAGGAGAATTGTCAATATAGTTTTACATTTCAATACACTGTGTTGAACGTAAATAAAAACTAAAAAAAATATTCCATATTGAGATTGCTATGCCCCTACTTCATATCCATCTGTTTCTTCTCTGTCTCTTCTTGTATTCCATCCCTCTCAGGCCTCAGACGACGCCCACATCATGTTCATAAACACTATCCGTAACAACAACTCGGACATCGTCACCAGGAACTATGTCAACATCACATTTGTCTGCCGCTACCCCGTCAACTACATGGTCCAGCAGCCCAACGGAGAGAACATGATCAGAGTGGATGTCAGGTAGAGCCACGGGGGGGGGGGGGGGGGGGGGGGGGGGAAGGCGTCCTACTATAAATCTAGATCAGGGGTGTCCACACTTTTTGACACACGAAGGGCCAAGGGCCCGAAATGTAACGCGGGTGGTAGGCCGCGGGCCAAATAATGCATGATTTAATGGAAGCAATGAGTAAATAACACTGTCTCCTAGGTCTAATGTCAAGTGTGTTTGTACCGTGTAATAATAGTCACGTTCGTTTCAAGTAGTTCAAGTAGTTCAAGTGCATTGAAAATAGACCAGATAGAATATCTAATAATAATTCTCTGGAAACATTTTGGAGGGCTAAAAATAAAGTTACGGAAGACTGGATTTGGCTCGTGGGCCAGACTACTTTGGGCAGCCCTGATCTGGATTAGATTAGATTAGATTAGATTAGATTCAAAGGTATTGTCATTATTATACAGCACAAGTACAGAACAACGAAAAGAGGTTTGGCATCCAACCAGAGTGCAAATGTAAAGTGTAATAGAATACAATGTACAGGTGATTAAACTGGGTATAAAATATATTAATTAATACTACTGAGTATAGTGCTAATTGTATGTACAGAGTTGTAGTATTAATATGTGCAGTGATACTGGTATAAAGACACTATGGTAGTAAGTCATACTTGCCAGCAGCGTAACTAGTAAGAGTAGGTAAGGGATATGTACAGATATAGATATAGTATCTACAGATATGTAACAAGGATTATATTCAGGTATGTACAGACAGGTGTGTGTATATATATATATACATTGAAACTAAATATATGTATATGGTATATACAGCATTATTATACATGCTATCATACAGAGCTATATGGGTTATATGCAAGTGTATAAGTAGGTATATAGAAGGATTATATGCAGGTATATAAAATGTGACTCTGTGAACTTTCTCCCGACAGAACAATTACTCTGAACACGGAGGACGGTAACTTCTCTGTGTCGATGTTGCTGTATAAAGACGAGGCCTTCGAGGACAGATGGACCACGGTGCCCTCGCTGACCCTAGATGACCACATCTACGTCAAAGTTTTCATGGTAATTAAACGAGTCAAGATCAATGTTTTGATGTTGAACTAATTCTATAAATGTGTTTTCATCTTGGAACAGGGTACTCCCTCTCTCAACAATGATCTTTTCAGAAGAGTACTCCCTCTCTCAACAATGATCCTTTCAAATTGGCCCCCAAGATTGAGTATACAATAGAGTATGCAGAAGGAAAACACTTAAAGAGTTTGAATTGTTCATACTATTGACAGCTATGTTTGACCATGGTTCTAGAATTGTAAGATAGAATCCTGAGAGAATTAAAGAATTCATAATTATACCATATATATATATTTATATTTACCGCATATATATACTAGGGGTGGGAAATCGCCAGAGACCTCGCGATACGATACTATCGCGATACTTGAGCCGCGATACTCGATATATCGCGAATATTGCGATATATATTTTTTTTTATCTAATTTTTTTAATATTATTTTTTAACTGCAAAGTAAAACTGTCAACATGTTTTATCTAATAAAATAAAGTTCAGTCTGTTCATCTCACTTCAATAATTTTTATTGCAGAACATGGTATTTTCTCAAGTAGACAGATGTAAACACTGTAATCTGTGTTGCATGTACCTGACAAACTGAACTGTTTGTATTACAGTCATATTCCAACTTAACTGAATGCACATGTGTGTGTGTGGACTACTGTACTATTACAGGTATTGAAATGAACAATGAAACTTCCTTATACAAAAAAATAAAAATAAAAAATATCGATACTTGGCGTCCCTGTATCGATACAGTATCGCCACGCAAAGTATCGCGATACTACTACGTATCGATTTTTCCCCCCACCCCTAATATATACATATACATATCTGCCTGAATATACCTACATATAACTCTGTATGATAGTATGTACAATAATGCTGTATGTATATATATATATATATTTATATTGATTCTTACCGTATATATATCTATCCACATCTGTCTGTACATACTTGCAGGGGGTTTTACATATCTGTAGATACTATGTGTATATCTGTACATATCCCTTACCTACTCTTACTAGTTACGCTGCTGGCCAGTATGACTTACTACCATAGTATCTTTATACCTGTATCACTGTACATATTAATACTACAACAACCCTGTACATACAATCTGATAGCACTATTACTCAGTAGTACTCATTTATATATTTTATACCCAGTTTAATCACCTGTACATTGTATAGTACAATACTATCGCGCTTTACTGTTACATTTGCACTCTGGTTGTGATGCAAAACGTATATTGTCATTGTACCGTACCGCTGTATAATGACAGTCAATTAGACTCTAATCTAATCTATAAGCGTGTTTTAGGATAATCCCTCTCAACAATGATCTTGTTTTCAGCATTAGTACTCCCTCTCTCAACAACGGTCCTTTCAAAGCGGCCCCCTGAGATTGAGTGTACCGGTACAATAGAGCGTGCAGAGGAAAAACATTAGAGAGTCTGAATTATCCGTAGTATTGACAGCTATGCTTGGACCACGTGAAGCACGCCCGCCGGGCTAAGTTTACCGCTGAGCCATGTGCTGAAAGAGCGTCCGCCTCATGAATGATGTGGAGTTATGCGGGAAATCAAGCCCTGCCGTCTCTGAACCAGGGAGAAACCTGACCCCCCCCCCTGGCTCCCGCAGATCTAGAGCGAATAGAACGGTCACTACCACACCACAGAAGGTTAACCTCTCTACGCTCTCTCTACACTCCAGTTCCACACTATCAGAAAGTGATATCAGCGCTGCTGTCCACATGTTCTCACTGGCCAGTCTACAACTCCTGTCTCCCTCCCTCCCTCCCTCCCTCGTCTGGCACACTCACCCCCCACCCCCTTCATGAAAGACACCTGAACTTGTTGTGATGGTGGATGTACACACTGGCTTCCAAGAATCTCTTCTGCAACGGTTGTTGACATGTTCTAATCTCCACGTTAACCAGTTGACCCGCTGTAGGAAAGTATTCACCCCGGGGCCTGAAGCACTGAACCCCCCCCCCCCCTCTCCACTGTCTGCAAACACATCTAATGCTGTCCTTTCCTCTTTGTCTCTCACACAGATACCAGCTCACCTGATGCTGCGCATAGAGCGCTGCTGGGCAACGCCCACCAGTGACCCAGTCAGCAACATCCAGTACACCTTCATCAAGGACAGGTCTGTACTGTAAGAGCGGTTCCATCAAAGCGGTCATTCCTATTTGAATATAAGAGCGATACAATAACAATATAGTGATACTGCAGGAACCCTAACCATATACAATAACAATATAGTGATCCCCCCCTTACTACTTTTAAGGACTATCAGAGTTGTTTACACACACACCTGCAACTGTCACCCAGCCTTTGAACTGTAACCTGTAAGTAAGTAAGTAAGTAAGTAAGTAAGTAAGTAAGTAAGTAAGTAAGTAATGTTTATTTATATAGCACCTTTCACAGACCAGGGTCACAAAGTGCTTCACATAGTAAAAACATCAGTAAAGTGCAAAGATAGCAGCATGGTAAAGGAAAAATAATTAAAAACGTGAAAGAACAGGAAAAACAAAACGGATAAAAAGACATAAAAGATTTACACGGAGCATAATTAGCCAAACGCCTGTTTGAACAGCACAGTCTTTAGCTGCTTTTTAAAGGTGTTTACCGAGACCACAGATCTAAGGTCCAAGGGCAGAGCATTCCATAGCCTGGGGGGGCCACGGTTTCGAAGGCTCTGTCACCTTATGTCTTCAATCTAGACCGGGGGACAGCCAGCAAGCCCTGGTCAGACGACCGGAGTGATCTGCTCGTGGTGTATGGACGCAGTAGGTCGCAGATGTAGGCAGGTGCCTGACCATGGAGTGCTCTGTAGGTGATGACCAGAACCTTAAAGTGAATTCTGAATTTGATGGGGAGCCAGTGAAGGGGAAACTAAGATGGGAGTGATGTGGCAAGACTTTCTGGACCTAGTCAGCAGCGTTGCGGCTGAATTCTGGACCGTTTGTAGCCGGCCCAAAGTGGACGCATCGAGGCGAGTGAAACGGGAGTTTTCACAATAGTCCAGGCGGGATGAAACAAAAGCATGAACAATCATTTCCAGCTTCGCCTGGGACCCAACAGATCGAAGTTTAGCAATATTTCGCAGATGGAAAAAAACAAGTACGTGTCAGAGACCTAATGCGGTGATCAAAGTGCAATTGCTGGTCGAAGATCACACCAAGGTTTCTGAGCTTGGACCTCAAAGTCGTTGAGAGGGTCCCCATGCATGTGGCAACTTTTGAGGTGACTTTTTCTGAACCTATAATAAGAACCTCAGTTTTTTCTGCGTTCAACTGAAGGAAGTTGTTTGCCATCCAATCCTCAAACGGGGCAGATAATTGGTCAGATTGTTCGGGCTTGAAAGAGACGTATAATTGGATATCGTCAGCATAGCAGTGGTAAGAGACTGTAACTGGTCTGTTCTGCTTCATGTGTAATACCATGCCATGTCATTTTATTTGGTTGTTTGATTGATGTTTGAATTATTTCCCTTAACCTCTGTGATGTATGTATCATCTGTCCTTTCAATTTTTATTACATTTTTTTGTCCCCTTTCCCTGTTACCCTTCGAGAGACCCTTTTGTCCTCTCACCAGGCCGTCGTTGTAAATAAGAATGTGTTCTTAATTGACCTGCCTGGTTGCCTGTATTCTTAACCCAAACGGTGCATGCTTCCGCATTCCCGTTTTGCGCTCTGATTGGCCACTGATGTTTCTGGTCCCACCAATCGTGTGACGGCAAGTTCTTTCCCCGGTTAAGCTTAGGCGCTCTTTCGAAGTTGGTTAAGGTTAGAGTTTGTCTTAGAGCATGGCGATAGAACGGTTAGGGTTAGGGTTAGGGTTTGCTGCTGGTCGAGGTGGAAATGGGCGCGTCACGCGATTGGGCGGCAATGGGCGCACATGTCACATGACCAGAAACGTCAGTGGCCAATCAGATTCGCAAAACGCATGAACCGTTTGGGTTAAGAATAGACGCTGCCTGGTTAAATAAAGGTTAATTAGATTAAAATGAGTAAAAATAAATAAATAAATAAAATGTATTTAAATGAAATAAAATGCAATAATTAATTAAAATAAATGAATTATTAGTAGTAGTAGTAGTAGTAGTAGTAATAGTATTAATAATATTTAAATAATTATTTGATACAAGACTTTTTGCTATTTAACAGTCGATAACATACTAGAGTCACCATATCCGTTTCTATTCGCTCTCACAGCTGGTGAAAAGCGCCAAGTCATCACTGGGATCCGTCCCCTTCTCTATCTCCTACACTTCACAACTATGTCCCAAAGCGCTGTTGTCATCTCTCTCCACCCGTCTCGCCAATAAACAAGAAAAAATAACAACAAGTCCCTCTCTTAACCAGAAGCGCTGTTGAAATCTGAAATAAGAGAATTAGCCGAGAGCTCCCTGGGAGGGGGGGGGGGGCTCCTGTCTAGACAACAACTTCTCAGAGCCCCCCCCCCCCCCCCCCCCCCCCCGTCATGTGACCCCGGCCTGCCTGAGCCCCGTATGCGTTTCAGTTTGAGACAGCTGTGCATGCCCTTGACAACCAGGCAGTATTTCCTACTGTTAGCAACAGCGTAGCAATGCGACGCACAAGGGGCTATCCACAATGCTCGGGTTGAGAGGAGAATACCGGTAACCTTATTTGTCTTGTGTCCCCCTCGAATCACTTCAAATAAGGTGTACGTTATCTTTGACAGCTGTGCAATTAATCACATAAATGATGAAGATGCTCTAAGGAAAACACCATGGTAACGGGTCACCCCCCCCCCCCCATCCCCCACACACACACACCATGATTTCCTTCTTTTAGATTTACATTGCAGACATATGATCAGAGTCAGAGAGTCAAAGATTTTATTTGCCATGTATGGACGAATCCACATTGGAATACAGGTACAGAGCAAACACTGTGTGTCTACAACTAATCCAATACAGGAGCAGAGTAGAAACGGTACAAAAAAAATGATACAAAATTTAAAAAAACAGACAGTATAAAAGGACAAATGCTCAAATTGATACCAACATCCCCTAAAGTGCATATCATAGTAAAAGTGCATAATGCATAGAGGCACATTTTACAGTAAAAGTGCATATAATCAAAGTGCGTGATGATGCACAGACACACAGAAACGGCACTTCCACAACCTGACTAATAACACACCAAATAAAAATAGGATAATATACAAATCAAATAGAATAGATTCAAATAGAATCAAAACAACTATAGTGCTAGTGGAATAAGTACCAAGGACATATATACTGTATTATCACATTATATTAGACCTCTTCCCTGACTTCTTGTGTATTGTATTGTATATCACTATTGCACTTTACTGTTACATTTGCACTCTGGTTGGATGGCAAACTTATTTTCGTTGTACTGTACTTGTGCTGTATGATGACAATACATTTGAATCTAATCTAATGTCATCTAAAGGCTGTTAACCCCTCGGTTTCCATCAATGATCCACACACACGCATCCTTTTTGCCATTTTAGACATAGGATAGAATCAAAACAGCTGCAGTACTAGTGGAATAGGTACCACAGGGACGGATAACGTTATCGCATGATATCAGACCTCTTCCCTGACTCTTCTCTCTGCGTGCGTCTCTCTCTCTCGCCGCAGCTGCCCGGTGTTGTCGAACGAGCAGACCCTGAGCGTGCTGCGCAACGGCCAGGGTCCGGAGGCCATGTTCCGGATACAAATGTTCAAGTTCGTGGGCAGCTCTTACACGGATGTCTTCCTCCACTGCAATGTCCAGATCTGCCACAACACGCCGGGCGTCTGCCAGCCGGTGAGCGATGTTGCCGTGTGTGTGTGTGTGTGTTAGGCCTGTCCCCGACTAAGCATTTGTATAGTCGACTTTGATTGGGCGAAACTTTATGCAATGCAATTGAATTTTTTTTTTAATATGTATTTATAATATTTATTTATTTTACTTTGGGGGGGGGGGGGTCATTCCATTTGGGCTGTGGGGGTTGCTTCTTGTCCTCTGCGAAAGCATGCAATTGGTCCACTGATGGATACATCTTGATATGTCTAACTTAGTGTGTGAAATCCTCTTTCAGTGACTCTGTGCCCGTTTTCTTAGGCAGTTGGCAGTTGGTATGCGCGCCATTAGCGTTAGCCACGCTTCTAGGCCTCTTTGCTTTTGGAAAGAATGATGTAAAAAAAATAAGTATAATCTTTTTTTTTTCTTTTCCTTTTTTTACTTAGAGGTTGGCAGTCGACTACGGCTCCTTTCGATCGATTAGTCGACTATTCGACTAATCGAGGTCAGCCCTAGTGTGTGTGTGTGTGTGACTGTGTGTGTGTGTGTGCATTATGTCACGCCATGCCATGCCATGCCATGTCATGTCATGCCCCGTCCATTCCACCGGCCGGTAGTCACTGGGCCTGTTCGGACGCGTAGCCTATATGCAGCCGGCGGTCCTTAAAATAGACCCCCTTCCCTCTGGAGCCCTGGAGACGTTTTTCATCCCCTTAACAGCTGGTAGTTAAATCGTCTTTATTCCCAAACCGGGGGGCAGCTTTGATTCTTTTAGTGTGCTTTAATGAGGTGCCAAAGATCTGAAGACACTCCTCGACAGTGAGGCTGCGTTTGGTCGGCATGACAACGAGGCTGTTAATAACAATAGTGCTGTATGTACCCTATATATATATTTATATTTACAGCATATATATCTATATCCATATCTGTCTGAATATACCTGCATATAATCCTTCTATATACGTACCTACACCTGCCTAACTATATACCGTATATATATTTGTTCTTACCGTATATATATATATATATATATCCACATCTGTCTGTTCAAGTTCAAGTTTCTTTATTAGTTGTCATACAAAAATACAGAGTACTTTTATATAAAATGCTTCTTTCTGTCTTTCTGTTTTTAATATAATTTCTGTACCTGCATATAATCCTTTTTACATACCTGTAGATACTATATCTATATCTGTACATTATCCCTCACCTACTCTTACTAGCTGCGCTGCTGGCCAGTATGACTACTATCATATTGTATTTATACCTGTATCACTGTGCATATTAATTAACTCTGTACATACATCTGATTAGCACTATTACTCGGTAGTACTCATTTATATATTATTCTATACCCAATTTAATCACCTGTGTACATTGTATTGTACTTTACTGTTACATTTGCACTCTGGTTGGATGCCAAACCTCTTTTCGTTGTGCTGTACTTGTGCTGCTGTATGATGACAATACATTTGAATCTAATCTAGTCTAAAGGCTGTTTAACCCCTCGGTTTCCATCACTGACCCACACACACACAACCCTTTTGCCGTGACAGAACTGCTCCAGTGAGGACGGATTAGGGCGGGCGCGGAGAGACATCCCTCTGCCCCACACGGTGTCTTATGGACCAATCAGACGGCTGCTGAGCGAGACGGACAGACCCAGCCTGAGTACGTCTCTGACAACAAACTGTTTTTTTTTCCTGTAGCGACGGCCAGCAGTGCAGTGCCTGTGGGTGTTCTAGAATTTCAAGATAGAATCCTGAGGGAACGTTCCAGAATAAAAAAGGGTACACCCTAAGGGCTTGTGTCCATAGCCGACGTTTTATGAGTTGTCAGCTCCTTTCTGTCATTCATTTCTATGCTGGAGAAGCGTCAGGCGCGCGCTCCTCTTCCCAGAGCCGCGCCTCACGTTTTATGAGCTCTCGACGGCAGCGTTTTTGGCGGAGCGCTCCCAGCTCATAAAGTTGAAACTAGTTCAACTTTTTTGGAAAGCAGCGCGCTCATCAATGTAACTCATCGAGGAAGGGGCGGAGCCGCGGCTGGCGCGAGCTCTGGGGAGACCCAGAAAAAATTGCTAGAAGCTTTTTTTTCTTCTTTTTTCAAAGCGGTCCGCCTTGAAAAAAAGGCTTTGAGTGGACACATAGCCTAAGAGGGTTGATTTTTAGATTCATCCAAGTTCTTCCGGCTTGAAGATATAAGGCGAGCGATTCATACACATAATGTGCTTCTATTGTCTCCTATTCACAACTACATAATCATAACTACCTACCTCATACTATAGTCTACCAATATAACACTGTATGACAGCATGTACAATAGTGCTGTATATATACATTTATAATATTTATATTTACCGCATGTATATAAATCCATATCTGCGTGAATATACCTGCATAGAATCCTTCAATATACAGTACCTTCTATACACCAGCATATAACCCATATAACTCTGTATGATAGCATGTACAATAACGCTGTATATACCGTATATTCAGGGTGGGAATCGCCAGAGACCTCACGATACGATACTATCGCGATACTTGTGTCACGATACGTTAGTATCGCGATACTAAATATATCGCGATACGCTGCGTATTTTTTTTTTTTTTTTTATTATTTTTTTAACACATTTTATTTGTTACCTATTTTCAACTGCAAAGTAAAACTTTGTCACCATGTTTTATCTAATAAAATAAAGTTCAGTCTGTTCATCTCACTTTTATTGCAGAACATGGTATTTTCTCAAGCAGACCGATGTCAACACTGTAATCTGTGTTGCATGTACCTGACAAACTGAACTGTTTGTATTACAGTCATATTCCAACTTAACTGAATGCACATGTGTGTGTGTGGACTACTGTACTATTACAGGTATTGAAATGAACAATGCAACTTCCTTATACAAAAAAAAAATACAAAAAAATTGTTAATTTTTTTTATGAATACCGGTAATTAAATATTGATACTTGGCGTCCCTGTATCGATACAGTATCGCTACGCAAAGTATCGCGATACTACTACGTATCGATTTCCCCCCCCACCCCTACCGTATATATATATATATATATATTCCTACCATATATATATATATCTGTCCACATCTGATCTGTCTGTACATACCTGCATATAAACATTTACATATCTGTACATATCCCCTACCTACTCTTTACGCTGCTTGCCAGTATGACTTACTACCATAGTGTCTTTATACCTGTATCACTGATTCACTGTACATATTAACACTACAACTCTGTACATACATCTGATTAGCACTATTACCCAGTAGTACTAATTTATATATTTTATACTCCAGTTTTAATAACCTGTACATTGTATATATTACTGTTGCACTTTACTGTTACAGTTGCACTCTGGTTGGATATGCCAAACTTTTTTTCGTCATACTGTACTTGTGCTGTATATAATGACAGTAAATTTGAATCTAATCCATTCTGTTGGCTGCAGAAGCTGGCGGCGTCCCGCCTGTGGAGACGTTTGTCCTGGGAGGCCTGCTGGCGGTCCTGCTGCTGGTCACGGGGGTCTTCGGGAGGCTGTGGCTTCGCTCCCGGCGCTCCTACCCGCCACAGGAGGCACAGCTCACCTTGTCCAACATTCACCACATATCGGAGGTGGCCTCGTGAGGCGGCAGTGGCCTCCCTCAACCGACGACGTGAACGCAGACCGAGTGCATGAATGTATATATTCACACGGGGCACGGCATGAGAAAGCATTCGTTTTTTGTGTAAATAAAACCTCAATGTGGGAATACTTGAAGGATTTTATAAGACAATGTGTTTTCTGGTCATAATAAACATTGCATACTTCTCTGTTCTGAGCTGATTTTGTTTTGTAACGGGGCAACACAACTCAATAAAGTTTTCTCTCTAAAGGGTCGTTTTTGTCATTGATTGAAAACTTTATTAACAGATTGTAGAATTGGTACACAATACAGTATAGCTGCTCAATACAACAACTGCTAAAAGAGGATGAAGACCAGAAAAATACTTTCGGCTTGTTTATACATCATGGTCCTCCTCCATTTTCAATTCATCAAACAAATATCTGTGTTGTGTGATTTGTAACCATTAGAGTTAGAATGATGTAATAATAATAATAATTAAGAGTTGAACTGCATTAGAAGAACGACGGATAAAAGTCAAAAGAGTTGATTGATTATTAGAGTAATAGATATGTAAAAATATTCTCTCTGGGTATTCCCCCAGTCCAGCCTATTTGCAGCCAAGCCGAGCCGCCGCGTCACTGGTCCAATAGTATCCAGCTGCAGAGCCGCAGAGCAGCGGCCCTCTCAGGTCCTCAGGACCATAGATATAGAACACTAGATAGCTTACCCGCGCTGCCGGCCAATGGAGAGCGACGTCGTAGGGCGGCCATCTTGCCAGGGGCAGCTCAGCTACTGATAACATTAATGCATGTACTATTTAAATAACCATAGATTGCTCAATTCTTTACCGATTTTCAAACGGGTTGGTTTGCTATAAACATCAAAGATGTAGTTATGATACTTAAGATTTTTTTTACAAACCGCTTGAATCATGGCCACGTTAACACTTTAACTGCCGGAAGACGCTTTTAGGCGTCCTTCCCTGCCATGCTCAAGTTGCAGAAGACGCTGTAACTCGTCTTTGATATCAATATTTCAAAAATCTGTGATCGGAATCATATTTCCTTTCCGGGGCCCTGAGACACAAGTGTGATCTCCTCTCAATCCTCTAGCGGTTCAAGACCGCCATCTGGTGGCAGATCGAAAAAACTGATGTTACCTTTAACCCGGCAGGACTCACTCCATATGTGGTCCGGGCACTCGCTAATGTTAGAGAGACTCAGTCTTCACACAGTGATAATCGATCGCTGCAAATAACTAGAAAAAACAACATGATTTGGACGTATATATTATTATACAACCTGGAAATGGACCGGATATTTCTATATCCCATAATAGGAAAATGTCTGTTCCACGCTCATCGCCCAACGGCGCGAGGAAGATACGGTAAGATTCAGCGTTATTTTTCAATGTGTACGATACTAACTGCTATGATGAACATTTGACCCACATTAGATGAATGGTATAACGCTGCCCACGGAATTATAAACGCCCCCTCGGCCATCCGGTCAACATCAGATTACGTGTAGTAACTTCCAGAAGTCCGTCCAGTTGGATTTTTTTATATTGCGCCGATTGCTATCAAACTGTATTTGATCATCAATATAATGCATTTGGGGCTATAAATCACGTTCTGGAGAAAGCTGCAGAAAGAGATGAAAACATACTTATACTTTAGATCATATTTTAGTATGAATATGTGAATGAAAAAGTTTAACGTTCATACACCCTGAACAATACATATAGGACATTGAATGGGCCCTAATAATGGCAATTTAGCAATAGAATTTAAAAAGTTATAGCCCTGCAAAGAAGGGGAACTTCTACATAGACAAATAGAGCTGGCAACCTATGGTATATCATGAATTTAGCCTTAGGCAATCAAAGTGTTAATAATGCTTGTAATAAACCAAACCGTTTGTAAATCCGTCAATATTTCAGCGAGTTATGAGTATTTTTGTCTGTGCAGATCACTCACCCTCACTCAAGGCTGACTCGAGCAAGATGGCGGCGGTTCAGAGACTTCGACGCAGCCTTCGACACAGTCAACCACCAGATCCTCCTTGCGGCCCTCGCAGGAATGGGAGTGGCTGGCTCTGCGCTGACATGGCTGTCATCATACCTCAATGACCGCTCCTACCAAGTGTCATGGAGAGGGACCCTGTCGGCCACCCGCCCCCTGCGGACGGGTGTCCCCCAGGGCTCGGTTTTAGGACCCCTTCTCTTCTCCCTCTACACTAAATCACTGGGTAACATTATCACGTCTCATGGCTTCTCCTACCATTGTTATGCCGACGATACTCAACTCTTCCTCTCCTTCCCTCCCTCAGATATCCACGTCTCTGAGCGGATCTCGGCCTGTCTGTCCGACATCTCAGCCTGGATGACGTCCAACCACCTCAAACTGAACCTAAGCAAAACAGAATTGCTCCACCTGCCGGCCAAATCCTCCCCCCTAACCGACCTTTCAATCACAGTCGAGAATACAGCTGTGACTGCGTCCCCGACCGCCAAGAACCTTGGTGTTGTCCTCGACGACCAGTTGAACTTCTCTGCTCACATCGCAGCGACGACCAGAACCTGCCGATTCCTCCTGAGCAACGTCAGAAGGATACGCCCCTTCCTGACAAAAGAAGCCACCCAACTCCTCGTCCAATCAACAGTCATCTCCCGCCTCGACTACTGCAATGCACTGCTCGCTGGCCTCCCGGCCACTGCCACTAAGCCTCTTCAACTCATTCAGAACGCAGCGGCCCGCCTGATCTCAAACCTACCGAAGTCGGCCCATGTCACCCCACTTCTTAGGGACCTGCACTGGCTCCCCATTGCTGCACGAATCCGCTTCAAGGCCCTCGACCTAGCATACCGTGCGGCAAAGGGAACCGCTCCCGCCTACCTCCGGTCAATGGTCTCTAACTACACACCCTCAAGACCCCTACGCTCTGCATCTTCTGGCCGCCTCAGACCTACTCCTATCCAAGCTCCGGGAGGGTCATCAAAGAGAAGTCGCCTATTCTCAGTCCTTGCCCCACAATGGTGGAATGAACTACCCACCCCAGTTAGGACAGCCGAATCACGTCCAATCTTTCGCCGTCGACTAAAGACGCACTTCTTCAACCATTATCTGAATTAAAAAAAAAAAAAAAAAAAAAAAAAAACTAACTAACTAACCGTACTGTCATGCACTTGTCCTAATAAACTAACCTACACTGTAGCACTCAACACTTTGATGAACATTGTTGCTCAGCTGATAGAGTTGTGCCCTTCCTGATGGCTTGTCGTACAGAACTTGTAAGTCGCTTTGGATAAAAGTGTCAGCTAAATGACTAAATGTAAATGTAAATGTATGAGACGCTGGTGACTCCGCCTTCTATCTAGTGTTCTATATATATCTGTTCTAGTCGGCACAATTTACAGACCGCCAGACCAAAATGGCTTTTATGACGTGTTGGATGAGTGCTTAGCTGGAGTTGAGGATACAGAAATGATTCTTATTGGGGATTGGAACACGGATATGCAACAAAAAGATGCACCCGTCTTCAAATCCTACAATAGGTTTTGTGATCTGCACGGCCTCAGCCAACTAATCACACAACCCACACGTGTGTGTGAGTCAACTCAGACTACCATTGACCTCATCCTGACCTCTGACAAGTCCAAGATCGCCAATAAAGGGGTTATAGCATGCGGGTTAAGTGATCATTATATGATATTCTGTACCCGCAAAAAGCTAAAACAAAAGGCTGGCTGTCACAAAACAGTCACATCTAGAGACCTAAAAACCTACTCTAGCGAGGCCTTTAACCTTGAACTGGAGGGTCTGGACTGGTCAGATGAGCTCAATGGTACACTGGTTGAAGAAACATGGCTTGGCTTCAAAACCAAATTTTCAACGATACTAAACAACATGGCCCCCCTAAGAACCACCAGGGTAAAAAATCGCGCTGAGCCGTGGATGCACGCTGAAATACTGACCGCTATGAAAACCAGAGACAAAAAATGCTCTGAGTTTCGTAAAAGTCAGTCAAAGCTTAACATAAGCACGAGCAGTGAACTCCAAGCCCACGTGACGGAACTCAAACTGGAAAGAAACAGACTAAGAAATGATGTAAACTCCATGATCAAAACAGCAAAGAAAAAATTCATCAATGACAAAACCGAGGAAAACAAAAACAAACCGCGTGAACTTTGGAAATTACTCAATAACCAACTAGGCTGCAGTAAAAAACTTAAAACCAGATTCTCAAACATAAACATAAAGACGGACAACACGCTCATCACAGAAAAGCTGGATGTAGCCAATTACTTAAATAGTTTCTTCACAAACATAGCCACAACACTGGTAAACAAACTACCCTCCCACTCAGGGCATTATGGGGTAGAACACATAGTAGCTTACTACAAAAACCTAGGGGTCCACAAAGATGACTTCAAACTGGAAATGGTAACAACAGATGAGGTACTCAAAAAACTGAGCGCCCTCCAACCTAACAAGGCCACTGGCCATGACAACATCCCCTCCAAATTCCTCAGAGACTCAGCAGCCGCCATCACCCCAGTCATCACACACATAATAAACCTCTCTATAAAACAGGGACACGTCCCCAAGGACTTCAAAATTGCGAGAGTGACCCCTCTGCACAAAAAAGGCAGTAAATTAGACCCAGGCAACTACCGCCCTGTTTCTATCCTTACCTCCATCTCGAAAGTCATGGAAAAAATTGTATACGAACAGGTCGAAAAATACCTTGCGGAAAAAAATCTAATCTACGAATTCCAATCTGGCTTCAGAACATCCCACTCCACTGACACATGCCTTCTCTATTTAAACGACCACATCAAACAAGAGGTGGACGCGGGCAAATACTGCGGCATGGTCATGCTGGACCTACAAAAGGCCTTCGACACTGTCAATCACACCATTCTGATTGACAAGCTAAAAGCAATTGGTTTTGATAGTCTATCAGTGAGCTGGATGCAATCCTACCTGGAGGGGAGAGAGCAGATGGTGGAGGTAAACGGTACCCTATCCCCCCCCCTCACAGTAAACTGTGGTGTTCCACAAGGAAGCATACTAGGTCCGCTACTGTTCCTAATTTATGCAAATGACATGTCGTCAGCTTGTGACTGCAACTTGTTCCTGTTTGCGGACGACTCAGCCCTGCTGATCTCTGACAAGAACAAATTACAGGTTGAAAAAACCCTCAGCTCAGAACTAAGCAAAATCTGCATATGGCTCGCTGATAACAAACTATCATTACACATGGGCAAAACAGAGTCCATTCTCTTCGGTTCAAATAACAAACTCAGCAAGACCGACGGCTTCTCAGTTACAGTGGGTGACAATATTGTCACAAGGAAAGAAGATATTACCTACCTGGGTTCCATCCTAGAGGCAAATCTTTCCTGTGACAAAATGGCATCCAATGTAATAAAAAAAGTCAACCAACGAACTCGTTTCTTGTACCGGATCTCCTCACTGGTAAACAAGAATACCCTGAAGACTCTAGCAGGAGCACTCATTCAAGGGTACTACGACTATGCTTGCACCTCATGGTACCAAAGCACCTCAAAGGCGCTAAAAACAAAATTACAAACATCTCAAAACAAACTGGTCAGACTACTGCTTGACCTTACTCCTAGAACCCACCTCACCCCTGCCCACTTTGACAACCTAGGATGGCTTAGAGTAGACGACAGAGTACAGCAACTTGCAATGGGCCTGGTCTACAAGATACACTACACGACCAAGGTACCCATGTACATGACTAAATACTTCCCAAAGGTCAGTGAATACCACGATCACAACACCAGAGGGAGCTCCACAAATCATGTTAAACCCAGATTCGGCTCAAACAAGGGACTAAACACGTTTCGCAATTATGCCACATCAATGTGGAACGCCCTACCCAAAGCTGTAAAGGAATGTGAATCACTACCCACTTTCAAAAACACTCTCAAAAAACACCTAAGGGAGACTGCAACTCGAAACTGGCCCCTGTAAATGTCCGAACACAACCCCCTCCAATGTACAGTAAATTACCAAGTATGGTCTTGTCAATAATCCAATGTACAGTGTTGTTTGTACAGTTGTACAGTGTCCCCCACCCACCCCTCCTACCCACCCCCCCCCCCCCACCCACACAACCACCTCCAATGTACAGTCCCCACCCACCCCTCCTACCCAACCCCCCCCCCCCCCACTCCTACCCAAACCCCCCCCCCCCCCCCACTCCTACCCCCCCCCCCCCCCCCCCCCCAACCACCTCCAATGTACAGTCCCACCCGCACCTACCCAATCCAATGTACAGTTTCTACGCCTAATGTATATACTCTTTTCTTTCTGGACTCTTTTTGTATCACAAATACAGTACTGTAATTGCAAATCTGGTATGTCATAAATGTATAGATGTAGCAGTACTGTCTATCTGTATGTCATGTATGTCATATATGTTACGATTAATTGGAAATGGGGGACCCTGGTGTAAACAAGACGAAAGTCTTTCTCTGGTCTGCATCCCCTTAACAATTGTATGTATTGAGCTGTACTGCACTGTACCCATTCTGCAATCTGTTAATAAAGTTTTCATTCATTCATTCATTCATTCATTCATTCATTCATTCATTCATTCATTCATTCATTCATTCATTCATTCATATCTATGCTCAGGACCGGCTCTGAGGACCGCTCTGCGGCTCTGCAGCTGCATGCTTCTCCACTGGTCTGCTACAGGATGACGCGTGATGACGCGCTACTCTCGCGCCCCACACTTGTAGCCACAACGACAACGACGACGGCGAGCACAGAAAAGTAAAGCTCTGTTAGCGAAGCGTTAGCAGTTAGCTGCGACCAGCAGCACAAAAGAAGAAGACTCTGTACACAGAGTTACATACTGTTTCCACAACTTGCGTTACAGCTGTCATATCATTACTGGTTGGGACGACGTTGGAAGACGATACGACGTTATTCGAACTAGCGCCGGCGCCTTCTTCGGGTAAGAAGTGAAATGTCAGGAGCTAGCTTAGCATAGCTTAGCTAGCTGGGTGTTAGTTAGTTAGTTAGCATGTTGGCCATGTTGTTGATGTTGATGTGCTTTTTGTGTTCCAGAGTTCTGTGCCCTATTAAGGCAACTTCTTCACCGACTCCGCACAAACAAGCTAGCTTTGAATGGTGTTGTTCTTAACGTCGGCTGACTACTACTAGGCTACATGTTTTATTAACACACACTGCTCGCCCCCTTCGTTCCTTCATTCTTCCCCCGAATGGACGTTAGTTAGCGAGGTTCGCCGGGGAGGAGGAGGTTCAGGTGTTTTTGTTTTTAGCTTCTTGTTCGCTAGCTGTTAGCTGAAGCCTGCTGCTAAGCTGACTGCGTGATTATTAAGCTGCTCTCGTTGGCAGCAGTGGACTCGGAACAATGGTTGTCTTGTTGTTGTGTGGACTTGTGTGGCTTGTTGCCACACACAGGTTGTGGCATTTTAAATTCGCTATTATTATTCGGTGTCGTCTCCATATAACTGACGTTATAATAACCTCGTCCTGTAATCCCCCGGCGTCATACATGTATAGATGTAGCAGTACTGTCTATCTGTATGTCATATATGTTATGATGAATTGAAAATGGGGGACCCTGATGTAAACAAGACTAAAGTCTTTCTCTGGTCTGCATCCCCTTAACAATTGTTTGTATTGAGCTGTGCTGTACTGTACCCATTCTGCAATATGTTAATAAAGTTTTCAATCAATCATGTGTATATATATATACCCAAGTGCCTCACCTGGATTTATTATTGTGGCTACGAGGCCCCACAGGCAAACAGTTTTGCCCAACTTGTTGTTGGGAATTCTTGCGGTTTTGTTGTGTCAGACGTGTAGCTTAACTCTTTGAATGGGCGGCCCCCCCCCCTCTCTTCAGAAGAACCAAATGTGAAGTGTCAGAGCGGTAACCCAAGACGCGCGTGTTACTTGTGTGACATGTGAGACGTTCAGATTTAAAGTAAACATACCGGCTAGAGACTACAAGGTGGACACTTCACGCAGGAGGTGACATTTGCAGAGAATGTCAGCTTAATATCTGTAGCGCTGCTGGATGATATAGCTGTAGTATGTGATCGATTGATTGAACATTTTATTTAACAGATTGCAGAATGGGTACAATACAGTACGGCTCAATACACACAATTGTCAAGGGGATGCAGACCAGAGAAAGACTTTCGTCTTGTTTACATCAGGCTCCCCCGTTTTCAATTCATAATGACATTTATGATATTATACAGATATATATATATCATGACATTTCGTAATTGACAGCTGGTAGTTGTGGCCTGGCTGTTTTCTAACACTGACCACGGTATTGGTTTACAGCGTCATTCGGTGTCTAAGCTCTCTTGTGTGTATTCCCATGTGATTTCTGAAGTAAGTGTTTTGTTTGTCTCTTATTATTTCAGGGTTGACGACTTCACCCCTTCGCCCCGGCAACCACCCTTCACTTTAATAATAACAACCTGGAAATGGACGAGCTCCACCCCCATTGCCTCAAGTGTATCAACAGGAGATGCATGATAAGGCCAGAACCGGGCATTTCCTGCGATCTCGTCGGGTGCCATCTAGTCTGCGGGGCGGTCTTTCACTCTTGCAAGACGGCGGAGCACCGACTGCTGTGCCCGTACGAGAGGGCGCCGTGTCTAAACACCGGCTTTGGTTGTCCGTTCACCGTCGCCAGGATCAAGATGGCGGAGCACCTGCAGACGTGCCCGGCGAGCGTGGTGTGCTGCACCATGGAGTGGAACCGGTGGCCGGTGAGCTACGCCGACCGCAAGTCCTACGAGAACCTGAGCAAAGACGTGGGCGAGGTGGATCAGCTGGACATGGCCCTGGCGCTGCAGGACCAGCGGATGCTGCTGGAGTCCCTGAAGGTGACGACCAACGTGTCGAGGGACAAGCCGACCGACGACCAGAGCGACGGCAAGGCCTCGCCGTCGTCGAGCGCCGGGCAGGAGACGACGACGCCGGGCAACGGCGCGGTGGACATGGACGAGGAGCCCTACAGCGAACTGTATCCGTCCTCCGCGGACACGAGCAGAAACTTGGCGGCCGCCTTGGACATCCTCTCCAGCGCCAAGGACGCGGACGTGATCATTGGGAATTTAAACGGGGAAAAGACTGCTAAGAACGGGGCTCTTCACAACGGTGAAAACGGCGACAGTCACGGCGACTACGGCGTCGAGGGTTCGAAGAACGTCGACATGAAGGATAGCGATTCGGACTCGGAGTGCGAGCTCGGCGCGGTGGGCGGGGTGGACTGCGCCGCGGGGACGGACGGCGACGGGATCGGCTGGATCGATTTCGCGGAGGAGAAGGACGACGCGATGGGTCTCGCGGAGGAGGAGGCGCCGCGGTGCAACGGCTTCCGCGACGCGGGGGGCGACCGTTACCGTCGGCGGCGCGAGAAGAGAGACTCGGAGAGGGTCGCCGCGAACGGCGGCGGGATGAACGGTTCCTCTGACATCAGGCCTGCGATGCCTTACCATTCCATGCCTGTGGCAGCGCCAGTGCCCCCGCGGCCCCTGGCACCGCCGCCGCTCCAGCCTCCCGTCCGCATCATGCTGCAGGACCTCGTCGTGCCCAACAACGTGTTGCAGCACTTGCCCGTGGAACTGGGGGACATGTGGCTGGAGCGGAAACTACAGAATCTCCAGGTGCTGCGAGGGATGAGCGTGTTTACATTCAACGGCCGGCGGAGCCTCTTGCTGTCGGACCCCTACCATTTCCGGGCGAAGAAGATGGAGGACAAGTCGGTGGACACGTCGGACCTGGAGGTGGCGGACGACCCCATGGGCCTCCACGGCATCGACCTGATCACCGCCGCCCTCCTGTTCTGCCTGGGCGACTCCCCGGGCGGCCGGGGCATCTCCGACAGCAGGTTCGTGGACGGCTACCACATCGACTTCGGCACGCAGACGTTCTCCTTCCCGTCGGCCATCCTCGCCACCAACACCATGGTGGGCGACATCGCGTCGGCCTCCGCCTGCGACCACGCCAGCCCGCAGCTCTCCAACCCCAGCCCCTTCCACACCCTCCGGCTGGACCTGGTGCTGGAGTGCGTGGCGCGCTACCAGACCAAGCAGCGCTCCATGTTCACCTTCGTGTGCGGCCAGCTCTTCCGGCGCGACGAGTTCTCCTCGCACTTCAAGAACGTCCACGGCGACATCCACGCCGGGCTCAACGGCTGGATGGAGCACCGCTGCCCGCTGGCCTACTACGGCTGCACGTACTCCCAGCGCCGCTTCTGCCCGTCCGTGCAGGGCGCCCGCGTCATCCACGACCGGCACCTGGGCTCGTTCGGCGTGCGGCCCGGCCCGCCCCCCAGGCCGGCGGCGGACGCCGGGCTGCCGGGCTACAGCTGCCGCTTCGGCTCCCAGTGCGACCACCTCAGCAGCCTGCCCTTCGAGCTGCTGCAGCACGTGTCGGGCTTCCTGGACGGCTTCAGCCTGTGCCAGCTGTCGCGGGTGTCGCACACCATGCGGGACGTGTGCGCCAGCCTCCTGCAGATGCGCGGCATGGTCGTCCTGCTCTGGGAGAAGAGGCGGCGGCACCGCCGGGCGGACGGGTCGTCCTCCTGGCAGATCAGAGACAAGGTGTGTTCGCTCGTCGTCACTTAACCCCTTCACTGTCACACTGCCACAGGGGTTAGGCCTAACAAAAATAATAGTTGGTTTCAGGTTGGTTGTCAGTTTGGCCATGGGTAGGTAGGGAATTTATTTATTTATTTTTTTTATTTTTTTCTTTCCCACGGCGACTATGGATAGGGAATTTCTTTATTTAATTAACCCTTTCACTGCCACACGACAGAAGGTTAGCCCTTTACTATCACACAACCGACGGCGATGCTCCATCATTAGCATCATTAGCTCCGCGGATGCGGAGCTAATGATGCTAATGATGGAGCATCGCCGTCGGTTGTGTGATAGTAAAGGGCTAACCTTCTGTATTGTCACAGTGAAAGGGTTAACCGGCTGTCGTGTGGCAGTGAAAGGGTTAAAATGTTCACAACAACATGGATGCATGTACTCTGCCAGCATGTTTAATATCCATAATACTAAATGTTTGACTAAGATTTCTATGAAACTTTATTCAAAAAAAAAAAAAAAAAAAGGATTTTTTTTTTAATATATATATATTTTTTTAAAACTCATAAAATATATTGGGTCGCACCTAAATCGGCAGGGTCGGTCGGCAACCTGAAACCAACCATTATTTTTGTTAGGCCTTAACCCTTTCACTGTCACATGACACAGGGTTAACCCTTTCACAACCACACTACAGAAGGTTAACCCTTTCACTGTCACATGACACAGGGTTAACCCTTTCACAACCACACTACAGAAGGTTAATCCTTTCACAACTACACTACAGAAGGTTAATCCTTTCACAACTACAGTACAGAAGGTTAACCCTTTCACTACCACACTACAGAAGGTTAACCCTTTCACTGTCACATGACACAGGCTTGACCCTTTCACAACCACACTACAGAAGGTTAATCCTTTCACAACTACAGTACAGAAGGTTAATCCTTTCACAACTACAGTACAGAAGGTTAACCCTTTCACTACCACACTACAGAAGGTTAACCTTTCACAACTACACTACAGAAGGTTAACCCTTTCACAACTACAGTACAGAAGGTTAACCCTTTCACCACCACACTACAGAAGGTTAACCCTTTCACAACCAC
Source organism: Notolepis coatsorum (assembly GCF_963971535.1). Lineage (NCBI taxonomy): Eukaryota > Metazoa > Chordata > Actinopteri > Aulopiformes > Paralepididae > Notolepis > Notolepis coatsorum. The sequence goes on along the minus strand of NC_140167.1, from coordinate 9,714,904 downwards.
ACTACAGATGGTTAACCGTCTGTAGTGAAAGGTTAACCTTCTGTAGTGTGTGGTAGCGAAAGGGTTAATGGAACAAACGCTCAGTAAAGGGTGTTGTTTGTTTACACTTAAGAGTTGGGTGGTGATGTGCTCCATATTTCATAATTTTTTTTATTTGTTCCGTTCATGGCAATGCACACGGCTCCACAAAAGCACAACAGCATAATTTGAATTTCATAATCAAAATGCACCTCCCAATTGGCACATTCCATGAGCGAAAAGGAGCAGGGAGAAGAAATTCTTATTTAGCCTGCCCCTTAACTCAAAACAATACATAGCCCCTTTCGTGACTGTGATGCACAGAGTGAATCCACAGTCCCTTGCTCCTCCATTGGAAGATCCCATAATTAACTCTGAAGAACTAGTTCCTCCGCGAAACGCTCGTTGTACAAGTATCGCAGTGAAATTTCAAAGGTACTCTGTTGCACGAGGGTTTCGGGCAGAGAAACTCAATGGTTTTGAAAGCTCGGCGTTGCTAATAAACATTTAAAATAATTCTTATAAATGGGTCAACATCAACACATCTTTATTTTCGGCATTGGGTGCCTGATGCGCTTGCGCTGTGATCACAGCGCAGGCGCATCAGGCAGCTAAAGCCGTTTTGAGCAGTGTTGACCACTTTATAAAAATTATTTAAAATGTTTATTAGCAACGCCGAGCTTTCAAACCCTAATGTTTGTCTGTTCTAAACCCTCGTGCAACTGAGTACCTTTTGAAATGTCACTGCGATACAACAACGAGCGTTTCGCGGAGGAACTAGTTCTTCAGAGTTAATTATGGGATTTTCCAATGGAGGAGCAAAGGACTGTGGATTCACTCTGTGCATCACAGTCACGAAAGGGGCTAAACAATACATAACAATAGAAATAGATGGTCTATCATACATTGCTAATATATTGGCAATACTTACAATAACATGAGAAAAAAAGAAAAGAATAGTCATAGGCAAAGCTATTACCCCTCAACTTCATGAAGTCTAAATGTTCTTTCTTTATACATTTTCTTGAACTGAAAGATATTCGTACAACTCTTAAGTCATTCTGTAGGAAATCCCACATTTTTACGACGCATACTGAACTACACATCTGCTTTAAAGTAGTCCATACTGATGCTTAGAATTACATTTCCTTCTATGGTTCTCGTCCTCGGAACTAAAAACAAACAACTTCTGCAACTTATGTGATTTTATTGATCCCCTTGGAAAAATGCAGGTGTTATAGCAGCACGGGGGAGGGGGCATACAGGTACGGGCAGGGTAACAGAAATTACAATAACATATAGATAATAGAAATATTGGAGAAGAGGTACAAGATCAAATGTGATTTAAAAAGATAAAGGTGATAAAGTGAGCGTTTGGTCGGTCGGACAGGTGACGCATATGTATTGATCATAATAATAACACTGACGGGTGAGACATACGTATTGATCATAACAACACACTAGGGTGAGACATATGTATTGATCATAACACACTGACAGGTGAGACATATGTATTGATCTATTGATCATAACAACACACTGACAGGTGAGACATACAGGTGCATCTCAATAAATTAGAATATTATGGAAAAGTCTATATATTTAGCTGTATTGATGCAGTAATTTGTGCAAAAGGAGCCCCAACCAAGTACTGAGTGAACATACATGAACATACTTTTCAGAAGGCCGACATTTCTATATTAAAAATATATATTTTTTTATTCTTATTCAAAACTGAGATACAGAATTTTGGGCTTTCATGAGCTGTAAGCCATAATCATCTAAATGAAAACAAATAAAGGCTTGAAATAAATATTTCACTTTGTGTGTAATGAATCTATAATCTAGGAGAGTTTCGCTTTTTGAATTGAATTACTGAAATAAAATAACTTCCACGATATTCTAATTTATTGAGCTGCACCTGTATGTATTGCTCTATTGATTATAATAACACATTGACAGGTGAGACATATGTATTGCTCTATTGATCATAATAACACATTGACAGGTGAGACATATGTATTGCTCTATTGATCATAATAACACATTGACAGGTGAGACATATGTATAGCTCTATTGATCATAATATAATAACACATTGACAGGTGAGACATATGTATTGCTCTATTGATCATAATCGCACACTGCCAGAGTCCATGCAGGGTTCAGTAGTTAAGTCCTAACACTAGTAACAGTTCTCCAGCCGTTGGCAGCAGTCCATGCCCACTGATGGCTACTGGCATGCAGGACTGGCCGAGGCGATTTGTGATTGTCCTGCCGTCACCCAGCAAGGTTGCCAATAACCGGTGCCATCGCCCAGATTTCTCCCCCCTCCTCCCTCTCCTGAGATAGTGCTTGAGAGACATGCACTGCAACAACATTAAAGCGACCAGTGGAATGAAACTGTCAATTCCAAAACTGTCAAACCTGATCAAAATAGACTAGGTCTATAATGCTCAAGTTTCAAGTTTGTTTTTTATTTGTCACATATAAACGTACATGTACTTCCCAATGCTTTATCTGCTAGTGTTTTATCTTATTTCATTTAATTAAATTTTTATTTGTTCCGTTCATGGCAGTGCACAGCTCCACAAAAGCACAACGGCGTAATTTCATAATAAAAGCACCTCCCAATTTGCACATTCCATGGGCGAAAAGGAGCAGGGAGAAGAAAATCTTATTTTACCTGCCCCTTAACTCAAAACAATAAATAAACAATAGAAATAGATGGTCTGTCAATTAGAATGCTTTAAACAATTGATACTTACAATAACATGAGAAAAAAACTGAAAGATATTTGTACAACACCTTATGGTAAATGGCTGCATTTATATAGCGGCTTTTATCCAAAGCGCTTTACAATTTGTTCCTCACATTCACTCGCACATCGACGGTGGAGGCGACCATGCAAGGAGCCAACCTGCTCATCGGGAGAAGTTAGGGTTAGGGGTTTTAGTGTCTTGCTCAAGGACACTGACCAGGAACCTCCGTATTGCCAGACGACTGCTCTACCTCCTTAGCCACTGTCGCCCCTTAATAAAAGCAAAGTTTCAGAGTTCAATCTTGCTCTGTTTTTTTTTTTTTTAATCTTTTCCCCCCTCCTTTTTCCTCTGATTTTCTCCCATCCCAATGTTAGTCGTTATGCCAATTCCCAATCCCCTTCCTGGTCGCTGCGCACTTACCCCCCACAGTCGGTCTGGGAGAGTGGAGGCTATCACGTGCTTCCTCCGACACACGTCTAGCCAATCAACCGCTTCTTTTCACCTGGCAGCGCGGACTCTCACTGAGAGGGTGTAACGTGTGGAAGGATCACACTACCCCCCTTAGATCCTATCCGCGCTGAGCAGGCGCCCCGACCGAACTGTAGGAGTCGCTGTTTACAACGACCCGGACCCACCCCGCCAGCTTCTCCCACCCTCTAATACAGCCAATTGTATTAGTGTGAACGGCCAGCCAAGCTGGTGACAACGCCGGAGCTGTGAGCTGGATTCGAACAGGCGAATCCAGCGTCTCCGGTGTTGGTGACGAACGCAATCTCCGCTACGCCACCTGACCGCCCAATCTTGCTCTGTTTTAGAGTAAATGGGTGTAAAGAATTGCAGTAACTACAAAATCACTGGATAGTCAAAGAACTTTAAAGCAATTTTTCTCAGTTTCACTGTTTACGTAGTTACTGCGGTTAGCTTCTGGGCGGTATGCAGCACCGTACATACATTGTATCTTATCTTACTGATAATGAATGCAAACAAGGCACATGACGCCACCCGTCAGTTGCATGAGAAGTAACGCCCTGATTCTCAGTGCTGTATATACTGCATATATTTACCACATATATATATTATAGGCCTATACATAGTTGTCTGAATATACCCACATATAACCTCAATATATACTTACTTATACACCTGCATATTACCCATAGCTTGGTATGATAGAATGTACAATAGTGCTGTAGCCTGTATATAAGGGCCGCTGGGCAGTGTGAGCCTCCCACACGTTACACCTCGCCAATGAGAGTCCGCGCTGGCAGGTGAAAAAGAAGTGGCTAGCTGCCTCCACGTGTATCGGAGGGGACATGTGATGGGCTTCTATCCTCCCTACGACCGGCCAGCGGGGGGCACATGTGAGCAACGATCAGGACAGGGGAGGGAGAATTGGCACGAGAGGAAATTGGGATGGGAGAAAAAATCACAGAAAAAAGGAGGTGAAAAAGTAGGTCAAAAAATGCTGTATATACAGTATATTTATATTTACCATATAGGCCTGGCCTATACATAGTTGTCCTAATATACCCGCATATAATCTCTCTATATACTTACTTATACACCTGCATATTACCCATAGTTTGGTATGATAGAATGTATAATAATGCATTATATACTGTAAATATATATATATATATTCTTGCCACATCTATATATCAATCCAGACCTGTCTGTCATATCATATCTGTAGATACTATATCTATATCTGTACATATCCTACTCTTACTAGTTACGCTGCTGGCCAGTATGACTACTACCGGTACACGAGGAGGCAGCCTGTCGCATCTTTTCACCGCAGCAGCTCGAACTCTCAGTGGCGAGGAGTAACGCGTGGGAGGCTCACGCTGCCCCCGATACTTCCTGTTTCCGCCGCACCGGCTTCACCCAACCGACCTGTAGGAGTCGCTGTCCACAACGTCCAATCCCCACCCACCGGCTTTCCCACCCTCTAACACTTGCCAATTGTGTTAGTAATATGACGGCCGGCCAAGCCGGTAGCAACGCCGAGAGCTGGGCTCGATACCAGCATCTCCTGCGTTAGTGGCGAGCGCCTTGCCCACTCAGCCGCCTTAATATCAACCAATTTAAAGGCAGCTATAAACAAGCACTTATGGACACATATAAGAGAGAGGAGCTTGAGCAGCAATGTGACTGCCTAACGTATATTTTTTCTCATTTGGATATTTGTATATATATAAAAAACTGTACTTTTTTTAAACTTGTTTTATGTTTCTATGTTCGAGACAAATAAAAAAAAATCAAATCAAATGCATTTGAATCTAATCTCATCTCGTCTCATCACCCAGGTGTGGCGATTCAGCACAGCCTTCGGCACGGTGAACGAGTGGAAGTTTGCCAACATCTCCAGCATGGCCGACCACCTCAAGAAGTGCCCGTTCAACATGATCGCCCGTCGGGAGGAGGCGATCCCGCTGCCGTGCATGTGTTTCACCAGAGAGCTCACCAAGGAGGGTCGGTCGCTGCGCTCGGTCCTCAAGCCGGTAGCGTGAGACGACCCTCGAGGAAAACCAGCCAATCGGAAGTGCTGCTTCCGGCATCCTCTTCCACCACGGGACACGAAACCAGCCAATCAAAAGTGCTGCTCCCGCCTCCTCTTCCACCACGATACTGATAACCAATTGTACTGAAGATTTACTTTTACATACTCTTGAGAAAATATGTAAATAGTCAGATGTTTTTTATTTTTATATCAAGAAAAGTCAGTACTGTGCAACGTTGCCGAAGAGAGCGGAGCCTTAATTTATGACAAACACTTGATTTTCTAGTCGCGAGGCGAAGGGCTTTTGAGCGTCTCTGGTGAGATCTCACACAGCCGCTTCCTGCTAGGACACTTTACTGGTATCTCATCTTGCACGGTTTTTGTATTTCACCTTGATACTAAGAGAGTGACCCATGTATTTGTTACACTAGAAGTTCATAGCTTTCATCGAGACTTCATAATATTTTTTTTTTATTCAGCATTTTTATAATCCCGACCAAACGTCAAAACGTGCACGCCGCGCTGCGTTTGGAAAAGGCCGGGACAGAGGACCTTTATGAGGTCTCTCTGACTCTACGACATAAGCATTCTAAATGGGGTTTTCTGTTGCAATGTTTGCTAATGCAATAGCTGGCGGGAAATAAAAACTCTGGGCACCTGAGCTGTTGCCCTTAGTAACGGAGTTCTCCCGGGAAAGGTCTCTCCGGTGAGCACGTCGCCTCCGGGTTCATCGGGGACGATGCAACAACGTTATCGGCGTGGGATCTGGGGCTGATGCCAGGCTAAACACTAAAACCTAACGCCAAGAGTCGACGTGCAACATTTCAGAAATGTCGTGAGGGTAGTGTGGGGGGGACGGACGGACGACGACTCGATTATAATTTTTTTTTAACGCACTGCAAGATGTTTACGTCTCAATAAATTTTTGTCCGGTGACCCCTGAACCCAACCGTAGAAGTAGAAGCCGACGGGTACTCTGTACTTCAAACGTCTGGTATTCTGTATCGGACGATGCTTCAAGCGTCTGGTACTCGGCATCCGTGTCGGAGGTGAAGGAGTGTCGTCGTCGTTTCTAATGTCTGCTTGCGACGTCTGGAATCGCGTGACTCGGCGGGTGGCGGTGAATCTGCGGTTCGGGAAGGTGACTGGTTTCTACACAGCAGGCGAGAGCCGTTTACCTTCACTCTCTCCGCGCGTCTAGACACACGTTCGGACCGCCTCCGGGTCCAAGTCCAGCGGCGCTGCTGCATTCAATTAATTCCCGACGTAGAGGAGAGTAATGCTGAGGGAAGAAGCTGAGCCTTAGTCTCTCTGTTCTTGTTGCGTGTATACGGAGGCGCTTGCCTGACCGCACCAGCTTGAATGCAGGACCTTGTGGCTGCGTTACGCTCCTCCGCAGGACCTCATAGCTGCGTTACGCTCCTCCGCAGGACCTCGTGGCTGTGTTACGCTCCTCCGCAGGACCTCATAGCTGTGTTACGCTCCTCCGCAGGACCTCGTGGCTGTGTTACGCTCCTCCGCAGGACCTCGTGGCTGTGTTACGCTCCTCCGCAGGACCTCGTGGCTGCGTTACGCTCCTCTGCAGGACCTCGTGGCTGTGTTACGCTCCTCTGCAGGACCTCGTGGCTGTGTTACGCTCCTCCGCAGGACCTCGTGGCTGTGTTACGCTCCTCCGCAGGACCTCGTAGCTGCGTTACGCTCCTCCGCAGGACCTCGTAGCTGCGTTACGCTCCTCTGCAGGACCTCGTAGCTGCGTTACGCTCCTCTGCAGGACCTCGTGGCTGTGTTACGCTCCTCCGCAGGACCTCGTGGCTGTGTTACGCTCCTCCGCAGGACCTCGTAGCTGCGTTACGCTCCTCCGCAGGACCTCGTAGCTGCGTTACGCTCCTCTGCAGGACCTCGTAGCTGCGTTACGCTCCTCTGCAGGACCTCGTGGCTGTGTTACGCTCCTCTGCAGGACCTCGTGGCTGTGTTACGCTCCTCCGCAGGACCTCGTGGCTGTGTTACGCTCCCCTCTGTCGGACATTAATTGAAAGCAGCCGGGCCGGCCTGGTAGCGGTCAGAGAACGAGCCTTTAGACCTCATAGAACCCTGCGGGCAGGTGAGGATAATATCCTGGCGTCCGCCTGGTATTTATCACTAGTCACGTTTATGGCGGTTATTTATCACGGTTGTGTGTGTGTTTTTTTTTTTTTTTTTATAAAACCTTTCCTCTTGGCACAACGTTATCATATCATATCCATTGTGTTCAAGTAATTTTTTTTTTGTCTCAGGGTCATAAAATGAAGCTGCGTCTAGAGAAGTGCTGGCCGTCAACTAGTGGTGTTTGTGTGTACAATACAAATGTAAAAAAATAAATAAAAATGGGAAATCTGTATACTATGCTGCCCCTGCAGAAGCTAACCGCAGTAACTATACAATTTCTTTCTAAATGTACTTATAAGTGACATTTTACTTCTCAATATCTGTTTTATCCTGTGACAAAGTTTCAGCGTTCAGAGAAAAAGGGTATAAAGAATTGTAGTCACTACAAAATCACTGGATAGTCTTTTAAAGCCATTTCTCTCAGTTTCACTGTTTGCATAGTCACTGCGGTCAGCTTCCGCAGGGCAGTATAGGCTATACCTCTCCATGCAAATGGAGAGAGAGTGATGATTCCCCCCCCCCCCCTTTTGTACATTTGTAATGTCATTAACCCTTTCACCGCGACAATACACAGAAGGTTAACCCTTTCACTGCCACACGACAGCCGGCGACCGTCGGTTGTGTGATAGTAAAGGGTTAACCTTCTGTCGTGTGGCAGTGAAAGGGTTAGTCAGCAGTTGCACCTCACCGGGTGTACGTGTTGTACTTCTAAAAGTGTGTACAATACACTCTGTAGAATGACTGGCACTCACCAGGCTACGTGTTGCTATGGTGACGGAGGCAGGGATACATAAGAGGAGATCCATATCCATAAAGAGGAGACCTCCGGAATTCATTTCCTTATTCATCGCTGAGCTCGGCGTGTTCGCCCACGATGCGGCTCGAAGAAGCTGCTTTCCTGCAGATGTCCGTGCGTAAGTTGCTGCTGATGAAGGAAGGGTCGACGGGTCACCGTGTAGCGTGTGAACGCATGTTTGTTGCCAAGTGTGGGAAACCTTCAGTTCGACCGACATCGAGTTGAATGGGATCAGCCCAGTCTCCTCGTTTATGACCCGTCGTTTCAAACCTTTATTTATTTAGACGATTGAGGTCACCCTCATTTTCAATGTCGTCGAGACTTTACAGACATTTCAATGCACACATTTCCACAGTATAACAATAAAAAATATTAATAACTATCTATATAGTACTTTTCACACATGGACTGCAGTCCAGAGTGCCCCCACAGCAGTTAGTATAAAATTAACATAGGCATAAAATCAGCACACAATTGATCGAATAGAAAACAATGCATAAATTGCAGACATAATAATAGGTATAAAAGTAGTGCAATGTAAACGTGCAGACTTAAGAATAGGCATAAAATAAGTACGGTACAATAGTACAATGTTGCTCGAAGGCATGTGAACCCCCCCCCCCGGAACAGCCAGTCCCCCAAACAACCCCACACATCAATCCCCATCCGAGACACACCCCCCGATAAAGCACGTCATGGCCGAAGGAAAACTCAAACAGTCCGCACGGCGACGGGAATGCGGGCCGCCCCATCTCCCCCGGTTCCGGTGCCCCCGCCACCACGAGGAAAACCAGCGACTCCCACCCCCAAGCTCCGCAGAGGAATGACGGGCCACGCACCACCCGGTTATTACCGTTACAACGTTTGATGTATATTTCCTCAGACAGCTGGTATATTTAGAATTTGAATACAGGCTTCAATAGAACCGACACCAAAGTCTTGACACCAAGCAGAGCATAGAACGCTGGTGTTTCCTGACGTGACGACCCTTCCTTCTCTTATAGTCTCCTTGTGACGATGGAGGACGTGTTTCCAGGTGACTCGTGGTATTCACACTCCAAAGAGTTCCGTCGACTAGACATTTACAATTACGCTCGTCGTTCAAAAACTCTTTGTCTGAAGGCTTCAAATATGGGAAGCGCACGGGATCTCGAGTGTGTGTGCAGAAGTCCCGCTCTCTTGGTGAACTTTGGGTACGATACAATGAAAGCTACGTGCAAAGAATCGTCGGCCACTTGATCGACTATCGCAGGGGTCGTCTTAGGACTGACCGTACCGTTCAGTATTATAGCCTAAATGTGTGCATTGCGGTGTTGAACTGACAAACGATTTCCATGTGTCTCCCAACAGAAGACGTTCGTCATCCGTCATTTAGTTCTAATCGTTTAATTGGACTAATCGGGACTGGCCCGTGAGGGGAGTCGTTGTTAATCGAATGTGTCGTTAAAAAAATAAATATATAAAAAAAAATAAAAGATGACTTTGTCTATTTGAAGATTGTTGGAACACTAGCTCACTCCTATATAATTTTTGCTGTTTACTTATGATTTGATTTTTATTTTGTCTATGGGGAGGAGGGGGGGGTCTAACCAAATATGAACACATGAAGTATTTGTTATTCTTTTGTGAAGGAGGCTAAATATGGCACTGAAAAATAAGCAGTAATGGAAATGTTTTGATAATCTTTAAACACTTTTTTGTGTTTTTTGTTGTTGTTGTTGTTGACATCATTTCGGAGGAGTTCTCTCTGTAGCCTAAACGGAACTCTCGACTCATTGTTTGTATTGTTATTTTAAGACCCCATCCTGAATGTGTGTGTGTGTGTGTGTGTCTCTCCCCCCCCCCCTCCACTTTAGTTTGTTTTATACTGGTACTATCTTGATTTGGAACGACAAACACGCCTGTGTAATATTAGGCTCGTACGTGTATTTGAATGATTGATAAAGAGGTATGTACTGTTAAGTAGTGCTGAGCTGTGTTGTTTTCTTTTGGTCAAATAGTGGGAAATTATTTCCTGTTTTGCATGTGAGTGGGGTGTCTTTGGAGAGAGAAAAGAAAAACATTGGTCTGTCAAATTGCATCATCTTTTATACCAGTTTTTGTCCGCTCTGCCTCAATACACTGGGTTAGGTAATACATTTTCATCCTGTTATACTTTTCTTTTTTGTTATCAACATCTATCATTATTGTCTCGAATCAGACTTGGATCACAAAACGTGTTAATTCCACGTCCAGCAAGATTAAAGAGGCTTTGAAATGTGTTGATTGGAGTGTGGCCCTGACCTGATCACACAAAAGGCAATATCTAGGTCTGTTGGGTCATGCCGAAAATGGTGATCTGGCACATTTTCAATTGAACGATGTTTTGTAATGGATTAGGATTGTAATGTATTTACAGGCTCAGTGTATCAACATTTTCATCGATATTAAAAGTTTTCTTTTCACTATTTCGGAAGTGTGTGTGTGTGTGTGTTTTTTTTATTATTATTATATATTATACATTTTATGCAAAGGCTCTTTTTTTTAACTGTTGAAAACATTTTAATAAAGATACCAGTTCTGGATAGAACGCTGTCGTTGCATTGTTTTACCACTAGGTGGGTCCAGAGTCGCTTAACTTCACCAATTTATTCTGATAAGCCTGCATTTTTGTCCATAATTATCTTGGGTTTGATTGATTGATTGAAAAGTTTATTAACAGATTGCAGAATGGGTACAGTACAGCTCAATACATACAATTGTTAAGGGGATGCAGACCAGAGAAAGACTTTCGTCTTGTTTACATCAGGGTCCCCCATTTTAAATTCATCATAACATGACATACATGACATACAGATAGACAGTACTGCTACATCTATACATTTATGACATGCAAACTAATGTTGTGTTTGAACTTGACGGAGTAGAGTACGAAGTGTGTGTTTTATTCAGCGATGATGCCTCGTTTGCCGCGCGAGACGGAACGACAAAAGCAGGACCACAATTAATTCTCTAAACTGCGCTACATCCTGCGATGATTTGACCATGGAATCAAAGGGAAACGAAATTATACCATAGAGATATATGTATATGAATTATACTGCCAATTTAACCATTGTAGCTCCCACCATCATGCCCAGGACAATGGGATTGGAATGATTCTAATTAGTGTATATACTTGACCACATCGTGCACAGCTGTACAGCCCTGGCCTATTTTAATTAGATAATTATTATATATTCTATTGTGCTTCATCTATTTTATTCCACCTTTTTATTTTATTAAATGTCCGTTATTGTCTGTCCAACGTTAACGTCGCACCAACAAATGACCAAATCAAATGTATGTGAAAACTACTGTTAACGCAACCTACTTAGTGTCGCCCTTTAATGACGTTATTATTCAGTGTCGTCGTTGACATCAACGCAGTGTCGCTATTCTCTCAACTAATTGTACAATTGAGATCAAAACATGTGCGTCGTATACCAGGAGTGGGGTTCGAACCCACGTGGACAAATGTCCATTGGATCTTAAGTCCAACGCCTTAACCACTCGGCCATCCTGGTAGGCATGTCATGTCGGGAGACAATGTGACATTGGATTCGAAATTATGTTTATTAGACACGAGGGTGATACTGTAGGTGAGGTTGTTCAGTGCAAATAACTTAATAAACAGTCAATGCAAATCACAAGCCACAAACGGCGACGGCAACAGCCTGGGTCCAATGTTCGCATCTGATCTATATCAGTAGCAGTAGGCATCAGGCTACTTTGTTTTATCTGATGCAAAGCTTGTGTTTTCCAACAGGCCAACAACGTATTATATGATTTGGGAAAAAAGCTAAGTGAAGACCATTAACATGTATCATATAATTTAGGCTACTAGTTAAAGATATTGCACAAAATACATGGTTATCCATCCTCCTGATCGGTTTGCTCTCTTGGCTACTACAGCCTGTTGCCCCTCTACTCTAGGACTCATGTCCATATAGTGGTTCTCAACTTAGGATCCGGGGACCCCAGTGGGTCCTTGAGGAGATTTCAGAGGGTCCACAGAAAATAGTTTAATTTCACTATATCATTCAATGCCCAATGAGAGAATATATGATATTTATGTGACAGTATTAGAGTGACTGTTTCTGTATGTGACTGTATTCGAGTGAGTAGTGACTGTCTATCTGTATGTCATATGTCCGACTCCTGAGTGGTGCAGTCGTAATATGACAGTAGGCCAAACACCTCATGCACGCGCGCGCGTGCATGCACACGTTTTTTTTTTTTTTTTTTATTGCCTTGAAATAGAGAAGCTGAAAAAGGTAGCAGGATGTAGCCTTCAATATAAAAAACAAATTATATTGTCAACAGATATGGTTGAAAAACAAACAATGTTTTAAATGTAATAGTAGTTACAATTTCTTTAATTGAATCAACTTAAACTAGAAAAGTAAATACAAACTAAATTAACAATGTAAGTTACATTGTTAATTTAGTTTGTATTTAGTTTAAGTTAATTCAATTAAAGAAATTGTTTTACACACAAACACAAAAGCAAACTTAAAATAATCAGACCACTTGTGTTTACTTGAAGTTCTTTATTTTGAGAAGGGGAAAAAGTACACATCACTTACATTTTTTCAATGTAATTTGTTTCACAACAGTGGTTTCAAAACAGTCAAGCAAGCCCCCACCAAGTGGTCCTGGGCCTATATTTAGGTTTTGCTCTCCTCATTCTCTTGTCCTCAGCTGAGTGATGGGCTCTCAGCCAAGTTGTGACATATGTTGTTGGAACATGATACTGTGTTGTTGTCAAAATGATCCGTTTATACCGTGTGTACTCGCGGACGTGGTTGGAGACACCTATCTACCTGCGCTTTTTGTTATGTAAAACGGTGGCCGCCGGCCGGGTACTTAGTCACAACGAATGGGTACAGGCACAGCGCATTTTTGTGTGCGCGAGTCGCGACTGCGCGTACACATCCATGCGCGATTGCGCGTACTTCTGCCTCAGTGACGTAGCCTAAACGGCGTTTAACCGCGTTTGACCACCACTGCATGTCACTCCTGATGAATTGAAAATGGGGGACCCTGATGTAAACAAGACATGATGTTTACATTCTTTACCAGCAGCACTATCAAGCATGCTGTCATGGCCTTCTGTGTTTCTATTGGTCAGTCTTTAAGGACTGACTCATTCACCAGTCCCACTACACGTCTGTGTTTCTATTGGTCAGTCTTTAAGGCCCGCCTCATTCACCATTCCCACTACACGTCTGTGTTTCTATTGGTCAGTCTTTAAGGCCCTCCTCATTCACCAGTCCCACACGTCTGTGTTTCTATTGGTCAGTCTTTAAGGCCCGCCTCATTCACCATTCCCACTACACGTCTGTGTTTCTATTGGTCAGTCTTTAAGGCCCTCCTCATTCACCAGTCCCACTACACGTCTGTGTTTCTATTGGTCACTCTTTAAGGACCGACTCCTGCCTGTGTTTCTATATTGGTCAGTCTTTGGGCCCTCCTCATTCACACTACATGCTTGTTTTTCTATTGGCCAGTCTTTAAGGACCTCCTCATTCACTAGTCACACTACTAGACTATTTTCAGACTCTGGTTGGAGCCTTGGACACTGGAGTGACACTTAATCGCCCATCTGAGACCCTGTTGTTACAGTGTTACACTGAGCGATCCAAGTCTTACTGTACTACATTTCAAATCAAATATCTTTTATCTCCTTACTCAGCCGATTTTACCGTAGCTAGTGTGTAAACACCTACCGTGTGAGAAACGTAGGCGTTGGTTTCACTGAACTGTACCTTGATTTCTGTAGAACTCCTATATGTCGGCTTTATCTTGCCCCACAGCCCTTACCACAGTGCAGAATATGAGAATGTAGCTGATGCCGTTCTCAGATGAAGATGAGGGGGTTTCTAGGAGTGGGAGGTGTGAAGCATCTCAGTGTCAACATGTTGGTGGTTTGTGAGGTTGGCCATGTGGTTGTTTTATGTTCCACCCGTGGCCTCATTTAATAACATTAACCGGCACAGACAGACATAGTATATCAAATGAATCTCAAGTCAATCTGACAGCAGCAGTCTCTCGTGTGCTTGCTGGACTCATATCAGCTTGATTTGAAATCTCTATTATATAGTATGTAAAGACAAAAAAAATTAAACAAAACAAATCATTAATCTCTAGCAATGAAATGGAAAACAAATTTAAATAACAAAAACAAAACATAAAAAGAACATAACTCAATTTACATGTTCGAAAAGGAGTAGGAAGAAGTATACACTTATTTAATCCTACCCCCTTTTCACTACTCAAATTGAATGTAATTCCTTACTAATAATAACAATAATAATTCATTGCATTTATAAAGCGCTTCTCAGGAACCCGAAGTCGCTGACATTAGGTGGGAAAACAGAGAAAACAAAGAAACAAAAGGAACATAAGACCACGGGGAAACAGGGAAAACAGCATGATACACAGAAAACATGAGGCCACAGTAACAAAGATCACAACAGGTTGGAGGGGGGGGGTTAAGGTTGGGGAAGGTTTAAGGCTAGGGAGAACAGGTGGGTTTTGAGGCGGGATTTGAAGGTGGAGAGTGTGGGGGAGTCTCTGATGGTCTGAGGGAGGGAGTTCCAGAGTCGAGGTGCAGTGCGTGAGAAGGCCCGATCACCAAAGTTTTTAAGTTTGGATGTCGGGACAGTGAGGGAGGCAGTGGAGGAGGACCGGAGGGAACGGGTAGGGCGGTAAGGAAGAAGGAGATCAGTCAGGAAGGGGGGGGGGGGGGGGGCTGGCTATGGAGGGCTTTGAAGGTGAGGAGTAGTGTTTTTGAAGTTTTTTTTATTGCACATTACTTTAGTTTAATAATAATGCAGGACCTGTAGCAGAGGTCTTTATTCGGCATGCAACGACACTCAATGATTTAGTGGTACACACAGCGGTTAGTTTAGCACACACACCGGAACACACACGCATGCATTGTCTCTTTAGGATCGCAGATGCGATTTGTCTCTGCGATTAACCCATCCCGTCGTCCTTCCCCCCCAAGGGCAGCCGGGAGCAGACAGGCGTCAACGTGAGCCGCGCCAGGGGACCAATCCAAGTGCTCCTGTCCGTCTTCGTCAAGGACGCCACAGCGTTAGCGATCTGTTGTTGTGCATGTTTTTCCATTGGGTTTATCTTATCGGGGGGGAAACCCTTGCGAGCACGGGGAGAACATGCAAACTCCACACAGAAAGGCCTGGGAGATACCCCACCTGGGTACCTGGCATCATGGAAACCTGGTCCCCAAGCGGGAATCGAACCCTGGACCTTCTTGCTGTGAGGCGACAGTGTTAACCACTACACCACATTCCATAATGATGCACACATGCAATCTTATTTTTCTTCTTGTTTTTGAAGTTGATGCGTTCCTTGATCGGGAGCCAGTGGAGAGAGTGGAGGACAGGAGTGATGTGTTCACAGGACCGGGTGTTAGTGAGGAGGTGGGCGGCTGAGTTCTGGACCATCTGCAGTTTATGGAGGGAGCGGGAGGTGATGCCAGTGAGGAGGGAGTTGCAATAATTTAAAACCTTACAAAACAAATATATATTTATTTTCAAATATATGCAAAACATTAAAAAAAAATATGTAAAACATGAAGAAAATAAAATAAAAATGTAAACACCCGTGAATGTCAAATCCCTTCCTCATCTCTGTACCTCGTGAAAATTATTTCTTTATAACTCAGTTTGAATTATATTATATTTGGACATTGCTTAAGCACAACATTTAGACTTGTTTCAGCTTAACGGAATTAAGTGAAGTTACTGCGTTTGACCTTTTGTAGGGCGGTATAGATATCCTTTCATCAGGCTCAGAGCGTGCTGCTGGCTTTAGAATTGCAATGCTGACAAATCACATGATTTATGGACAAAAGCCCAACATTTTAAGGAATCAAACCCTATATGGCTCTATGGGAAACCAAACCTGACGCGTACCGCGTAATACATACACAGTGGGAGACTGTTCTAGGTAGAATAATCTCTCAGCGTTCAAAAGGTCTTTTAAAACTTTTAAAGATTTCAAAATCTTTATCTCGTTCTCTCTCTTAACTGTCTGAAGTTGACCACCCCCCTTTAACTGTGGGACATTGGACAATCAGAAACTTGAAAAAGTATTATTTACAACAGTATTTAAATGGTAAATAGTGCATTTATATTTGATCCAAAGCTCTTTACAAATGTATTCTTCACATTCACCCATTCACTCACTGCTCATCGGGAGTAATTAGGGGTTAGGCGTCTTGCTCAAGGACACATCGACCTGCTGCCTAGGAGGAGTGGGAATCGAACCGGGAACCTTCCAACCACCAGACGACCATTCTACCTCCTGAGCCACTGACACAGATATGGGAGCAGGTCACACATGTGCAAGTCACAAGCAAGTCACTTTGTTTAAACCCAAGCAAACGTCAAGCAAGTCACAAGTCACCATGAAACAAGCCAGAAAGGGCTACAATGGCAGCCATGTCATGAGAAAACTGTTAGTTAGTTAGTGTTAGTTAGTCGAGAACTACTAGGAATGTCTGATCACTAAGTGTGTCTGACTCTCACCTAAATTGCACGGATTACAACGTATGACATATATCATGCCAGTTAAGGTACCAGTGGCTCAGGAGGAAGAGCATTCGTCTGGTAATCAAGGGGTTCCCGGTTCGATTCCCGCTCCAGCGTGTCGAAGTGTCCATGAGCAAGACACTTAACCCCTAACTGCTCCCGATGAGCAAGTCGGCACCTTGCATGGTTCCCTCTTGGTTTCCGTCGGTGTGTGAATGTGTGAGTGAACGGTTGAATGTGAGGAACAAATTGTAAAGCGCTTTGGATAAAAGCTGCCTATAGGCGAAGCAAGACACGCAGCTAGTATGGAATAAAGCAAAGGTAAATTACTTTTTAAAGGAGTAAGCAGTAATAAGCAACTAATTACACTTCCTGAGTAACTTGCACCGACGCTGGTGAGCCAGTGACGGAAGCAGCTAGAGGATGTGGGTTTGATATATTATTTATTTATATATATTTATATAAAGATAAACAGACGCACAGCTCTTCAGACTGACAGAGGGGAGAAGAGGAGAGGAGAGAAGAGAAGAGGAGAGAAGAGAAGAGACGAAAAGGTGAAGAGAAGAGACGAGACGAGAAGAGAAGAGAAGAGAAGAGAAGAGACGAGACGAGACGAGAAGAGAAGAGACGAGACGAGAAGAGAAGAGAAGAGAAGAGAAGAGAAGAGGAGAGAAGAGAAGAGGAGAGGAGAGGAGAGAAGAGAAGAGAGAAGAGAAGAGACGAAAAGGTGAAGAGAAGAGACGAGACGAGACGAGAAGAGAAGAGAAGAGAAGAGAAGAGAAGAGAAGAGAAGAGAAGAGAAGAGAAGAGAAGAGAAGAGAAGAAAAGAAAAGAAAAGAGAAGAAAGTTGTTTCGTCCCATGACACCAGAGGCTTCCAGCTCCGTATCCATGTAGTGCTGCCTGGCCGCTGGACACAGAGATGAATCCAATCCTGCTGCTCATCCTCCTGGTTTTTTGGAGCAGAGGTATTGTTTTAATCATAATGACACTGTTGCGTGTGTAAAAGGCAGGCTCAGCTACTGTTTTAATGATACTGTTGGATGTGTAAAAGGCAGGGTCAGCTACTGTTTTAATGATACTGTTGGATGTGTAAAAGGCAGGGTCAGCTACTGTTTTAATGATGTTGGATTGGATGTGTAAACAGCAGGGTTAGCTACTGTTTTAATGATGTTGGATTGGATGTGTAAACAGCAGGGTTAGCTACTGTTTTAATGATGTTGGATGTGTAAAAGGCAGGGTTAGCTGAGGTGAAAGAAGGCGTCTGTGAGGTGAAAAGGAACTGTTTTGCTTCATGGATCTCATGCATGATGTCTTTGATAATACAATGTCTTTGGGCTGATTCATCAGGGTGCAGTTGCAGGTTTGCAGGACTGGAGTTTTTAGAGAGACTTTGTGGTCTTGGTTGACCAGGTGGAGAACGTTAGTCTGTTTGACCCTCTGGTCTTGGTTGACCAGGTGGAGAGCGTTAGTCTGTTTGACCCTCTGGTCTTGGTTGACCAGGTGGAGAGCGTTAGTCTGTTTGACCCTCTGGTCTTGGTTGCCCAGGTGGAGAGCATTATAGAGTCTTGATACTTAATAAATACTTAATCAAATATCACTGTATCATTGTATTACACATTCTACTTGAAATACACTTGATACTTTCTAAGATATCATACTGTATTCCACATTCTACTTGAAATACACTTGATACTTTCTAAGATATCATACTGTATTATACATTCTGCTTGAAATACACTTGATACTTTATAAAATATCAAACTGTATTACACATTCTACTTGAAATACACTTGATACTTTCCAAGATATCATACTGTATTACACATTCTACTTGAAATACACTTGATACTTTCCAAGATATCATACTGTATTAGGGCAGAACGGGGGACGTTGTCACACTTTTTACTCTAGTGTGAATTGCTCATCATTGTTGTAAATGTTTAAACGGCTTGGCACCAGGGTACCTCTCGGACCTGCTGGAACCCAATGTTCCCCCAAGGTCCCTCAGGTCCTCTGACCAGCTCCTCTTGGCCGTTCCAAACTCCAGGCTGAAGCTTAGGGGGGACCGTGCTTTCACTGTGGCAGCCCCAAAGCTCTGGAATGAGCTGCCACTGCATGTTAGGCAGGCTCCCACTCTGCAGGTGTTCAAATCACGCCTCAAGACACATTTATTTGCTCTGGCTTTCGGTTTTTAAACAGTTTTGAGAGACCTGCCTTTTTATGTGACACATTGTACTGTTTTTATTGTGTGCTTTTATTCAATTTTTTTATGTTCTATGTTTTATCTTTATCAACTTTGTTGTTTTTAAATGTGCTTTATAAATAAAGTGGATTGGATTGGATCATCAAAACATCTTTCAATAGTCATTCCTACATTAAATTGAAGCTTAAGATGTTGGCTTGAAATGTATATCCCTCTCATTTTCCAACGTATTGTAACAAAGAGTTAATCACCTATCAAAGACACTCTGACACATTGTGACAACTCCAAAGATGACAATGTAGGTGAACTCTGACCCCAATTCTGGACATTTAAATACCAAAGTATGGGAGACAGGGCCCTCTGGTATAATGAATGTGATAACCTACCCGTGTGACAACATCCCCCGTTCTCCCCTACACATTCTGCTTGAAATACACTTGATACGTTTTTTTTTTTTTTTTTAATATTTTTTGCACAAATCTCTCCAATATTCAACACATATCTTTCCACATCACAATATGCAACGTCCAAGATTTGCCTTTTTCTTTTTTTGTAAGAACATACAAAACATGTAAAAGACTCATACAAATACATTAAAAACTGACATGGAAATTAAAAAAAGACTTACGAAAAAAAATACTATACATTGTGCATATATATCCCTGATGCACATACTTTACATGTAGACCGATCTACCTGCGAGCAGGTATGTGCTGCATCTTCTATCGGGATGCCATCCTTCTCCATATTGCATGTGAGAGAATGCGTCTCAGATATATGTAGGTGCATGAGAGCATGCATGCATGTGTGTCTCAGATATATGTACGTGGGTACGTGTATCACGTAAGTATGTATGCATTACACTTGATACTTTCTAAAATATAATACTGTATTACACATTCTGTTTGAAATACACTTGATACTTTTATAAATATAATACTGTAGGGCGGTCAGGTGGCGTAGCGGAGATTGCGTTCGTCACCAACCCCGGAGACGCTGGATTCGCCTGTTGAAATCCAGCTCACAGCTCCGGGGTTGTCACCAGCTTGGCTGGCCGTTCACACTAATACAATTGGCAGTATTAGAGGGTGGGAGAAGCTGGCGGGGTGGGTCCGGGTCGTTGTAAACAGCGACTCCTACAGTTCGGTCGGGGCGCCTGCTAAGCGCGGATAGGATCTAAGTGGGATAGTGTGATCCTTCCACACGCTACGCCCTCTCAGTGAGAGTCCGCGCTGCCAGGTGAAAAGAAGAGGTTGATTGGCTAGACGTGTGTCGGAGGAAGCACGTGATAGCCTCCACTCTCCCAGACCGACTGTGGGGGGTAAGTGCGCAGCGACCAGGAAGGGGATTGGGAATTGGTATAACGCCTAACATTGGGATGGGAGAAAATCGGAGGAAAAAGGAGGGGGGAAAAGATTAAAAAAAATATATATATATATATATATATATATATATATATATATATATATATATATAATACTGTATTACACATTCTGTTTGAAATACACTTGATACTTTCTAAAATATAATACTGTATTACACATTCTGTTTGAAATACACTTGATACTTTTATAAATATAATACTGTATTACACATTCTGTTTGAAATACACTTGATACTTTTATAAATATAATACTGTATTACACATTCTGTTTGAAATACACTTGATACTTTCTAAAATATAATACTGTATTACACATTCTGTTTGAAATACACTTGATACTTTTATAAATATAATACTGTATTACACATTCTGTTTGAAATACACTTGATACTTTTATAAATATAATACTGTATTACACATTCTGTTTGAAATACACTTGATACTTTCTAAAATATAATACTGTATTACACATTCTGTTTGAAATACACTTGATACTTTCTAAAATATAATACTGTATTACACATTCTGTTTGAAATACACTTGATACTTTTATAAATATAATACTGTATTACACATTCTGTTTGAAATACACTTGATACTTTTATAAATATAATACTGTATTACACATTCTGTTTGAAATACACTTGATACTTTCTAAAATATAATACTGTATTACACACTCTGTTTGAAATACACTTGAGACTTTCTAAAATATAATACTGTATTACACATTCTGTTTGAAATACACTTGATACTTTCTAAAATATAATACTGTATTACACATTCTGCTTGAAATACACTTGATACCTCCTGAAGTATTCTGATAATGACTTTCAGCTTGGCAAATCCACACAATTTATTCAGGAATTGTAACCTTCTCTGCCCCCTTTAATGATCCCATAGTTGTGACTGATTTACATGATTCCTTAACATTTTATTTGTTTTAAAGGCTTAGTATTGACATTGTTGCACCTGTGTTGGCTAACATCTTGACTGATTGACCTGCTGCTACTGACATGTTTATCATTGGTTCATCGCTGGGATTGTCTTGGAATATATCTGCACTGCTACTACACTGGTCAATGAAACTCACAGTTGACAGAGAGTCAATGTGTCCACGTTAAGATATGTTTTGGAACTAAATTCATACAACGAAATGATGTGATCCAAAATCTTCAGTTTTTATTTGCCATTATGCAACAAGTACAATGGAATTCGTACTATATGTTTGCTCCACAGCATAAAGGAATAAAAAAAAAAGCAATTAACAATGAACAGAATAGAAAAAGCATTATATATACAATAAACTGTCTGCGGTGCAATGACATAAATACAACTAGGTAAATAAAATAAAAATAGAAATAAAAGGTGCTGTAAGTAGTAAATCTTTGTTAAAATGTCTCCCTGTTTCCTGTATCTCTCCCCTGTCTGTCTCATGTCTCTCCTCTCAGGCTGTCTCCTGTCTCTCCTCTCTGTCTCCTGTCTCTCCTCTCTGCCTGTCTCTTGTCTCTCCTCTCTGTCTCCTGTCTCTCTTCTCTGTCTTCTGTCTCTCCTCTCTGTCTCCTCTCTCTCCTGCCTGTCTCTCCTCTCTGCCTGTCTCCTGTCTCTCTTCTCTGTCTCCTGTCTCTCCTCTCTGTCTCCTGTCTCTCCTCTCTGCCTGTCTCCTGTCTCTCTGCCTGTCTCCTGTCTCTCTTCTCTGTCTCCTGTCTCTCCTCTCTGTCTCCTGTCTCTCCTCTCTGTCTCCCTGTCTCCTGTATCTCTCTCCTCTCTGTCTCCTGTATATCTCCCCTGTTTGTCTCCTGTCTCTCCTCTCTGTCTCCTGTCTCTCTTCTCTGTCTCCCTGTCTCCTGTATCTCTCTCCTGCCTGTCTCCTATCTCTCCTCTCTGTCTCCTGTCTCTCCTCTCTGTCTCCTGTCTCTCTTCTCTGTCTTCTGTCTCTCCTCTCTGTCTCCTGTCTCTCCTCTCTGTCTTCTGTCTCTCCTCTCTGTCTCCTGTCTCTCCTCTCTGTCTCCTGTCTCTCCTCTCTGTCTCCCTGTCTCCTGTATCTCTCTCCTCTCTGTCTCCTGTATATCTCCCCTGTTTGTCTCCTGTCTCTCCTCTCTGTCTCCTGTCTCTCTTCTCTGTCTCCCTGTCACCTGTATCTCTCTCCTGCCTGTCTCCTATCTCTCCTCTCTGTCTCGTGTCTCTCCTCTCTGTCTCCTGTCTCTCTTCTCTGTCTTCTGTCTCTCATCTCTGTCTCCTGTCTCTCTGTCTCCTGTCTCTCTTCTCTGTCTTCTGTCTCTCCTCTCTGTCTCCTGTCTCTCCTCTCTGTCTCCATGTCTCCCGTATCTCTCTCCTCTGTCTCCTGTATATCTCCCCTGTCTGTCTCCTGTCTCTCCTCTATGTCTTCATGAGTTCAGTGCATAAAGTGTCTGTCACATCATCAGTCTGAGTTCAGTGCATACAGTGTCTGACATCATCAGTGTGTGTTCAGTTTATAATGTGTGACATCATCAAGTTTCAAGTTCAAGTTTCTTCAAGTTTCTTTAATAGTTGTCATACAGAAGTACAGAATACTTTCATACAAAATGCTTCTTACTGTTACGCTCCAGAGACTGTGCTAGACAAGATAGTATCAAATAACATAGTATAGCATGTAATTTAGAAGAAGAAAATGAGGTCACAGTGTTCGGTATAGACATATGTACAATGTTCTGAGTTACCATATAATATACAATACTATGCAGTGTACTAATGTACAGTACTATATAGTGCAAAGCAGAAATGGGATGAGGTACAATTTAGGTACAATTTACAGTAAGGTGTACGAGTTGTAGTGCAATCCTTCATCAATAAATATAAAGTGTGGGGAGTGGGTGCTACAGTGTGTTTGTTTAAAGTGGGTGTGTGCTATAAAGTGTGTGGAGTGGGTGCTACAGTGTGTTTGTTTAAAGTGAGTGTGTGCGTGTGGATGTGTGTGCTATGTGCGTTTGGTGGTTGTTGTTGTGTAGTGTTCATTGTTCGTTTAGCAGCCTGATGGCCTGGGGATAGAAGCTTCTTCTGAGTCTTTCTGTGCTCGCCTTGAGACTCCGGTATCGCTTGCCTGACCGCAGCAGTTCAAAGAGGCAGTTGTTCGGGTGACTGGAGTCTTTAATGATTCTCTTAGCCTTGCCCTTGCAACGCTTGTTGTAAATGTTCTGGAGGGTGGGGAGCCCCCCTCCAATTGTGCGTTCGGCTGAACGTGTCACTCTTTGTAGTCTGCTTCGGTCTTGTGCAGTGCTATTCCCAAACCAGGAGGTGATGTTGCCAGTCAAGATGCTCTCTATTGTACATGAGTAGAAGTTCTTAAGGATCTTCTGACTGACTTGGAACTTCCTTAGGCGCCTGAGGAAGTAGAGGCGTTGTCGTGCCTTCTTCACAACACTGTCAATGTGTGTGGTCCATGTCAAGTCCTCGGATATGTAGGCTCCGAGGTACTTAAAGCTGTTGACTCTCTCAACCGGTGCCCCGTCGATGCTGAGGGGGCTGTAGTCCTTGACCCCCGACCTCCTGAAGTCCACAATCATCTCCTTTGTTTTGCTGACGTTCAGGGAGAGGCTGTTTTCCTGGCACCATCCCGCCAGGACCTTGACCTCTTCCAGGTAGGCCCTCTCGTCGTTGGCAGAGATCAGGCCCACCACCACTGTGTCGTCAGCAAATTTGATGATTGTATTGCTACTCCGCTGAGCCACACAGTCGTGTGTGTACAGGGAGTAGAGGAGGGGACTCAGAACACAGCCCTGGGGGGCCCCTATGTTGAGGGTGATGGATGAGGAGGTGCAGTTGCCTGCTCTCACCACCTGGGGTCTGCCAGTCAGGAAGTCCAAGACCCACTGGCAGAGGTCATAGTTCAAGCCCAGGTCCCTGAGCTTGGCTATGAGTATGGAGGGGACTATGGTATTGAATGCCGAGCTGTAGTCGATGAATAGCATTCTCACATAGTTCCCCTGCCTCTTGTCCAGGTGTGATGCTGCTGTGTGCAGCACATGGGCTATGGCGTCCTCCGTGGACCTGTTGGGGCGGTATGCAAATTGCAGGGGGTCCATGTTGATGGGGAGGGAGGAGCAGATGTAGCCCTTTACTAGCTTCTCAAAGCACTTCATGGCTATGGAGGTGAGAGCTACAGGGCGGTAGTCGTTGAGGCAAGCAGGCTTGGATTTTTTGGGTACAGGGATAATAGTGGACTTCTTCAGGCAGGTGGGGATGACAGCCTGTTCTAAGGACAGGTTAAATATGTCAGTGAATACTGGGGCCAGTTGGTCGGCACAGACTTTTAGGACGCGGCCGGGGATGCCGTCCGGACCTGCTGCCTTCCTGATATTCACTTTTTTAAAGGTCCGCCTCACCTCATGCTCTGTTACCCTGAACACTGCGTCTCCATCAGCAGCCGACCCCCCCCCCCCCATTGCCGTGGCTTGTGGGCTGGTGTTGTTATTACCAGCATCAAACCTCGCATAGAAGGTATTGAGGTCATTTGCTAAGGAGATGTCACTGTTCAGTTTGAGGGAGGCGCCTTTGTAGTCTGTCATCGTTTTGAGCCCCTGCCACATAGCTCTAGAGTCAGCTTGTTCAAACTGGAGTTCAATTTTATCCCTGTAGCGTCGTTTGGCCTCTGTCACTGTCCTCCTTACGTTGTATCGCGCCACCTTGTGGTCATTCATGTTGCCTGCCACTAGGCCGTCGTTGTATGCTTTGGTGCGCTCTCTCAGAGCTTCACGGACGGATTTGTCTACCCAGGGTTTTTGATTTGGGTAAACTCTCATTTTGGTAGTGGGGATTGTTTCTTCCACCAAAGTACAAACATAGTCCAGCACTGTCTCCGTGTAGACATTAATGTTATCTGTGTCGCGGAACACGCTCCAATCTGTGCAGTCAAACGCAGCCTGTAGCGTCTCCTCTGACGTCAAATCCCATTTCTGCACCTCTCGCGAGACTACAGGAGTACTTTTGATTCTCTGTTTGTACTTTGGTGAAAGAAAAATGGACGCGTGATCTGATTTACCAAAGCCACTATCAGAATGAGCCTTGTAGCCACCTTTAAATTGCGTGTAACAGTGATCTAGGATGTTACCGCCTCTGGTGTTGCAAGTCACATGCTGATAGAAGTCAGGTAATACCTTTCTCAGATTGGCGCTATTGAAATCACCCAGCACTAAAATGGCGGCGTTAACGTTCGCCGCTTGTATTCTATTTACCTCGTCGTGGAGTCTGGAGAGCGCGACGTTGTTACTGGCTTGCGGTGGAATATACACTCCTACAAGGATGATCGCCGTTAACTCCCTCGGGAGGAAGAAAGGACGACACTTGATGGTTATATATTCCAGATCTGGGCAGCAGTGGTTGGATAATTCCTTCACGTTAGTTGGATCGCTCCAATTGTTGTTAAACATGAAGGCGATACCTCCTCCACGTTGTTTGCCGGACTCTGCTGTACGATCCTTGCGGTGGATAAAGAAGTGTTCGGCCGGTTGGATAGCGTGGTCTGGGACGTCCGGCGCCAGCCACGTCTCGGTGAAGCAGAGAACGTTGCAGTCTCTGACGTCTCTTTGGTATTGAATCCTTGCTCGGATATCGTCCAGTTTATTGTCAATTGATTGTACATTGGCTAGCAATATACTGGTTAATGGCGTTCGGTGGCGTCTGGATCTCAGCCTGTTACGGATCCCAGCTCTCTTCCCACGCCGTCTGGTGGTTCCTTTGTTCCTGGGATCAGGGTCTGGTCCCATTTTCCTGAGAATCTCCTCAGGCCATTGTTGCGGTTCGGAAAGCTGGTCCAGTGAGTAATCCAATCGGTAAGTTTCCCGTAATCCGATGTCTATAAGTGACTGACGGTCATACACATTAAATGCACCTACTGTTGGTACAGACAAAACTCTTAAAACTATAAATATTAACAAAAGTAAGCACAGTCTCGACGGAGCGAACAGAAAGGCAGCCGGTCGGAGCAGCGCCATCTGTAGCGTGTGAGTTCAGTATATAATGTGTGTGTGACATCATCAGCGTGTGAGTTCAGTATATAATATGTGTGTGACATCATCAGCGTGTGAGTTCAGTATATAATGTGTGTGACATCATCAGCGTGTGAGTCCAGTATATAATGTTTGTGACATCATCAGTGTGTGAGTTCAGTATAATGTGTGTGTGACATCATCAGTGTGTGAGTTCAGTATAATGTGTGTGTGACATCAGTAACATGATGAACATTGTTACTCAGCTGATTGAGTTGTGCCCTTCCTGATGACTTGTTGTACAGAACTTGTAAGTCGCTTTGGATAAAAGCGTCAGCTAAATGACTAAATGTAAATAATGTGTGTGACATTAGTGTGTGAATTCAGTATATAATGTGTGTGTGGCATCAACAGTGTGTGGATTCAGTATATAATGTGTGTGTGACATCATCAGTGTGTGGATTCAGTATATAATGTGTGTGTAACATCAGTATGTCAGTTCAGTATATAATGTGTGTGTGTGACATTGTCAGTGTGAGTTCAGTACATAATGTGTCTGTGACATTATCAGTATGTGAGTTCAGTTTAGTATGTCAAATCTGTGCAGGGCTGGAAAAGCTTTTTCAAGGTACATTGAACTTGCTGCATCTCTACAGCTCTGGTCAAATCATGATGCTCATTATCGTCTGTTGTTTCTCCTCAGGTCTCCAGGCTCAAACTACAAGCACAGTAACAGGTCAACCAACCAATAAACCAACTGCTAAGTCAACAGGTAACACAACAGACAACACAACAGACAAATCAACAGACAACACACAAGACAATAGACAAAATGTTACCCCCTGTGGTCACTCGGTGGAAGGGCACACCATAAGGCAACAGACATGGTGGGTGAGGGTGCAGTGACACAAAACCAAGAAACCGATTATAAAATAATGTTTATTTACAAAAAAAGGCAACACAGAGATCAAGGAGGACTATCAGTGGCACCAAATTAAATACAAAAATAAATAATAATCCACCCCTGCTAAGCACCCATAGATACAGTGGGTGGTGCTCACTCTAACCTAGGGTTGTAACAGGTAAACCTATACGTGATGCTACAGTAGATGTAGACCCCAGGGTATCTTCCTATCCTCACTTGTCCCTGTGTGCAAAAACAAGAGTGAATACACAGAAATAGAACTACAGTAGGCTGGGTAACATGAACAAAAAAATATACAAATGTTAGCTTAACAAGTGTGATCTAGCAGAGGTTAATGGACCATATGCTGTTTGTTTTAAAATCCCAATAATGTTGTCGGTCCACCAGATCCGCACACATTGGGTGAGTAACAAAAATGCAAACACCATAAAAGGGTTAATATAAATCAGATGTTTTAAATATTACGAAGATGAAAGAAGGAAATTCTGGTCATATCCTTGACGTGTCAATCAAATGAGAGAGAAGAATATGCAGATATTTTAATGGTGGAGCTTATGTGAAATAAGACAATTCTCACATTTCAGGGAGGTGTCCTTAAACATACAGCAGTGGCGTGCACAGGTAGGGCCGAAGGGGGGCTTGAGCCCCTGCCCCTTTGCCCCAAGTGCCCATCCAAAAAGAAAATCAAATATGAAATATGAAAAGGGTTAAGTGCCCTTTTTGTAGCTTGAGCCCCTGCCCCCAAAATTGTCTGTGCACGCCCCTGCACCTCAGTCTAGGAGGCCAGCAATAATCATCTCAGTTTTATCAGTATTTAGGATCAACACATTTAATAACAGATAAACATGCCTCTAAATTTAGAATATTCTCTCTTGTTTCTGTCTAGAGCTTGAAGTTGTAAGGTTGGTGGAAGGAAACAGCAGCTGTGCTGGGAGACTGGAGATCAACCACCAGGGAGACTGGAGACCAGGTGTTGATAAATCCCCTACCTGGACCATGAATACAGCAGCTGTAGTGTGCAGACAGCTGGACTGTGGCTCTGCTGTTTCAATGAAACTGAGTTCTAGTTCTCGAAAACCTATATGGATGTTTACATCAGACTGTTCTGGATCTGAGTCTGCACTGAGGGTGTGTAGAGGACCAGTGAAGTCTCGTTCTCTATCCTCTATCAGGCTGGAGGTGACCTGCTCAGGTAACACTAAACAATAACATCATATTCAGCTGCTGATCTTTACAGTCTCACATTCCCTCTGTCACAATGACTGTCAGTGGTTTACACCAGACTGCATTGTTAAGTTATTAGGTGACCTAGGTCACTCACTCTTGTAGTCTATCATATTTATTCTTCTTTATTCACTCACTGTTTCTCAAAGTGTGGCAGGTAAAGACATACTCTGCTCTCTCTCCCTCACTCTGTTTATCTGTCTCTCTATTTCTGACTCTGTGTGTGTGTGTGTGTGTGTGTCTACAGGACCTGTGAGGCTTGTGAATGGATCTGGTCTATGTTCAGGCAGAGTGGAGATGATGTCTGATCAGGCGTGGAGGTCACTATGTGAAGCTGACTTTGACAAGCAGGATGCAGAGGTTGTCTGTAGAGAGCTTGGCTGTGGGGCTCCTTCAGCCCTCCAGGGGGCGCTCTATGGAGAGGGGAAGGCTCCAATCGGGACCAAAGAGCTCCAGTGTAAAGGCAACGAGTCCCGTATCCTGGACTGTGTCACCTCAGACTCAGATAGAAACACCAGCTCACCTGGCAAGACTGTTGGCCTCACCTGCTCAGGTATGGAAAACATTTTGACTTACTCTGGTTTCTTTAGGATTTACACTTTTAATAATTATATAACTGGTTTAAGTATAGTATTTTTATTAAATTATTTACTGACTATATTTAAAGGGGAACTATTTTACTATTTCTTTCACTATTTGGGCACTTTTACACAATTCCTGTGAGTCTATGGAACACCTCTGTAATATATATATTTTTTTTATTCATTGTTTTGTATTTCTAATCAAGTCCTCAAAAACAGCATTTTTCTACCTGAAGATCTTGAGCTGTTTTGAGCCTGGGCTCCTAAACCACTGTGTGGCCGGCGCCGCCTGAACATTAACATGCAGCAGTGACTATATGACATCACATATAGGCACATTTTCAAACGACTCAGTTCAGTGAGGGTGAATATTGTGAGAGGAGAATTGGAAGAATGCGCCAATATGAGAATTTTGAGACATAGATCATATTAATATAAGTTCACATAGCTAGGAAACAATGCTAAACACTCAAAAAGGCCATTTATAAGATAGTTCCCCTTTAAAACATTATTTGATGTTTTTTAATACAAATAAATCTAGGTTTCAATCAAGCTGATTTGTCCCCGATCTCAGTCATTTAATATTGAGTCCCAATCAGATATTTGTATTTTCCTAGATAGTATAGCTGCACAGTGCACACTTAAAGTACATCCAATGTAGGTGTAGTGGCCGCTTGTCGCTCCCCAATGAATCGACAAGCGCCCACGATGCACCCGCAATTAAATCTATTGCTATACAAGAACCACTCCCGTTCTTTATTTTTATTTTTTTTAGGGCTTCTTGTATTGTTTCTCAAATTCTGTGTTTTCCATGTTATTTTGGGGGGATTTATTTAAACTGCCCGTCCAAGGCGGGAATCTTTCCCCATTATTCTGCCTTGACGTTCTCTGTAAAAGGTACGAACACTGAATGGGGGGTCAGAGTTGATGCAGCATTATGCCGTCAGCAGGTATAGTTAAATTGCTGGAATGGGTTCGCCCTCAGTGTATGTGTGAAAGGGACTGCCCGGCATTGCAGGACAGGGGTGTGATGCTTTGATGTTGTGGATAATTCTGTGGGGCTTAGCTTGTAGGTAATATCATAACCACAACTATTTTCATAAGTGGAGCGCTGCCCCAGGCCACTATCCCTACAGCACCCACCAACACAGGAATATTGCTCCATCTACAGTAGCTACCAGATGTTGCATGAAAGGTGGGATACAACAAAGACTGATATAATATTAATAATAATAGGATACATAATTTATGACTAATTAAACGAATATGCAACATGAGAAGACACAACTTTTACCATAATGAGTTTTGGTAAAAAGCTACATCAACTGGCTTCCATGGACTCGTACACCAGTCTGGAGAAAACACGGCAACACAACATGGCATCACCCCATGTTATGTTAGGTTATGTAAGGGATAATGTATAGCTACGAGGTCATTGTCGCAAAATAATTGACCGACACAGAGTTTAGAATACCGAGGCGCCTCGCCGAGGTGTTCTAAACGTAGTGAAGGTCAATTATTTTGCGACAATGACCGAGTATAGCTATACATTATCCCGCTTATTACATGGCTAACTTACTAACAATATACCTAATTCATTTTACACCATCGACAAGACGAGATCAAATGCAGACGCAGTTCTGTTCTGTCGCTCCGCGCTGTCATCGCCGGCAGCTTCGCCGGCAGGTGTGTCTGATTGCACTGATGCAGTGTGTGTCAGTGGGCTTGATTGTTCCAGCTGCGAACAGTGGTCATTATTGCTCGGCAGAGGTCCGTTATCGAGTAATAATGGACCTCTGCCGAGCGCTATTGACCAATCACAATCAAGCATTTCGGCGAATGTTAAAACGCCATGTAATAAGTTATGTTATGTTATGTTATGTTATGATATGTTATGTTATGTTTAGGGATGTCCGATATTATCGGCCTACGGATATTATCGGCAGATATTGGCATTCAAATGTGATATCGGAAATTATCGGTATCGGTTTTCAAATATTTTTTTCTTCTTTTTTTTTTACATTTATTTAACCTTTATTTACCCAGGCAAGCAAGTAAGAACTAATTCTTATTTAATTTATTGTCAAAAGTATGCATAATGTTGTGTTAATTCCACGACAAGAGATATGTAATGTTAATTACCTGAAATTATTCTGTTTTTGGGGGGGGGGGGGGGGGGGGGGGGGGACCCTACATATATCGGTATCGGTTGATATCGGTATCGGAAATGAAGAGTTGGACAATATCGGTATATCGGTATCGGTAAAAAAGCCAATATCGAGCATCCCGTTATGTTATGTTGCGTTACATTGTGTTGCGTTATGTTGTTATGGATTTCTTATTTTAAAATCCCAATAATGTTGTCGGTCCACCAGACCCATGAACATTAGGTGAGTAACAAAAATGCGAACACCATACAAAGGTTAAATTCAAGTTCATGTTCCAAGTTTTGTTAACAGTGTTACATAGCTCTATATTATAGTTTAGTAAGTTAATGACATAACATTTTTAATAACAGATCAACATGCCTCTAAATTTAGTATATTCTCTCTTGTTTCTGTCCAGAGCCTGAAGATGTGAGGTTGGTGGAGGGAGACAGCCGCTGTGCTGGGAGACTGCAGATCAACTACCAGGGAGACTGGAGACCAGGTGTTGATGAAGCCCATACCTGGACCATGAAGACAGCAGCTGTAGTGTGCAGACAGCTGGACTGTGGCTCTGTTGTTTTAACAAATCTGAGTTTTAGTTCTCAAAGTCCTGTATGGATGTTTATATCTAAGTGTTCTGGATCTGAGTCTGCGCTGAGGGAGTGTAGAGGACCAGTGAAGTCTGATTATTCCTCTCGCAGCCTGGAGGTGACCTGCTCAGGTAACACTAAACATAGATAGATAGATAGATAGATAGATAGATAGATAGATAGATAGATAGATAGATAGATAGATAGATAGATAGATAGATAGATAGATAGATAGATAGATAGATAGATAGATAGATAGATAGATAGATAGATAGATAGATAGAGATCTTTATTGATAATGAAACATATATACAAGTATACATATAAGGCTCACCATTATCAAAAGGATAAAAACACAATAAAGCTTACAGCTTATTTCCATTGCGGTCCTTCATATTTCTGTGAGTAAAATGTACTGGTGAGTGTCTGCCTGGATGTGTGTAGGTGTATGAGAGTATGAGTGCATGATACAACATGCACTTGTTAGAGCCTGTGGGTAAAGCGAGGGTGTGCCCACCACGTAGGGGGGAGGAAAACATAGGGAGATAAAATACAGTAAAAAATTATCAGATACAATAAAAAACAATTAATACAAATAAAAAATAAACCCCTAAAAACCTATTAGAAAACCTTATCCATAAATAAAAAACAACTAGGATAAATAAAATATAATTAAACCCATGTTCTGCTTCTATGAACAATGAAATCATATTCAGCTGCTGACCTTTACAGTCTCACATTCCCTTAGTTATTAGGTGACCTAGGTCACTCACACTCTTGTAGTCTATCATATTTATTCTTCTTTATTCACTCACTATTGGCAGGTAAAGATATACCCTGCTCTCTCTCCCTCACGCCTCACTCTGTTTCTTTCTCTTTCTGACTCTCTGTCTGTCTGTCTGTGTGTGTGTGTGTGTGTGTGTGTGTGTGTGTGTTTGTGTGTACAGAGTCTGTGAGGCTTGTGAATGGATCTGGTCTGTGTTCAGGCAGAGTGGAGATGAAGTCTGAGCAGGCGTGGAGGTCACTATGTGAAGCTGACTTTGACAAGCAGGATGCAGAGGTTGTCTGTAGGCAGCTTGGCTGTGGGGCTCCTTCAGCCCTCCAGGGGGCACTCTATGGAGAGGGGGACGCTCCAAATGGGACCAAAGAGCTCGAGTGTAAAGGCAACGAGTCCCATCTCCTGGACTGTGTCACCTCAGACTCAGATAGAAACACCTGCTCACCTGGCAAGACTGTTGGCCTCACCTGCTCAGGTATGGTAAACATTATGACTTACTCAATGGTTCATTTAGGATTTACACTTTTAATAATTATATAACTGGTTTAAGTATAGTATTTTTATTAAATTATTTACTGACTATATTCAAAACATTATTTGATGTTTTTTAATTCAAATAAATCTAGGTCCCAAACAATCTTTAACCTGTTAAGCCTTAAGGTCCCCCTTAAGGCTTCTTTATCATAAATCGATCAATAGAGACCGTATTAGATCCCCAATTATCATATCATGGGGTATCATTGGAAAGCCACGCTCATTGGCTACAACCCTGTGCAACCCATCCCATTTTTAATAACAGATAAACATGCCTCTAAATTCAATATATTCTCTCTTGTTTCTGTCCAGAACCTAGTGATGTGAGGTTGGTGGAAGGAAACAGCAGCTGTGCTGGGAGACTGGAGATCAACCACCAGGGAGAGTGGAGACCAGGTGTTGTTCTCGACTGGACCTGGACCATGAAGACAACAGCTGTATTGTGCAGACAGCTGGACTGTGGCTCTGCTGTTTCAACAGAACTGAGTTATTGTTCTAAAAGACCTGCATGGATGTCTAGTTCTAAGTGTTCTGGCTCTGAGTCTGCACTGAGGGAGTGTATGAGACCAATGGAGTCTAGTTCTTCCTCTTTCAGCCTGGAGCTGACCTGCTCAGGTAACACTAAACAATAACATCATATTCAGCTGCTGATCTCACTGTTTCTCAAAGGGTGGCAGGTAAAGACATAGGGCGGGATCCACAAAGGGTTTGCGCGGCTTTTTCCGACGCAAAGCCAGTGCATATCGCTCTGAAACTCTGTTTGGTATCCACAGAGGACGCCCAACGGGTGAAATGAGGTGGCAACTGCGTTCCGTCAGCATTGCCTCCGGTGCAATTGGCGCGTATTTAAATGAGGTAATATGGGCAGAACATGTCCCCTTTCTATGCAAATGAGCGTAGTCTAAATCTGTCTGCACTGGTATCTCATCCGCGCAATGTCCTTAGTGGATAGCTCGCAAAGACGGAGCAGAATCCGTGTGCAAACCCCGCGCAGTTAACACTTTGCCCGCCGGGCAGTTTGCCCATCTCATACCCCTCTCTGCCAGCACTATAACCCTATGGAGATGTTTACCTTCTTTGCAGGGCTATAACTTTTAAAATTGTATTGCTATATTGACATTACTATGGCCCATTCAACATCGATTATCTATCGTTCAGGATGTGGGAACGTTATACTTTTTTATTCATACATTGTTGTGTTAATACCTTCTAGAATATAAGTATGTTTTTATCGTTTTCTGCAGTAATTCCTAGAACGTGAGTTATAGGCCTAAACGCATATATAGATTATCGATTGGCGTTTCTTCCCTATACACGCTATATTAAAAAATTCAACTGTACATGATCGGTATACGTTATGCTTCATCATGCGTGAAGGAAAGGGGGGGGGGGGTCGTTTATAATTCCCCGATCATCAGTAAATAGTTTATGTAGGTTGGGTGATATATTGATCAGATCGGTTTGCTCACAAGGAAACTCACAATCGGGTTGAAAATAACGTTATATTCCTCTTACCGTGGGTCAAAGAGACTGGCGGTGAAAGATCCCAATTACACGACGGCGATCGCCTAGGTCCATTTCCGGTTTGTATGTCGCAATAAACGCCGAAATCATATAGATTATTAAGTTTAGAAAGCGATCCATTATGTACATTGTGTCTGTCGGGAGTCCCGCGACGATATGTGACGGCCGGATGATTTTCATCGACGCACATCCTGTAGGCGAGTGTAACTCGTCCAACCATCCACCAGGCGGCGGTATTGAGCCGTCATTGCCGTCACCTATAGGGTCCAGCTGCAGCGTCGTGGGTGTATATATGAATTATGAATGCCATGGCGAAAAAATGAAATATTGATCTCAATAACGCTGTACAGTGAGGTCTGGCGCTCAACGCATGGCGGCCAATAACGCTGTAAAGCGTTTCCGGCGCTGGATGTGTTAAAGGTGCAATTCCCACCGCACAATCCATTCTTAGTGGATCCCGCCCATAGTTTGCTCTCTCCCCCTTACTCTGTTTCTTTCTGACTCTCTCTGTGTGTGTGTGTGTGTGTGTGTGTGTGTGTGTGTGTGTGTGTGTGTGTGTGTGTGTGTGTGTGTGTGTGTGTGTGTGTGTGTGTGTGTGTGTGTGTGTGTGTGTGTGTGTGTGTGTGTGTGTGTGTGTGTGTGTGTGTGTGTGTGTGTGTGTGTGTGTGTGTGTGTGTGTGTGTGTGTGTGTGTGTGTGTGTGTGTGTGTGTGTGTGTGTGTGTGTGTGTGTGTGTGTGTGTGTGTGTGTGTGTGTGTGTGTGTGTGTGTGTGTGTGTGTGTGTGTGTGTGTGTGTGTGTGTGTGTGTGTGTGTGTGTGTGTGTGTGTGTGTGTGTGTGTGTGTGTGTGTGTGTGTGTGTGTGTGTGTGTGTGTGTGTGTGTGTGTGTGTGTGTGTGTGTGTGTGTGTGTGTGTGTGTGTGTGTGTGTGTGTGTGTGTGTGTGTGTGTGTGTGTGTGTGTGTGTGTGTGTGTGTGTGTGTGTGTGTGTGTGTGTGTGTGTGTGTGTGTGTGTGTGTGTGTGTGTGTGTGTGTGTGTGTGTGTGTGTGTGTGTGTGTGTGTGTGTGTGTGTGTGTGTGTGTGTGTGTGTGTGTGTGTGTGTGTGTGTGTGTGTGTGTGTGTGTGTGTGTGTGTGTGTGTGTGTGTGTGTGTGTGTGTGTGTGTGTGTGTGTGTGTGTGTGTGTGTGTGTGTGTGTGTGTGTGTGTGTGTGTGTGTGTGTGTGTGTGTGTGTGTGTGTGTGTGTGTGTGTGTGTGTGTGTGTGTGTGTGTGTGTGTGTGTGTGTGTGTGTGTGTGTGTGTGTGTGTGTGTGTGTGTGTGTGTACAGAGTCTGTGAGGCTTGTGAATGGATCTGGTCTGTGTTCAGGCAGAGTGGAGATGAAGTCTGACCAGGCATGGAGGTCACTATGTGAAGCTGACTTTGACAAGCAGGATGCAGAGGTTGTCTGTAGGGAGCTTGGCTGTGGGGCTCCTTCAGCCCTCCAGGGGGCGCTCTATGGAGAGGGGAAGGCTCCAATCGGGACCAAAGAGCTCCAGTGTAAAGGCAACGAGTCCCGTATCCTGGACTGTGTCACCTCAGACTCGGATAGAAACACCAGCTCACCTGGCAAGACTGTTGGCCTCACCTGCTCAGGTATGGAAAACATTTTGACTTACTCAATGGTTTATTTAGGATTTATACTTTTAATAATTATATAACTGGTTTAAGTATAGTATTTTTATTAAATTATTTACTGACTGACTATATTCAAAACATTATTTGATGTTTTTTTATTCAAATAAATCTAGGTCCCAATCAAGCTGATTTGCCCCAGATCTCAGTCATTTAATATTGAGTATTTGCTGATACTGAGTCCCAATCAGATATTTGTATTTTCCTAGATAATATAGCTGCACAGTTCACACTTAAAGTACATTCAAGTTAGTAAAGCCAATCCAATGTAGGTAGGGCTTCATAAAATCTCTTGTATTGTTTCTCAAATTCTGTGTTTTCCATGTTATTTTTGGGGGATTTTTTTGTTTTTTATCCACTTTTTCTCCTCCTGTTTTTTGTGTTTTTCTCCCATCCCAATTTAGTCGTTATGTCAATTCCCCCCTCCCCTTCCTGGTCGTTGCTCGCATGTGCCCCCCACTGGTCGCTCTAGGGAGCCCTGAAGTCTATCAGATGCTTCCTCCGAGACATAGGAGACAGCCAGCAGCATCTTTTCACCTGCCAGCGCGGACTCTCATTGGCGAGGTGTAACGTGTGGGAGGTCACACTACCCTCGCCATCTCCCTCCCTCGCTGTGCAGGCGCCCTGACCGACCTGTAGGAGTCGCTGTTTACAACAACCAGAATACCACCCCACCGGCTTCCCTCCCGCTGACTCTGCCAATTGAGCCAGTATGACGGCCGGCCAAGCCGGAGGCAACGCTGACAGCCGGATTCGATACCAGTGTCTCTCGCGTTGGTGACGAGCGCTTAGTCCGCTGCGCCACCCAGCCGCCTTTTGGGGGATTTATTTAAACTGCCCGTCCAAGGCAGGAATCTTTCCCCATTATTCTGCCTTGACGTTCTCTGTAAAAGGTACGAACACTGAATGGGGGGTCAGAGTTGATGCAGCATTATGCCGTCAGCAGGTATAGTTAAATTGCTGGAATGGGTTCGCCCTCAGTGTCTGTGTGAAAGGGACTGCCCGGCATTGCAGGACAGGGGTATGCTTTGATGTTGTGGATAATTCTGTGGGGCTTAGCTTGTAGGTAATATCATAACCACAACTATTTTCATAAGTGGAGCACTGCCCCAGGCCACTATCCCTACAGCACCCACCAACACAGGAATATTGCTCCATCTACAGTAGCTACCAGTTGTCGCATGAAAGGTGGGATACAACAAAGACTGATATAAGGATTATAACATTAATAATAATAATAGGATAAATAATTTATGACTAAGTAAAAGAATATGCAACGTGAGAAGACACAACTTTTACCATAATGAGTTTTGGTAAAAAGCTCACTGTACATCAACTGGCTTCCCTGGACTCGTACACCAGTGTGGAGAAAACACGGCAACATAACATGGCATCACCCCATGTTATGTTATGTTATGCTACATTGTGTTGTGTTGTTATGGATTTATTGTTTTAAAATCCCAATAATGTTGTCGGCCCACCAGACCCGCAAACATTGAGTGAGTAAAAACAATGTTGTTATACAAGGGTTAATTGATCAAATGTTTTAAATATTACGAAGATTAAAGAAGGCAATTCTGGTCATATCGTTGATGTGTCAATCAAATGAGAGAGAAGGATACAAATATTATCCACAGGTTTTTTTTAATGGTGGAGCTTGCGAAATAAGACAATTCTCACATTTCAGGGAGGTGTCCTTAAACATACACCTCAGTCTAGGAGGCCAACAATTATCATCAAGTTTTATCAGTATCTCAGTATCTAGGAGCAACACATTTAATTACATACTGTACCGTTTTTAATTTATTGGGTGGGGGTTGTCTCTGGGGACTCAGGGCGCCAAAAACTTAAATATATATATATTTTTTTTAAATAGAAAACTATATATATATTATTCATATTAAAGTAGCCTACACTCCTTACCCTAAACCAAGTTCATATTATATTCCCTACCCCTACACCCCTTACCCTAAACCAGGTTCATATCCTATTTCCTACACCCCTTACCCTAAACCAGGTTCATATCCTATTTCCTACACCCCTTACCCTAAACCAGGTTAGTATTATATTCCCTACTCTTACACCCCTTACCCTAAACCAGGTTCATATCCTATTTCCTACACCCCTTACCCTAAACCAGGTTAGTATCATATTCCCTACTCTTACACCCCTTACCCTAAACCAGGTTCATATCCTATTCCCTACCCCTACACCCCTTACCCTAAACCAGGTTAGTATCATATTCCCTACTCTTACACCCCGTACCCTAAACCAGGTTAGTATCATATTCCCTACCCCTACACCCCTTACCCTAAACCAGGTTCATATCCTATTTCCTACACCCCTTACCCTAAACCAGGTTAGTATCATATTCCCTACCCCCCTTACCCTAAACCAGGTTAGTATCATATTCCCTACTCTTACACCCCTTACCCTAAACCAGGTTCATATCCTATTCCCTACCCCTACACCCCTTACCCTAAACCAGGTTAGTATCATATTCCCTACTCTTACACCCCGTACCCTAAACCAGGTTAGTATCCTATCCCCCCCCCACACACACACACACACACACACACACACACACACACACACACACACACACACACACACACACACACACACACACACACACACACACACACACACACACACACACACACACACACACACACACACACACACACACACACACACACACACACACACACACACACACACACACACACACACACACACACACACACACACACACACACACACACACACACACACACACCTTTTTATTTGACCACTATGAGTAGCATAGATGTTTGGCAAGGGGATTGGGTTTCTTCATTGAACACTTATCCTTATCACCAGGGCACAAGCATGTGTTTTATTATAAATACAGATAAATATGCCTCTAAATTTAGTATAGTCTCTCTTGTTTCTGTCCAGAGCCTGACAATGTGCGGTTGGTGGAAGGAGGCAGCCGCTGTGCTGGGAGACTGGAGATCAACCACCAGGGAAAGTGGATGATGGCCTATGGCAGTGGTCTGGAATTGATCAACACAAGAAATGTAGTGTGCAGACAGCTGGACTGTGGCTCTGCTGTTTCAATAGAAGCGGGGGTTTTTCCTAAAGGACCTCGATGGTGGTTGCAACATTCTGAATGTTCTGGCTCTGAGTCTGCACTGAGGGAGTGTAGAGGACTACTGTTCAATATGTCTTCAATGGCTCCTCTCAGCCGGGTGGTGATCTGCTCAGGTAACACTAAACAATGACATCATATTCAGCTGCTGATCTTTACAGTCTCACATTCCTTCGGTCACAATGACTGTCAGTGGTTTACATCAGACTGCACTGTTAAGTTATTAGGTGACCTAGGTCACTCACACTCTTGTAATCTATCAATATTATTTATCTTTTTCTCAATGCTACTCCTAGGATTGGCATTTGTTTGTCACGCTCCACATACACACTAATGGACTCCTCACTCTAGATTCATTTTGTGATTTCACAGTTTTGACACTTTTTTAGATCGCTGCAGAGGTCACAATTGTCAACTGAATTACACATAATCGCACACAAATCTTTATAACTTTATAACCCCCTTAAACTCATATTCAAATATCTAAGCTTTAACTTTTATGGTCTTGCTGCTATTGTACTGTCTATTTCAACCAATCATCTCCCTCTCTGCCTCCATGTTTACAGATCTGCTGTTTCAGCCAATCATCTCCCTCTCTGCCCCCATGTTTACAGATCTGCTGTTTCAGCCAATCACCTCCCTCTCTGCCCCCATGTTTACAGATCTGCTGTTTCAGCCAATCATCTCCCTCTCTGCCTCCATGTTTACAGATCTGCTGTTACAGCCAATCATCTCCCTCTCTGCCTCCATGTTTACAGATCTGCTGTTACAGCCAATCACCTCCCTCTCTGCCCCCATGTTTACAGATCTGCTGTTTCAGCCAATCATCTCCCTCTCTGCCCCCATGTTTACAGATCTGCTGTTTCAGCCAATCATCTCCCTCTCTGACTACACGGTCTCTGAAAAGCAGCTCAAAGGTTACAACTTCACCATCAGCTGCTCCATCCAGTCACAGTACCCAGGAGGCTTCTTCCAGCTCCGCTTCACCGACTCCAACACCACCCTGAACCACACCCTGCCAGCTGTCAATCACACTGCCCACAACTTCACCGGCTCCAACACCACCCTGAACCACACCCTGCCAGCTGTCAATCACACTGCCCACAACTTCACCGGCTCCAACACCACCCTGAACCACACCCAGCCAGCTGTCAATCACACTGCCGACTTCGTGTTTACTGCAGACCACGTCCACCAAGGGAACTACAGCTGTGTTTACCACGTCTTTGTTTTCAATAGTACCTTCTCCTCAGAGAGCGGGCTCCTCTCTCTCACTGTCATAGGTAACCTGACTGAACTGTTGTTTTAAAGTGTTAAAGGAACAGTTCACTTTAGAAATGTTATTCTGCCATACTAGGGCTTCACAGGTCCACTCGGATCCTATTACCCGAGACGGGCCGGCTCCAAATTATAGCGTAATTAGTGTAATTGGGTCTGGGTAGGGTCCTGTTCTGTTCTTGTCTGCGTCGTTTTGTGTAAAACCTGTTTTATTGTAGTGTGCATCTTTTGCCACTAGGGCTGAAACGATTCCTCCAGAAACTCAAGTAACTTGATTTACTAAAAAGCATGGCTTAATTTAACTAGGCAATATACAGCGCACTGTGTGAAATCTGATTGATTGGTTGTGTGTCACATGGACATAACACACAATCATCAATCTGTCAGTATCCAAGTGTTTTGTAGTCAAATGGTGTACTTAAGTACTTAACACAACTATGATCCAGGTAGTTCAATGGCTCACTGACTGTTGCCTCCACCTGAATGCAGAGAAGACCATCTGTATGTTCTTCGAAAAAAGATCATCTAATACACCTGATCCAGATGTTTTTGTTGCTGGAGAGAAGCTCCAAGTGGTGACCGAATGTAAATATATTGGAATCATCCTAGATTGCAACCTTACATTTAAAAAACAGGTCAAAAAGGTCACGCGAACAGTCAAATTAAATCTATCCAACTTCAGATACATCAGAAACTGTCTGAACATTGAAGCGGCAACACTGTACTTCAATGCCATCATCATGTCACACCTTACATACTGTATTACCAACTGGACCCAGGCCTGCAAAACAACTCTAGCGCCCATTCAATCTGTGTACAAACAGGCTCTGAAGGTTCTGGACCAGAAGCCTATCCATCACCACCACTGCAATATCCTGGATTGATTGATTGATTGAAAACTTTATTAACAGATTGCAGAATGGGTACAATACAGTACAGCTCAATACACACAATTATTAAGGGGATGCAGACCAGAGAAAGACTTTCGTCTTGTTTACCTCAGGGTCCCCCATTTTCAATTCATCAGGACATATGACACACATGACATACAGATAGACAGTACTGCTACATCTATACATTTATGACATACCAGATTTGCAAATACAGTACTGTTTGTGATACAAAAAGAGTCCAGAAAAGAGAGTATATACATTTGACGTAAAAACTGTACATTGGAGGAGGTTGGGGGGGGGGGGGCTGTACATTGGAGATTGGAGGTGGTTCGTGGGTGGGGTGGGGGCGGGGGGGTTGGGTAGGAGGGGTGGGGGGGATAAGCATGCCCTCTTGAGTTGGGACAACATCATTAAATTAACCGATGCCAGTCTGGTCATCAAAATCCTCCATGGTCTAGCCCCACCGCCATGGTCTAGCCACACCTCCATGGTCTAGCCCCACCCCCACTTTCAGATTTTTTCACTCTCAGCAGCAGGTTCACCAGAACTGTTGTACCGGGTGACTTGGCTGTTCCAAGTCAAAAGCAAATTTAGCCAGTCAGCCCTCTCCACGAGAGCTGCCAAGACGTGGAACTCCATTCCAATTTACATTCGCAATATTGAAACACACAGATCATTCAAGCACAATCTCAAAACATGGTTAAGAAATTATTACACATGTGAACACAACAGCGCTTCAGAACCCTAACCCTGTCTGCTCTGCTTGCCTACATGTATGATCGTGTACTGTGTACCTAATACGTCTCATCATTGTTTGTACATTGTCTGTACATGTCTGCTGTAGATATTTTACATGTGTTTTTAACCTGTTTTTAATTAACTGTTTGCATGCCATATATATTATGCTTTCTTTTTTAGCGGCTTTTTAACACCAGGCCCCGGGCCAGTTGAAAATGATCTACAGTAATGTTCATTCATTAGAAACTGAAACAGTATATTAAGTAGCACAGCAACTTCTGACTCAGCGCTCTCTGCAGCAGAGAATGAGAACATAGTAGAAAACATGAAATGGACATTTCATTCAGTCAGGACTGTGCTACTGGGGGTGCACCTTGTAGGGTTAACCATGTCTTTAATGAGAGTGCTTTGTGATGTGATCAGCTGTGATGTGATGTGATCTGCTGTGATGTTGTGCATGTTATCATATCAACATGTGTGTGTTACAGACTCTCCTCTGCCAGCTTTGATCATCAGACTTGTTGTTGTGGTGCTGGCTGTAGGGCTGACCTACACTGCCATCTATTTCTACTACAAGGTACTGCACATATCTTTGATGTCATCCTACTGTCTGTTTCTTCATGCAGAGAGAGCTGTAGTCCAGTTAGTGAGAGTCTGTTGCTGCTATGTCTCTCCAGGCTCGCATGAGGAAAATCCTGAAAAGAGAGGAGAACAAGGAGGTGCATTACTACAGCCTGCCTGGTCCCAGAGCTGAAGCCAGACCTGATTACTACAACCTGCCTGGTCCCAGAGCTGAAGCCAGGCCTGATTACTACAACCTGCCCGGTCCCAGTGCTGAAGCCAGGCCTGATTACTACAACCTGCCTGGTCCCAGTGCTGAAGCCAGACCTGATTACTACAACCTGCCTGGTCCCAGTGCTGAAGCCAGGCCTGATTACGGCAACCTGCCTGGTCCCAGTGCTGAAGCCAGGCCTGATTACGGCAACCTGCCTGGTCCCAGTGCTGAAGCCAGGTCTGATTACTGCAACCTGCCTGGTCCCAGTGCTGAAGACAAGCTGGAAGAAGAGGCAGGAGCTCAGGGCTCAGAGTAGGATGGTTTTATGATGAAGAGGAGATCAGGGCTCAGTGTAGGATGGTTTTATGATGAAGATGAGCTCAGGGCTCAGAGTAGGGTGGTTATGATGAAGAGGAGATCAGGGGTCAGAGTAGGATGGTTTTATGATGAAGATGAGCCCAGGGCTCAGTGTAGGATGGTTTTATGATGAAGAGGAGCTCAGGGCTCAGAGTAGGGTGGTTATGATGAAGAGAAGATCAGGGGTCAGAGTAGGGTGGTTTTATGATGAAGAGGAGCTCGGGGCTCAGAGTAGGATGGTTTTATGATGAAGAGGAGCTCGGGGCTCAGAGTAGGATGGTTTTATGATGAAGAGATCGGGGCTCAGAATAGGGTGGTTTTATGATGCAGAGGAGCTCAGGGTAGGGTGGTTTTATGATGAAGAGGAGCTCAGGGCTCAGAGTAGGATCTCAAAGGAGCTCAGTTCACATCCAGATTGAACACTGGACTCCACCTCACTTAAGGTTCTGACTAAATGTTCATAGAAATGTTCCCTTTGATACTGTGTTATTCAGGTGATCTCCTTTATCACCAGTTTAAAAAAGACTTGTTTAGTTCAGTCTTAGTCTAGATTAGTTTCATAGTATTTTGTAGTTCAGTGGTAAAATGAAAAAATAAAAGTAAATGGTATGTTTCTATCCAATGCTGCATGGGAGGAGAAGCCAGACACATGCAGGCAGCCTGAGGCAGCGACATTCAAATGTCAACAGTATATTGTTTAATTAATGTTTAATTAATGATATTACATGTTTTATAAAACAAATATTAGATTAATATTATATTATTATGTATTATTGTGTTAATAAGACTATAAGTGTTAATAATAGCATTTTCGCGATGTTTGCGGAC
The DNA here is from genome assembly GCF_963971535.1 of Notolepis coatsorum. Lineage (NCBI taxonomy): Eukaryota > Metazoa > Chordata > Actinopteri > Aulopiformes > Paralepididae > Notolepis > Notolepis coatsorum. The sequence goes on along the minus strand of NC_140167.1, from coordinate 9,670,571 downwards.
CCATCGTGTGTTCTGTATTATAGCTGGAGACTATAGTATGGCTCATTTGACAGGCATTGTTTATAGTCCAACATTGACACACCAGTTCATTTCTACTTCTTATATGCATATGCCCAAATCGTTCGGGTTGCTCGCCTGAAACTCCAAATATTTCCAAATCAAAAGGTATATACCATATATATATATGTTTCTTCACAAAATCATCAAGGGGGGGGGGGGGGGGGGGGGGGGTCGTTTTACCTCGAAACTGCGATCGTTACCAAAAGCATGTTTTAGGTTAGGTAAAAGACGACACTGTTATGATCGGTACAAAAGCATGTTTTAGGTTCGGTAAAATAGACATAGAATAGACCTTACCTTAGTCAGAAGGTACTCCAAAAAGAATAATCCCAGTGATCCCATTGCGATCGCAATTACTCGTGTATATTGGGCATGGCTATCATACGGGAAACAATAGGTTTGAGGCGATAAAATCTCCGACCGATTGCTCTCTCCTGATTCTCTCTGAGGGGGAGGAGTTCCTGCTCTCCCCACACTAAACTATCCCAGTTCAAAAGGTAGGCGATACTGCCACCTGGCGGGATTTGATTATCATTGCAATTTTAACATAGGCAGCAGTGCAAGGGAGACACAGGGAGGTCGGCGCGAATGTTTAGAATGGGGATCAAAGGAAAAAGATCAAAGGATCTAAACCTGTGAAAGTGATGAAAAGTTTAAATAATAATAATGAATTCAAAAAAGCATAGTTAACTATTAAGTTCATAATAAAGTATTTATTAATTATGAGGCATTGTTCTTGCTCTGCATCCAGTAGCTGCAAAAAGCACAATTAACTATTAATAAGTGCAGAATAAAGACTTTACTTTTATTTAATTTTTTTATTATCCCCCCCCCCCCCCCTTTTTCCGTTTTTCCCCATCCGCCAATTCCCAACTCCCCCCCCCCCACCGTCGGTCAGGGAGGGCGGAGACTATCACATGCTTCCTCCGACACATGTGTACCCAGCCCACCGCTTCTTTTCACCTGGCAGCGTGGACTCTCACTGGGGGAGTGTAACGTGTGGAAGGGTCACACTACCTCCCCCAGATCCCTCCCCGACCGAACTGTAGTTGTTGCTGTTTACAACGACCAGGACCCACCCACTGGCTTTCCCACCCGCTGACACTGCCAATTGTGTCAGTATGGACGGCCGACCAGGCCGGAGGCACCACGCTGACCGCCAGCTGGATTCGATCCCACTGTCTCTGTGGTGGTAGACAGACGATTAGTCCGCTGCGCTACCCGGCCGCCCGAATAAAGACTTTATTAACCATAATAAAGCAAGGTTCTCTCTTTAGATGATTGTTCATGTAGTGATGATGGTGTTTATTTGCGTGTTGCCATTTTGAGCTTTGCTGTGTCATGAAAACCTCAGGCAGGGACGGTCTTGTTGTTCTCTAGCACCCCCTAGTGGACATTGTCAAGGGTCTGAGGAGGCTAATTCACATCAGTCATTCAGTCAGTGATTCAACACTCAAGTCTATCCGCTCTGGTGAAAATGTGTTCTACATTAATTTCCCCACTAGTCATCAGTAGAGGTCTGCTCTGAGGGCTCTTCCAACCAGGTGCAGTTCAGAAGGTATGGAGATTAATCTATGCATGACTTTTAAAACAGTTTGGAGATTAATCTATGCATGACTTTTAAAACTGTATGGAGATTAATCTATGCATGACTTTTAAAACTGTATGGAGGTTAATCTATGCATGACTTTTAAAACAGTTTGGAGATTAATCTATGCATGACTTTTAAAACTGTATGGAGATGAATCTATGCATGACTTTTAAAACTGTATGGAGATGAATCTATGCATGACCTTTCAGACTATGGAGATTAATCTGCATGACTTTTAAAACTGTATGGAGATGAATCTATGCATGACCTTTCAGACTGTGGAGATTAATCTATCCATGATGTTTCAGACTGTGTGGAGATTAATCTATCCATGATGTTTCAGACTGCGTGGAGATTAATCTATCCATGATGTTTCAGACTGTGTGGAGATTAATCTATCCATGATGTTTCAGACTGTGTGGAGATGAATATGCATGACTTTTCTGACTGTGTCGAGCTGAATCTATGCATGACGTTTCAGACTGTATGGAGATTGACTGAATAAGTGTAAATATGTTGTTCATAGATGCTATATTTGTATTGAGTTGTGGGAGTGACCTTGCTGTTCCAAGACGTAAAGATTCACTAAACAAAATCATTGTTGAGGTGGATAATAGTTAATTATTTTTGTTATTGTTATTATTAATAATAATAATAGGCCCATCAAACGTGGGCCTACATCTGAAAATAAGACGTTATAATTCATTCTTAAAAGGTGACTTTTTGAATATGCCAGGTTTTCATCCTACAACAAATTATATCGTTTCATTTTAATCATGTTTTATCTTGCTTTTCTTTTTCTTTTTTACTTCTTTGTAACATAAAATAACTCAATAAAGACAAAAAATACTTGAGGAAAATGTATCTGCCTCCCCTGAGTCTTTCCACTCTGTAGAGAAAGAATGAAACATTAAAATATATAATCTACCCCACATAGAAACAGAACAGCTAGATACTGATATATAGAGGCAGAACAGCTAGATATTGATATATAGAGACAGAACATCTTGAAATCTTGACATCCGTACTAGTAGGCACAATCTATAGACCGCCAGAACAGAGTGGCTTTTATGATACACTTGATGGGTGTTTAGCTGGGGTGGAGGGTGTAGAAAAAGTTCTTATTGGGGACTGGAACACGGATATGCTACATAAAAAAGCACCCATCTTCAAGGCCTTCAGTAGGTTTTGTGATCAGCACGGTTTCAGCCAGCTAATCACCCAACCCACAAGAGTATGTGATTCAACACAAAACTACCATTGATCTCATTCTGACCTCTGACAAGTGCATGATCTCCAACAAAGGGGTGATAGCATGTGGGTTAAGTGATCATTATACGATATTCTGTACCCGCAAAAAGCTGAAACAAAAGGCCGGCTGTCACAAAACAGTCACATAGGGACCTCAAAACCTACTCTAGAGAGGCCTTTAACCAAGAACTGGAGAGCCTGGACTGGTCAGATGAGCTCAGTGGTACACTAGTTGAAGAAACATGGCTTGGATTCAAAACCAAATTCACAACAATACTTAACAACATGGCCCCCCCTAAAAACCACCAGGGTTAAAAATCGTGCTGAACCGTGGATGCACTCTGAAATACTGAGAATACTTTTCAAACAATGTAAGCGTTCTGATGAGAGTTTAGTTCACGGTCAAGAAAAATACCCGATGTATATGTACATCGATATATCTGATGTATATGTATAGTATTTCAGTCAAGGATACCTAAGACCTTAGATTCAAATTAGTCTCAGAAGATACTTCACAGTGATTCAATTTGTCTTTTCGTATTTACTCACTATTACCACTAGAGGGCAAAATGGCATGAAACTACACAAAATGTACTTCATTTTCCAGAAACAATAAAAAAAATATATACGTATTAAAGTTCATAATAATTTGTAAAACATTAAGAAAATTGGAAACGCTTCACGATTTTGCATGCCATCCTCACGCAGGGTTATGCTAATCTTCTCTATCATTCCAATGTTAGTATATGAGCTGCCTTAGCAAGCTCATAGAAATACTGTACCCACAAAATATGTATAGATTACAGATTATCACAGATTATTGAAACATATACTGTATTAGAGTGACTGTTTCTGTATGACTGTATTAGTGACTATATACTGTATTAGAGTGACTGTTTCTATATGTGACAGTATTCAAGTGACTATATACTGTATTAGAGTGACTGTTTCTGTATGTGATTATATTAGTGACTATATACTGTATTAGTGACTGTTTCTATATGCGATTGTAATAGTGACTATATACTGTATTAGAGTGACTGTTTCTGTATGTGACTGTATTACATTGACTATATACTGTATTAGAGTGACTGTTTAATTTTCTCTACTGTTATCCCCTTAGCTACAGTGGACAGTTGGGTCCTTGAGACAAATCCTTGTGAAATGGGAGTCTGTGACTGTGACCTAATGTGTATCAATATATACCTATCCTCACCTGTCTGTTACCCCAGCCTTATTATTACCTCAGGAACTAATAATGATCACTCAACACTACTCTACTGGAGGAACTAATAATGATTACTCAACACTACTCCACAGCTGACATGTAGATGTAACAAAATGAGAAGACGCCGTCACTTTTGGTGAGAGTTAAGACTAGGCCTTGTGAAATAGTGCGACTTAAGCCACGCTTACCCGCCACTGTGGAGGGTAGAGCCGTGTGTAATAGCCTTGCTCACTCGACCACAGTCACGTAAATAGTTGGAGAGATAAGACATACAGTGACTGAGGCTGTATTGTTTATAGAGGTTTCAACATCAGGTGTGTGTAGCAATAGTTTGAGAAAAGAAACACGTCTGTGAGAGCGACGCCCCCACAGTACAATAAGTTGATTGTGTGCTTTTAAAAAGCCATTCCGAGGCGTTTATTAAGGAACAAACAGAAATCATTTAAATACTAGGGGTGTAAAAGGTACACATATCCGTACCGAACCGTTTCAGTACTGGACCTTAGGTTCAGTGCGGCTGTGTACCGAATTATAATAAAATCTAGTTTATAAAAGTCGATTATTCATTCCAATATAGAATATTCGTTGACAGCCCTACAAGTAAAAGTACAATTAGTAACTGCACACTACATCACCCCTGAGTGTAACATTGAAAGCAAAACGTTCCCCCACTGTACCGAAAACCCGTACCGAACCGTGACTTCAAAACCGAGGTACGTACCGAACCGTGGTTTTTGTGTACCGTTACACCCCTATTAAATACTATATATTTATTACTTTAAAGAAAAATCTAAACGTGGATCTGTGAGAATAGTGAGTACGGTGAAAAATCAAGGACAAAAGTGTGAGCGACGATCCCAACGCAGGTGCGTTGTGTAAATGTTGTTCTCGTTTACAGATGGGCGAATGGAACGCCGGGTATCACACTGTAAACATTTGCATGTGGATGTGTGGTTTGAAAATGATACGGACGGCCTGGCTCCGTGATGAGGGCGTGGATGTGAAATGTTAAACGACTCTAGTGCTGCACAAAGTGAAAGCAACCGTTTCCCCGGTTCAAAGCCAAAATAAATACACAAATAATTTTTTTTTTAAAAGCGTAAACATTTCAGGAGCAAGGTGCTATAGATAACATTTTATGCAGATTAAAGCTATTGTGAAATGCACGTCGATCGGATGAATGACACGCCGGTGCTCTAGCGCGACATCTAGTGGCCCATTGTCATCTATGGCACCTTTGATCCCGCTTATTTGCAGCAAGGGAAGCAGCAGCAGAAAAGGCGCTTGCACGGGTTACGCTTCTTGTATCTCACAGCCTGACTGATCTGAACCACGCACTTCGCCACGTAGTTTTGGGTGGCGCACACGTTGGCCTCAATGTTGTCCACCATGCACCCCTGTTCCTCCAACAGCTTGGCGATCTGCGAGAAGATCTCGTAGAGCTCCCTGAGGCGCCCCTCCAACTCCAGGAGCTCCTTGTGGCGGCTCTCGATCTCCGACATGGCCGAGCGGGTGACCCTCCCTTCCGTCAGCACGTCCCCGGAGAAGACGTTCCACTTGCCCGTCTCGACCATCTCCTCGACCTGCTCCCGGGTCACCTCCCTCCCCATGATCTGCGCCTGCCTCCGGATGCGCGTCTGGCAATTCTCCTTCTGGACCAGCTCCGCCTCGTTGAACTCGGCCATGGCGTCGTGGAAGGCGCGGGTCAGGGAGATGTGCTGGGTGCGCACCATTCGCGCCATGGCCGAACCGGCCCCGTGCTCCTCCGCCAGCTCCCGGCTTAGTTTACGCAGCTTCTCCAGACGCGTGTAGATGCCCTCCCCCCTGGCCTTGACGGCGTTCCCGAGGGAGTTGGCGTCCCGCTTGATGCTGCTTATTCGCCGGACCGACGCGAGGAACCTGCCGCTCTGTTTCTCCAGGCGCTTCACGTCCAGCCGGAGCAGGCCGATCTCCTTCCGCACAGACTGGACCTCCTTGTAGACGGCTCCCAGCGCGTCTTGAGCGTCTTCCGCCGCGAACACCACGGCATGTTGCTCCAAACCCTCGTCGTCGCCATCGCCGCCTTGGTGCTCGCCGTGCGTGTCTGCCGACAGGTGAATGGTGCCCTGCAGCTCACTTAGTCTGTCTATCATTTCCTCACCTGCAACGGGACAGAAGAAGTCTTTTTGAGAAGCAATAGTTACGGAGGCGTGTGTCTCTCATAATCACGTTCATTTTGTTTGAGTCGGCCTCATGGATGAGGAATGTAGGGCTGGGCAATTAATCGAGTTTCAATTCAGATTTTGGCTTCCCGCGATCATGAAAACAATTATTCAACAAAATTATTATTGTGCTTACTAAACACATGTTCACACTAACATTGTTAGTAGTAATGGTGACTCTTAAACACCAAAACCTGCACGGACTAGAACGTATATATGACATATATCAAGTTTCAAGTTGTTTTATTTGTCACATAAGGTACAGGTACATTATAGTGAAATGCTTCGTTTTGTATGACCCTCCTGAAATCATCGCTTCATACAGTAACAAGTCAAAGAATAAAGACACTATACAAAATACAAAACTAAAATGTACAAAATGCTAAAATTAGGTAGAAGAGGTAGTGCAAATATTTTAGGAATATATAAAATAAGGCGGCTGGGTGGCACAGCGGACATTGCGCTCATCACCAACGCAAGAGACACCGGGTTCGACTCCGGCTGTAGGCGTTGCCTCCGGCTTGGGCCGGCCGTCATACTAACTCAATTGGCAGAGTTAGCGGGTGGAAGTCGATGGGTGGTAATCTGGACGTTGTGGACAGCGACTCCTACAGGTCGGTTGGGGACGCCTGCACAGCAGACAGGAAATGGCGGGGGTAGTGTGAGCCTCCCACACGTTACACCTCGCCAATGAGAGTCCGCGCTGGCAGGTGAAAAGATGTGACAGGCTGCCTCCTCGTGTATCGGAGGAGACATGTGATGCAAGGCTTCTATCCTCCCTACAACCGGCCAGTGGGGGGCATATGCGAGCAATGTTCAAGACAGGGGAGGGGAGAATTGGCACAGCGAAATTGGGATGGGAGAAAAATAGAAAAGGAGAAAAAAGTGGATTAAAAAAAATGAATATATAAAATATGGTGTAATATTTAAAAACAGTTTAAAGTGACTGTTAACACATTGGCGGCCACTGGGATGTGTCTAATATCACCCGTGGGGCTGTTTGTAGAGCTAAATCTATACTTTCTAGTATTGCTATCTGTCCATTCTCATTGTCAATTGAGTTAAAACTCAAACTGCATATGATCGGTACGATCCTCAAGCATGTATGCATGAAAGGGGGGGGAACATCGTTTCTTTTTTTTTATTGGTCTTTTTACCCCTCCTTTTTCCTCAGATTTTCTCCCATCCCAATGTTAGTCATTATGCCAATTCCCAATCCCCTTCCTGGTCGCTGCACACTTACCCCCCACAGTCGGTCTGGGAGAGTGGAGGCTATCACATGCTTCCTCCGACACACGTCTAGCCAATCAACCACTTCTTTTCACCTGGCAGCGCGGACTCTCACTGAGAGGGTGTAACGTGTGGAAGGATCACACTACCCCCCTTAGATCCTATCCGCGCTGAGCAGGCGCCCCGACCGAACTGTAGGAGTCGCTGTTTACAATGACCCGGACCCACCCCGCCAGCTTTCCCACCCTCTAATACTGCCAATTGTATTAGTGTGAACGGCCAGCCAAGCTGGTGACACGCTGGGAGCTGGATTCGAACGGGGGAGACGTCGTTTCTGATTATTGATTACCAATAACCGTGTTCATCTCAGTAGCCACATACGCTGATCGCCTGGTTGAGTATCATAACAAGCTCTGTTCAGCATGTAATTTACGTGAAAAAGATCTTACCATGAGCCGGTTGGATCCCCCCGAGCATTTCCCAGTTATCGATAGTCATCTGGTAGATCAATATGTCCATTGGCTGATGATAAATTCCTTTACTGCATCGTGAAATCCACGATCCAAAACGTATTCCGTGCAACAGGCAATAGCGATCGCTTCAGGCGAGTAGAAAACTACATTGGAAATCAAGAAAAAAAAAGACAACTTCTGCCACAGGGAACACTGCATTATCGATACAGCGCCCCTAAGAGGATCTGGCCGGTAATGCACTTTTTCGAATTCAAAGAGTAGGGTACATCTGCAGTGCAGCTCGGCGACCTTGAATAGGTTATTAAAATGGAATAAAAGCCAAAACAACCTTGCCACGGACATATCCGTGGGTGGTCCTCAACCGGTGGATTCGAAACACGGATATAGTGCGTTAAGGTGAATGTTTGAAGTGAATATGTGGATGTTGTGTGCAATGAGTGTAGAATGGATGAGTTAGTGAGTTAGAGTCCGCATTGAGCATCCTGAATGGCCTGGGGATAGAAGCTCATGCCACTTATGGCACAGACCCTCACTTGCACCTTCTCATATTTTAATGTTCAGTGTTAATTATATTCTTTACACCGTTTGTTTTTCTCCTATTTGTTGTATTCAGATTACCCTGCCCATCCCTGTACCTCCCCTCCCCCTGCTGCTATGATGACGCCAGAATTTCCCCCAATTGATTGATTGATTGAAAACTTTTGCAGAATGTGTAGGCAGCAGGCTACAGTACAGTACAGCTCAATACACAGTTAAGGGGATGCAGACCAGAGAAAGACTTTCGTCTTGTTTACAATCAGGGTCCCCCATTTTCAATTCATAATGAGGGTCAATAAAGGAATATCTTATCTTATCTTCTTACATAACAAACAATGTGTTGCCTGTGTAGCCTATCTTTAAACGTATAGACCAGGTGGGGTATAGGCTATAGAGCACGCCTGGCCAATTCTACACTGAGGGGAAACCCACGCACCCCTGGCCTACACTTGAGATCTGAACTCCATCAAGATAGGCTTGAATATGCTTACAATAACTAATTGATTGAAAACTTTATTAACAGATTGCAGAATGGGTAAAATACAGTACAGCTCAATACACACAATTGTTAAGGGGATGCAGACCAGAGAAAGACTTTCGTCTTGTTTACATCAGGGTCCCCCATTTTTTATTCATCAGGACTATATATGACATACATGACATACAGATAGACAGTACTGCTACATCTATACATTTATGACATACCAGATTTGCAAATACAGTACTGTTTGTGATACAAAAATAGTCCCGAAAAGAGAGTATATACATTTGACGTAAAAACTGTACATTGGAGGAGGTTGGGTGGGGTTTGGGGGGGGTTGGGTAGGAGGGGTGGGGGGGGGACACACACACTGTACAACTGTACAAGCAAAACTGTACATTGGAATATTGACAAAACCATACTAGGTAATTTACTGTACATTGGAGGGGGTTGGGTTAGGACATTTACAGGGGCCAGTTTCGAATTGCAGTCTCCCGTAGGTGTTCTTTGAGAGTGGTTTTGAAAGTGGGTAATGATTCACATTCCTTTACAGCTTTGGGTAGGGCGTTCCACATTGATGTGGCATAATTGTGAAACGTGTTTAGTCCCTTGTTTGAGCCGAATCTGGGTTTAACATGATTTGTGGAGCTCCCTCTGGTGTTGTGGTCGTGGTATTCACTGACCTTTGGGAAGTATTTTGACATGTACATGGGTACCTTGGTCGTGTAGTGTATCTTGTAGACCAGGCCCATTGCAAGTTGCTGTACTCTGTCGTCTACTCTAAGCCATCCTAGGTTGTCAAAGTGGGCAGGGGTGAGGTGGGTTCTAGGAGTAAGGTCAAGCAGTAGTCTGACCAGTTTGTTTTGAGATGTTTGTAATTTTGTTTTTAGTGCCTTTGAGGTGCTTTGGTAGCATAGTCGTAGTACCCTTGAATGAGTGCTCCTGCCAGAGTCTTCAGGGTATTCTTGTTTACCAGAGAGGAGATCCGGTACAGTTTCTATGTCAAATGTATGTCAGTATTCCAATGTACAGTGTGTGTCCCCCTACCCAACTCCCCCCCCCCCCCCCCCCCCACCTCCAATGTACAGCCCCACCCCACCTACCCAACCTCCTCCAATGCACAGTTTCTATGTCAAATGTATATACACTCTTTTTCTGGATTTTTTTAGTATCACAAACAGTACTGTATTTGCAAATCTGGTATGTCATAAATGTATAGATGTAGCAGTACTGTCTATCTGTATGTCGTGTGTGTCATATGATTAATTGAAAATGGGGGACCCTGATGGAAACAAGACGAAAGTCTTTCTCAGGTCTGCATCCTCTTAACAATTGTATGTATTGAGCTGTACTGTACTGTACCCTTTCTGCAATCTGTTAATAAACTTTTCAATCAATCAAACAGTTATATTAAAAGTAAACATATATTGTTATGTTTCAATGTTATGTTGTGTAAATGTAGTTGTGTTTAAACACGTTTTATTTATTGTTCAAAATGGTATCAGGCTATATGATGAGGAACAAACCAAATTGTCATGCCCACATCAAAGTATGCAAACTTGACAAGAGACCACGCCAACCGTCGTTGAGTAACTTTATCTCCGGGTATCTGAAGTTTTGCATTTTCACAAAGCAATCGTATGGTTGCTTCCTATATAGACTACCCATTCTGCAATCTGTTAATAAAGTGTTCAATCAATCAATCAATCAAACTAGTATACCATATACACATGAACATCGGTGAAACTGTCCCAGCCTAGACAGTTAGACCGCGACTACCGGTCAAAACAATGCATTTATATATATAAGTAATACTATACCTTATATTTGATTCCGACAGCCCTGCAATAATATCGCCGCTAAAGCAGAAGCGCGATCATCAGCACCGAAAATAGCATTTCCCCCTTTTCTCTCCAGTAGAGTAACTCGATTTCAACAGATCTACACGAAACAACCCGCTGCTGCTGCTGTGGGAGTTTCCAGAAGACGCCGTTCACTTCTGTCTCTCGCCTCTCAAACTGCACCTGTGTGTCGAGATGCGGAAGATCAGCCTTCTGTCTGTCTCTCACTTCACGTTTCACTCAACTAACTCACCACTGGCGACGAGGAACAGGGCTTGAAGTCTGTCAATTAACTGTCTGTGGCACCCATTATAGTTGATGATCTGCGTGGCTCTTGTAGAAGCGCACCGATTATTATATTATTAGATTCACATTTATTGTCATCATACAGGAGCACAAGGCGAAAGTCTTTCTCTGGTCTGCATGACATCCCCTTAACAATTGTATGTATTGAGCTGTACTGTACTGTACCCATTCTGCAATCTGTTAATAAAGTTTTCAATCAATCAATCAATCAATCAATCACAAGTACAGTACAACGAAAATAAGTTTGGCATCCAACCAGAGACTATAGTGCAAATGTAACAGTAAAGTGCAACAGTATACAATGTACAATGTACATGTGAGTGGGTGGGTGGGTATAAAATATACAAGTTAGTACTACTGAGTGTAGTGCTAAATCAGATGTATGTACAGAGTTGTATTATATAAATATGAGACAGTATATGACTACTATACTGGCCAGCAGTGTAACTAGTAAGAGTATAGGATATGCACTTTTTATTGACACTTTGGAGGTGTTCAAGTTCAAGTTTCAAGCTTTGTTTTATTTGTCACATATAAAGTACATGTATGTATATTATAGTAGATACACATTTACATATATACATATCTGGGAGTGTTGCATATCTGGATTTTATTGGTGGGTTTGTTTTTGTTCTTGGTCCGTTGATGTTTCTTCTTAATTGACTGTGCAGCCCATGGGGGAAATGCCTAATTGTGATCTTGAGCTATTATATATAAATACATTTGATTTGATTTGATGTGCATTACAGTGAAATGCTTGGTTCTGTACGAGCCCCTTGAGAATGTGCTTCATACAGTAAATAAAAAAGTAAAAAGAACAAGGTCCAAACACTATACAAAATAGACAATATACAAAACTACTAAATGCAAACAATGAGGTACAAAATGCAAAAATGAGGTATGGAGGTATAGTGCAAATATCTTTGTAATAAATAGATACAAATATGATGTAAAGTGTCTGAAGTGAATGTTAAATGTAAACGCATGTTTATTGTTTCCTCTTGCCTGTATCGACAAAGCCCCTCAAAGTGGGAGTACTGATCTGGACGCAGCATCAGCCTAAATGATATATATCTGTATGGCCCCCGTAAAAATGTACAACCCCCCCCCCCCCCCTCCTAATGTACAGTTTCCTCCCCCTCGTGACTGTGTATATATTTTCTGTTAGGATCCCTGTTTAACAGTACTGTATATTTGCATATCTTGTATGTCACAAATGTAACAGTAGTACTGTTTACCTGTATGTCATGTATGTCAGAAATGTCAAGATATATATCTGTATGTGTTGCGTATGTCGTTATGAATTGAAAATGGGGGACCCTGATGTAAACAAGACGACAGTCTTTCTCTGGTCTGCATCCCCTTAACAATTGTGTGTATTGAGCCGTACTGTATTGTACCCATTCTGCAATCTGTTAATAAAGTTTTCAATCAATCAATCAATCAAGGTTTGTGAATGTCGAAGTGGCAGAACTGTTCTGGACGCAGTTTCAGCAGGAAGGTTTGTGAATGTGGGCGATCAGGACCGAAGAACTTGAAGTCAAGTCAGATTTATTTGCACAGTCCCCCAAAATCACATTACGTGTCTCACAAAAGTCTTACAAAAAGATTTGCACTACATCCATAACTCATTTTTGCATTTGAAAAAGTTTGCATTTTGTAACTCATTGTTTGCATTTTGTACTTCAGGTTGTACTTTAGTTTGTATATTGTATATTTGGTAGGCCTATAGTGTTTGGACCTTATTATTATTATTTTTTTTTTATTAACTTTTTTACTGTATGAAGCACATTCTCAAGGGGGCTCATACAGAACCAAGCATTTCACTGTAATGTAGATGTACTTTATATGTGACGAATAAAACAAAACCTGAACTTGAAACTTGAATAGGCTTCACACAGGCCCACAGAGGTACAACACCCCCTGGCTGACCCCCCCCCCCCAGAGAAGAAAAGGAACAACTTCCACAGAGAAAAAGGGAAGAAACCTTAAGGTTCAAGGTTCAAGGTGCTTTATTGTCATTTCTGTGTACCTGCATACATGAAAACAAATAGATATTCCTCCAGTCCAGCACAGTGCAAACAACAATAGACAGTCAATCGATATGAAAAGGTCGGGTCATATCAGACCAAATAGACTATAGCAGCATATCATCACTGTAAGTCATTTTCAAGCTTCGGAAAAAATGGCCAGTTTCACATGATAATAAGTAATAGATAGGGCATGAATTAATCAAATAAAGTGCCATGGCACGCAATGCATTAACATTTACATTTTAAAGTGACATTAGACATAAAGAAAGAGAGACATTTATGTTTACATTTAGTCATTTAGCTGACACTTGTATCCAAAGTCACTTACAAATTCTTTAAGACAGAAGGGTACAACTCTGGCAGATTGTTCGTCAAACAGTGTCAAATTTGAGTGATACAGTCTTGAGTGCATAGTAGTATAGACATATTAGCGTAGTAGGTAGGTAGTAATATAGGCAAGGTAGGTTACTTAGCAAAGTACATAATAGTACTTTGAGAGAGAGACAGATAGAGAGAGAGAGAGATATATATATATATATATATATATATATATATATATATAGAGAGAGAGAGAGAGACAGAGAGACACAGAGAGAGAGAGAGAGTCAGAGAGAGAGAGATATAGAGAGATAATTTTTGCCATAATCGAGCAGCCCTACTTGCTACCCGCTGCGAGTTAAACTCACTTCCCCATAACAGGGTTAAATAAATAAAAAAAGACACATAGATACGGTACCCAGGAGTGAATTCACCTCTTAGTGCAGCGGTCTATGTTGTCGCCCACGGCGTGGAAGACCCGTGTTCGACTCTCCCTCGGGGCATCGACAAATTACACAACGCAAGAGGAGTACCATACGATCGGTCACACAGGGACTTACGGTCTGAGGCTGAGCTGTTCACAAGCCAGGCTGTGATGCAGTTTGACAGCATGCTCTCCACGGTTCCCCTGCAGACTGAGACCTCCCAACTGGGATGGCCAGACGCACAGTAGGCGTTGAAGTGAGTTTCTTGAAGACCCCCCCCCCCCCCCACCACACTCTGCGTGATTTTTTTTCCGTAGCCGCAGTTTGCGAAGACGCTCTCTGATTGGCTAGCCCGCGTACAGCGAAGACCCTCTCTGATTGGTTTAGCTCCGAAGGGCTCTTCCGCCTTGTACATATATATTCTCTGCTTCGAAGTGGTTATGCTTTGGCCCTCTTTCGAAGTGGGTTATGCTTAGAGTATATCTTTAGAGCCAAACTCTAACCCACTTCGAAAGAGGGCCAAAGCATAACCACTTCGAAGCAGAGAATATATATGTACAAGGCGGACATTTCTATCCCAGAGCCCTTCTTCGGAGCTAAACCAATCAGAGAGGGTCTTCGCTGTACGCGGGCTAGCCAATCAGAGACCGTCTTCGCAAACTGTGGCTACGAAAAAGAAAAAATCACGCCCACACTCCACAAGGGTTTTCCGTTGAAGTGGCCATCTTCTTTTTTGGTCGCCTTTATGTTTATTATCATCACAGCAGTGCGAAATCCTTTTGAGTGCTATACTCTTCAATATCATCATCATTGAAATGATGCCCCCCCACCTCCCCCCCCCCCCCCCCCGATCGTGTAGGCCGAGTTGGATTCAAAACGAGTCTAATTCTTGATACACGGAAAGCAGCAACAAAACAGCTTCTTGCAGGGGTTGCCATTAGCGTGCTTAGTGGCCGCTCCCAAATCAGCTAAGGCGTGACCGACGGACACCTCGGCGTTCATGGCGTCGATCTCGACGCTCTTCACGTCTTCCCCCTGTTCCCGCGCCAGCACGGCCACGTCCAGGAACAGCTCCCGGACGCCTCGCACGCGCTCCTCCAGATCCAGCAGCTCCCTGTGCCGGCCTTCGATCTGAGTGAGCGCCGAGCGCGCCGTCCTCCCCTCCTCCGCCTGCAGGCCGAACACCTTCCACTCTTGCCCGCCCTCCAGCATGGCCTCGAGGTCCTCCTCGCTCACGTCTCGGCCCGCCACCTCCAGCTGCCTCCGGATGAGCCTCTGACAGGCCTCCCGGTGGCCCGCCTCCGTGTCGTTGTAGTCCACCATCGCCTCGCGGAAGGCGTAGTCGAGACTCTGCCGCTGCGCCCGGGCGATGCGCACCACGGGGTCCTCGCTCCCCCGACGGGCTTCCAGCTCCTCGCTCCGGGCGCTCATGGCGCGGAGCTCCCGCACCACGGCCCCCCCGCGCCGCTTGATGTCGGCCCCCACGGCGTTGGCGTCCCGCCGCGTCGCGTCGACCGCCGCGGGGTACGACGAGGTCTCGCTCAGGCCCCGGCGGTTCGTGTCCCGGAGCTCGCCGACGTCGTGGCGGATCTGCCCGATCTCCAGGCGTACCCGCTGAGCCTCCTGCAGGACGCCGTTCAGAGCCCCGGCGTCGGCGTCCGCCGCTGTTTGCCGCTCCGGCAGGTCGTCCAGCTCCGCGGTGGCTGAGGCGGCAGCACCACCACCAGCACCACCACCATCACCACCACCACCACCACCACCAGCCCCATCACCAGCCCCACCAGCCCCACCACCACCACCAGCACCAGCCCCACCACCACCGCCACCAGGCTGGTTCAGCACCACCTGTAGATGCTGCAGTCTGTCCTTCATGTCTGCGAGAGAGAAAGTATTGTTATTATTTTAGAAGATGATGTTGTGGCTTGGTTGTCGTTGACACAGCAGGAGACGTTGTTTCCAATTTTAACAAGTAGGTAATTTATTTAAGAAAAGAAGTTTAACAGAAGAGGTTGAAAGAAGGTAGTCTATGGATTACCAGACGGTCACCATAACGGAAAAAACACTCTCCCCCCCAACTCTACGTGCCCCGAGATAATACCTTCCCCAGCCCCGCCCCGACATGACAGATATGATGCTGTTTTCCACACATCTCCCTTTCCCGGAATCATCGAGGTCCTGCCGACCCCTTATCTGACCACCTGCCCTCCGTATACACATTTTCCACAACAAGAGAATAAAAACAGAAGATAAGTCTAAAGGTTTGTCATCCCTGAGACAAAACTGGAGTCAAGATTAAAGAAGAAAAGAACAAGATGTGATTTACTTGAAAATGTCTATCTGTCCTATACCCTTGAGGCTTGAGGTTGTTTTAAGAAACATCAGCCAGACTGTCGCCCTAGTGTCTTTGAGCTCTGCTAGTTGACCTATATTAAACTAGTCAAGGCTAACCCTTTCCTACCTCCCCCCCCGTATACACATTTTCCACAACATTCCCCCATTTGGGGCTATCCCTAGTCCCACCCAAATCATATAACCAAGAAAATGTGAACGTCTAACTAAACGAGAAACCTTAATTATATAATAAAAGTTTAAATGCCTAATCTAAACAAGAAACCTAGCCATATAATAAATGTTTAAATGTCTAACTAAACAAGAAACCTTACTTCATTCACTGGACCCCTAACGGACCAACAAAGGCTGACTACCGTTCTTACCAAAACAAAAAAACGTTCAAAACAAGAGTAATAATAAAACATCAACAAAATACCCCAATTTATAATCCTAACCTGACAGACAAATCCCCCCAACCTCCACCGCTTACCAAATGAGCCACAGTTCCGGCCGGAAACCGCGACTCTCATCAGGGAAAGGAGAAGTTGACCGTCAGAACTAAACATAGAACATCCCTCCCAAAAAAAAATGACATTGTCTCTTCCATAACATTGAGTCCTAGTGTCCATCGCTCAGCCCCCCTTCCATGCCCACGCCATAGTCTCTTCACCGTATTGCCAAAAGTCACTCTTAAAGGAAAGAACCAATACAAAATGTCTTCAAAAGAACCTGAAAAAGAAACCCCCGGTGCTCACCCGTAGCGAACACCCTAATTTCTCTTACATGTTGTTTTCTTTTTCCCTTTTTTTTTTTTTTTTTCTTTTTCAAGGCAGCATAGCGCTGAGGGCATGGCCCGATTGGTGGCTGCCCCACCATCAGCATTCGGCTCGTTACGTGTGAAGTTACCAGCCTAACCAAGAGAGGCATACCACAACAGAAAAGGAGAACCAATATCAACCCTACCACCGCAATGGATATCCCCGTCTCCATCATCATGCTTCCCCACTGTCCCAATCCTTCAAACACCCAACTCCCCCACCATTCTTCATTCCGGCCAGAATTCTCCCTCAACTCGGAAGATACTAGACCATAGCCCGAGGCGCCATACGTTGACATCCACGCGCCCTCGTCGCGCATAGGGGAACATATACCTCTCCTGCATGCCAAACCGAAACTCACAACTGGGTAATCCCCGCTCCGCAGCATGCAAGGGCCCCTCGTCGCCTTGGCCCTGGCCATAAAGTCCTGCTTGTCTTCTGGCGTAACCTCCCATGTCGTCATTCCCTCAGTTGCAACTATCTTCACCCCCACCGTCCATGTCAACAACGCCCCGGTGTATACATTCTTGGCCAGGAGCCATACTGCTATAGCACAGAGCTCTTTCCCCACCACTAGGGGGTCCTGTACCATGCCAACTGGGACCGCCCATTTATCCAACTGTATTGCACAAATGGAGACGTCAGCTCTCCCGTCCACGTCTACTACCTCCGTCAATGTAGCGTTGGCATATGCACGCACTATATGCCTCTCAGGACGGTCTATGCGCACCGTGCATTCAGCGGCCCAACATGAAACGTTTCTTAAGTAGTATTTAGAGGCAGATGGTAGCGAGCAGAACTTCGTTGCCTCTTTCAGCGTCGCCGTCCACCGTCCCACCTCTAAACTCATTCTGTTACGCTCTGCACTCCAATGGATGACGATTACACACATATTGTGATACTGCTGAGGGCGTATTGCTGACACCAACATTGACACCGCACATTTCACAACCTGATCATCTGTAGTATAGTGAGCCCCCAAGGCCTTAACATATGGAAAATTGGCATCGATCCTTAGCACCCCTGCAGGCCTCCACCCGGTCGGCAACTTCTCTCTCAGCCTACCCCGGCACGACCCCCCTTGTCTCCACTCACTATCGTGCATCGTACATATATCCCTCACACAAATGAGGTCCGTTCTCACTTTGTCAAACTCCTCGTGCGAATTGCAGATTCTTGGCGAGATCACCTGCCATCCTATATCCATTGCTACCTCCAAAACCGAGCCATATCCAGAGATCAGGACTTCTGTCGCCCAGAGCGTGTCACGTGCCGGTACTGTGGCGGCTATCAGTGCTGCTAGGCAGCGCATGTCTAGCTCCGATGCGACCCTAACCCCTCTCGGTTCTGACGTGACCGAGAACCCAGAATTCTCAATGACGTCGTCGCAGCCGGCCGACCATCCGCACACTGCCGCCAACATCTGCGGGAGCATCAGCAGGCACTGCACCTTCCAGTTGCAGTCTCGGGCCCTCCATGTCGGGTTCTGCATAACTGCGATCGATTGTATCCCCCAAGAGGTCGCCGCTGGCCTTTATGCAGTGATTGAAGTGGAACCAGGTCGCTGATCCTTTGACTTGGACTGCCGTCCCAGTTGATCGGATCACCTCGTACGGGCCCTCTCGCCGGGGTGATGACCACTTTCTCTTGTGGACCTTTACGAAGACCAAGTCCCCAGGGACCAGCCTCGGTTTGGTGGCTTCCTTCTCCGCCTCCTTCACCCCCCTGTTCTCCTTTCTCTGCTCCTGTCGAAACACAGATTCATGTATTTTAGTCATTTGCTGAAGATATTTTTTCAGATCTTGCTCAAAAATATCTAATGCCGGGCCCCTAGCCAGGTGTCTAAATGGCAGTGCTGGCATGCCGCGGCCTGTAAGCATTTCATGCGGTGTTAGCTGTGTCTGGCGGTTTACGCTGCTTCTAATAGCCATCAGAGCAAGCGGCAAAGCATCAATCCAGTTAAGCTTAGTTTGCATACAGATTTTCAACAGTTTGTTTTTAATGACCAGATTGGCCCTTTCCACCTTTCCCTGCGACCCGGGACTATAGACACAGGAAAGGCGCTGTCTTATACCTAATTTCTGCATCAGCCCTTTAACCACCTTGTCGATGAACTCGCGGCCATTATCGCTTTGTAATATCGTGGGAATTCCAAATCTCGGAACGACCTCGCGACACAGGAACTTGATCACTGTGTCCGCGTTCTTGTGTTTAGATGGAATGGCCTCAATCCAGCGACTAAAGCAGTCCTCTACTACCAGGAGGTATCGTTTGCCCTGCACTGGCGTTATCATATCCGTGTAGTCCATAATCAGGTGTCTGAATGGTCCCTCAGGGAGGGGTGTGTAAGCCGCCACTGTCGGTACTCCTTTGCGCACATTGCCCTGTAAGCATGTTAAACACCTGGCTAGTGTAGCGTCAATTTGTGCCTGAAGCTTTGGGGACCAAAATCCCATTTTCGTGATTCGTCTCATGGTCTCTGCTCTTGCACAGTGATCAACACCATGAGCCTCAGGTATCACCAAGGACAGAAGATCGATGGAGGCGACTATCAAGCCGTTATGACTCCTCCACAGACCATCTGCCCCCCTTACAGCCCCCCTCTCCGTCCACGACTGTTTCTCGGCCTGCGTGGCTGAGTCCTGAAGATCACTCAAATTATCCTCAGTTACCTCAGTCGTCAGTTCGGCCGCAAACATCAGAACAGCCGTGGACGGCACCGCAGCCGCCGCCTTTGCGGCCTCGTCCACCGCGTTGTTTCCCGTCGTCACAAAGGACAGGTCTTTTCTGTGTGCCTGGCACTTTACGATAGCAATGCTTTTGGGCAACTTTATAGCCTGAATAAGCGCCACAACCTGCTTGTGGTGAAGGATCGGTGAGCCATCCGATTTCTTAAAGCCTCTTGCCTTCCAAATGGCCGCGAATAGGTGGCATACGCCATGCGCATAAGCAGAGTCTGTAAAGATGTTAACCGTGCGATCTTTAGCTATTATGCATGCTTCTGTTAGTGCTATTAGTTCTGCAAGCTGGGCCGAACATGGTTGCATGCATTGTCCGGCCTTTCTTGTTAGTGTTTCTCCGGTAGGTTTGCACTGTACGACGGCGTATCCTGACCTTAAATTTTCCCCCTCCCGATAGCAGGACCCATCCACAAAAAGCGAGAGTTCTGCTATCGCGAGCGGGTCGACTCCCAAATCAGGACGGAGTTTCACGAAAGCCTGTACCTCCACCTCGCACTCATGCGGTTGACCCTCACTCGGGAGTGGTACCAGATCCGCCGGGTTACTGCCGTGGCATGTTTTTATCGTAACGTCCGAGTACTGCAGGAGCCTCATGTAAGCCTGTTGCCGTTGGCTGGTCAGAACAAATTTGCCTCTTTCAATCAAGTTTGCCAATTTGTGATGTGTCCAAATGCAAATGTCATATCCCATTGTCACGGCCGTTGCTTTCTCATACATCAAATGTGCTGCGGCCAGGGCCTGATAGCAAGGTGGCAGACCCTGCTCTACCGGCGAAAGAGCTCTAGAGTAATATGCTATCGGTTGTTTTTTCCCACTCCTCCCCTGTGTTTGAGTCAGGACGGCTGTCGCATGCTGCGCTCTATGTGAGACGAATAGGTGGAAACACTTCTCATAATCCGGCAGCGCCAGGGCAGGGGCCTGTAACAACAGACGCTTAATGTTTATGAACGCGTCCTCCCCCTCCTCGGTCCATGTCAAGGGAGCGCGAAGCTTGTCTGTACCCGCCTCTTTTATCATCATCCTCAACGGCGCTGTCGCTATCGTATAGTCCTCCACCCACTCAGAGCTGTACCCAGTCATCCCCAAAAACGTCATCATTTGTCGGACCGTCAACGGCCTAGGTGCCTTGGATACAGCTTCGAGCTGCGTGGGTGAGATGTTTTTTATGCCCTTTTGAATGACGCAAGACAAGTACTCAACTTTTGGCTGGCAGTACTGCAGTTTTGAACGGGATGCCTTGTGGCCTCCCATGGCCAATCCTCTCAAAACTTTGATGGAGTCCTCATGGCACTGCTGACGTGTATCCGAGCAGATTAGAATGTCATCTGCATACAGTAAGACCGTGCTGAGTAGTGTGTCACACACTCCTTGCAGGTCTTCCTTGAGCGCCTTCGAGAAATAATGTGGCGAGTGCGCGAACCCTTGTGGCAACCGGGTGTAAGAGTATTGTTTCCCCCTGTGGGTAAAAGCAAACAGATACTGAGACTCTTTTTCCAATGGAACACTAAAGAATGCCTGCGTGAGATCAATGACCGTATAGTACTGTGAGCTACTCAGGATGTTTGTCAGGAGTGTGTGTGGATTAGCGACTTCCGCCTCTGGTCCAGACACCACGTCGTTCACCGCCCTCAAATCGTGTACCAGTCTGTACCTAGCCCTGTCCGCCTTTAGCACTGGGTGGATAGGTGTATTACATCTGGATTCGAAAGGGACGAGCACTCCTGCCTTTAACAGTCCCTCAATCTGATGTGATATAGCTTCCTCCGACTCTGTCTTCATTGTGTATTGTCTGATAAAGGGTGGTCTACAACCCTTCTTTAACCTGACCTCCACTGGCTGTGCCGACAATATTAGACCCACATCTGTGTCGTGTTTTGACCACAACTGTTCTGGGGTGCGCGCCAACATGTCCTGTTCCAGCGAAACGTCCGCCTCTGGAATAACGCAAGGGTCTCCTGGTAATCTGATTACTTGAGGTTTTGCCAAAACCGAAAAGGAAATCATTATTTTTATGAAACTCCCATCTGCGCTGTGCCAAATTAGCGGAGATTCCGTGGAGACCCACCTTTGAGTCTCGGATTCCTGTATCATTGAACCTAGATGTTCGGATTCGTAACCAGGATTTATTCTCAGAGTGATATGTGGGGCGGCGTCTCTTAGTCTATGTTGTTCCCGTAGATACTTACTTGTGTTAACCCTCAACGCCGCGCCCTGTCTCCCTACAATTATCGTAGATGAGTTAATCTGCACCTGCACGGGTTGTCCCTGCAACCACGCCTTGTTCCTAATTAGGTCACTATCTGTCAAATACTGTAGTGTGCAATGTGCCTCCATGTTTGTTTGTCTAGACTGGGGCAGTTGGGCCTTCAGAAATGGCTCCCAGTGGTTACAGACCCTTTGCAGCTCTGCATCTATGTTGCCCAGCCAGAACACAGTGGCCTCTTTCTCCCCCGTCCCTTGTAACATCATTTGGTACACGTCTTGTTCAATTTGAATCCCCTCAGGCGTACATAGGATTTTACAGCCTAGTTTACACATTGCATCCCGTCCCAAGAGATTGCGCGGGGTGCTGTCCGAAATTAATACAGGTAGTGTTATGGTCTTGTTGTTAAACGTCATAGAGATTGGATCTGACGTGGGTATTAGTTGTGTTTTTCCCGAGAATCCGACCGTCCGAACATACTGTCCAGACTGGGGTAAGTGAGCGGCGTATTTTTGCTTTATGCAGGAAAAACCTGCTCCAGTATCTGCCATCATCTCTGTTAATTTGCCCTCCACTAGGACCTGCAGAATAGGTTCTTGCTCAGCTCCCTTGGAAACCACAATCATTTGATTTCCCCCCGTCGCATTCTCTGGGCACCCCTAGTAATTACCCCCCTGGTTTCGGGGCCCTCTTGTCTCCCCCTGGTTGTAGGGCCCTCGTGACTCCCCCTGGCGCACGGGTCTCCCATACTCCGAGCCGGGACGGTATGGTTGCCCACATCTCATTTCCCTGTGTCCCTGCATGCCGCAGTTCCAACAGTGGAAACGGGAAAACGGTTGTTCGTTCCCCGGTCCCTGTGTAATCCGTGGGCCTGATTGCCCATTCCCTGCCTGCCGCCTGGGCGCCTGGTTCTGTGAACTATAGCCATAGCTTCTCACTACCTGAGGTGCAGGCGGGGGTCCCTGGTCCTGCATGGGTGGAGAGGTAGCAGATGACACCATTACTGCCTGCAGCCTCCTTTGGGGCTGCAGTTGTTGCTGAGTTAACTTCCTTGCGTCATTTCTATCCTGATCCCTGACTTTCTGCTCCTGAGCCCTTTGCTTCTCCACACTATGTGTCACATGTGCACAGAACAAAGGATAAGTCATGTCCATTAACCCCACCACGTCTTCCAGTCTATTCTTAACCACCTCTGGAAGCCCTCTCATCACACTTTCTCTAAACATCGCTCTCTGCAACGGGTCATTTTCTGGGTTGTGTCCTAGCTCACCTCTCCACTCCTTCAGTACTTTGTTCACATAAGCGCCAGGCCCTTCTGTCTCCATTATGGGGTTGCCTGCCAGTTTTGCCGGGTTGATACGTGATGGATATTGATTCCTGAGTTTGTACCACAACGCCGCTCTATGCGCGTTGAATATGTCTCCATCATGGGCCTGCGTGTCGCATGCCACTCGCATCGATGTATCACCCATGATGTCCCAGCAGGCACCAACTCCTAGCAAACGCATCAACAGGGCTTTGACGTCACCCACTGCTAGCAGAAAAGGTGACGTAATTTCCTCAAACTGCATGATCCACCTGGAGGCTCCTTCTGTAAGGTCCGGTAGTCTCGCTATCAAGCCATCAATGTCTAGAGCTGACCATGGCATGTGAAAGATATCGTTCCCCTTTATTAGCAGGGGAAACTGGCCTGTGCTTGTCACACTTCCCTGTAACGCTGCAGGGGTGAAAGTCAGGGTTCCTGTAATGTTTCCTTTCTCCTGTGCTTCTCTGTCATTCTCATCTTCCTGCTCATTCAACAGTTTACTGTGGCCACACGCTCCGTGTTTCTCTGATGTCTGCTGGGCCACATTTAGACGGGCCTCTTCCTCTTTCTTCCTCCCGACTCCCTCCCTTCCCTCTTTCTGCCTGCCCAGGTTCTCTACCTCCTCGTCCTCTGCATCATACAACTTCCGACGTGCTGTCTCATTATATGCCGCCAGGACTTTCGGATAGAGAACCTGCGGGGTCAGTCTGGGGGGGGAATCTAGCCTAAGGGAGGTCCCTGATCTAGCGGGGGTCCCTGACCTAGCGGAGGTCTCTAATTCCGCCTCCTCATATTCTCCTCTTATTGTCAGAGTGCCCACCGGCAATTGCGTGACATAAGGTGGGGGTGTTGGTTTCCCTATATCCGTCTCTCTCTGATTTAGCGCTAAAGCCTCCTGCCTGTATGCTCTCCCCTTCTGGGTGTAGAGCTTCATTATCCCCAACTCTTCTGTCCTCTTTCTCAGCCTCTTTTTGCTGTTGTCGCCTGCCTTGTGGTTACGAATCATTACATTCATCTCTTCGCATAGGCAGAGATCAAAGGTACCTCCGGAAGGCCATTTTGTGTCCCCGGCCTTCGTGCGCTTCTGCCAACGGACACCTACCGTGAGAATTAGGTTTTTTAGAAGCGGGTTCCGTTCTACCAATATGTCTTCTGCCGTATGCATCTTGATTGAATTTAGGAAAGGTGAAGCACTAGTGGGAACAAACCGTTATGCCAAGTGTGTAGTTGTTCGTGTTTGCTAACTTTGTATATGTTTTGTGTGTTTATTGTGTTGTTTAGTGTGTGTGTGTGTTTATTCTATTGTATGGTGTGTGTGTGTATTTTATTGTGTGTGTGTGTGTGTGTTATTGTATGTGTGTGTGTGTGTGTTTTATTGTACGTGTGTGTGTGTGTTATTGTATGTGTGTGTGTGTGTTTTATTGTACGTGTGTGTGTGTGTGTATTTTCCTATTGTATGGTGTGTGTGTGTATTTTATTGTGTGTGTGTTTGTTTATTCTACCACCAGGGGTCAGCAAACCCAAGAGAGAAAGAGATGTGATGAGTTTGTATGCTACCCCTTGGCTTACCAACAGGGGTCAGCAAACCCAGGAGAGAGAGAGATGTGATGAGTTTGTATGCTACACCTTGGCTTACCAACAGGGGTCAGCAAACCCAGGAGAGAGAGAGAGAGAGAGAGAGAGAGAGAGAGAGAGAGAGAGAGAGAGAGAGAGAGAGCTATCTCTCTTGGCACAACGCCCAGACTTCTTAGCTGGCTCAACGCCCAGACTTCTTAGCTGGCTCAACGCCCAGATTGAGTTCTTTTCCAACTATCGCTGATTGCTCCTTTAAACTGGGGATTTTATCTTTAATCAATGTTAGTAGGGGTCACATGCAATAACATGCTATGAGTTTTGCGGTGGAGATTCAAAATGGTATCAAAGTTTTCTTTACCCAAGAGTTTATTAAAAAAACATGCGTTTTTAGTGTTTCGTGCATGGAACCACTACTGTGACATTACTATGTTTCTTTAGGTGTGCCCCTTAACACATGTTGGTGTGTGTATGTTGTTTTTCCTTCTTTATGTGTATGTGTATTTGTTACAGTTATCTTTGCGACCAATATAGTTTCTATACATGTACGAAAGAAGAGAGAGAGAGAGAGAGAGAGAGAGAGAGAGAGAGAGAGAGAGAGAGAGAGAGATCAGGGGCCTGATCTCTGATCCAAACAGTTTACTCTTTCCCCAACCTGGTGCGTCCTATTGGGGTGTATAATAGCACTTTTTAAGCAATGTATATTTCTTTGGGGGGAGAGCAGGGGCTTGCTCTTTTCCAACCCTGTTCTTTTAAGAACAGATTACCTTTTGTCGTCTTGAAGTTCGACTTTGCCGTGGTCGTGGTGCGGTCAATCCAGGTTTTGTCTTTTCAGACAAACAGAGGAGAGAGGATAGCCACGTTGTTTATTTCACATAATTTATCAAGATCACATTGCGTCTCTTATAACATAGTCCAAATTGGCTCAGTCTACTGTATTTGTAACAATGTACACCGGTAGTTTAAGATATGTACTAACGATCGCAAACTGCTTCTAAATAGCCCGTCTCAACAATGCATAGATATAAGATTACAGTCTGTTCTAACAAACCAAACTGCCATGTATTAAAGTTTACAGACAATCCATGCTGATTGATCTGCCATAAGCAAGTGACTCATACAGCACACAATAAAAGGTCTGACTGCTTTTAAATAGCCCGTCTCAACAATGCTAACAAACCAAACTGCCATGTATTAAAGTTTACAGACAATCCATGCTGATTGATCTGCCATAAGCAAGTGACTCATACAGCACACAATAAAAGGTCTGACTGCTTTTAAATAGCCCGTCTCAACAATGCATAGACATAAGATTACAGTCTGTTCTAACAAACCAAACTGCCATGTATTAAAGTTTACAGACAATCCATGCTGATTGATCTGCCATAAGCAAGTGACTCATACAGCACACAATAAAAGGTCTGACTGCTTTTAAATAGCCCGTCTCAACAATGCATAGACATAAGATTACAGTCTGTTCTAACAAACCAAACTGCCATGTATTAAAGTTTACAGACAATCCATGCTGACAATCCAGGGGGGGGGGGGGGGATAAATGGTGCGAGAGTGTTTGTAAAGGGTGTCAGAGAAAGTTTGACCAAAGGGTCGGAAACATGCACAGAGACAAAATGTTCAATTAAGATTAATTAGCTTTCAAAATGCGCATTTATAGCCTGTTAAAAAGGATACGCCTCGTGTCACCACCACTCGTGTTCGTTTTTAGTCGTCCGTCCAGACTTCGTCACACAGCCAGCTCAACTTTTTCCTCCCGCAGAATCTCTAACGGACATTCTAATAAAAAGCAAAAATGCTCACCTTTGTTATTTTGTCGACACCGCCAGAATTTCTACGGGAGAGGTCCGGAGCTGGCCGTGTGAGGGGCCCGGCAGGGCGTTCTACAGGTCAAGGGTCACCAATTGTTGTGGCTTGGTTGTCGTTGACACAGCAGGAGACGTTGTTTCCAATTTTAACAAGTAGGTAATTTATTTAAGAAAAGAAGTTTAACAGAAGAGGTTGAAAGAAGGTAGTCTATGGATTACCAGACGGTCACCATAACGGAAAAAACACTCTCCCCCCCCAACTCTACGTGCCCCGAGATAATACCTTCCCCAGCCCCGCCCCGACATGACAGATATGATGCTGTTTTCCACACATCTCCCTTTCCCGGAATCATCGAGGTCCTGCCGACCCCTTATCTGACCACCTGCCCTCCGTATACACATTTTCCACAACAAGAGAATAAAAACAGAAGATAAGTCTAAAGGTTTGTCATCCCTGAGACAAAACTGGAGTCAAGATTAAAGAAGAAAAGAACAAGATGTGATTTACTTGAAAATGTCTATCTGTCCTATACCCTTGAGGCTTGAGGTTGTTTTAAGAAACATCAGCCAGACTGTCGCCCTAGTGTCTTTGAGCTCTGCTAGTTGACCTATATTAAACTAGTCAAGGCTAACCCTTTCCTACCTCCCCCCCCGTATACACATTTTCCACAACAATGACTTTATTGTCTTTATTGAATTGTAAATGGTAAATAAATGGTAAATGGTGCATTTATATAGCAGCTTTTATCCAAAGCGCTTTACAATTTGTTCCTCACATTTGGCCCGTTTACTCACACATTCACACACCGACGGCGGAGGCGACCATGCAAGGTGCCGACCTGCTCAACGGGAGCAGTTAGGGGTTAAAAGTGTCTTGCTCTCAAGGACACTTTGACGACACGCTGCCCGGGTAGGAGGAAATTCCAGATTACCAGACAACCCGAATTATCTCTCCATCTCCTACATCTACATGGTCTTCTGCCTCCACGTGTGTATTTCATCAGAGTGCCGCGCCGGCACGCCTCACGGTGCAGTGTCCCTGGAGCGGTTTCGGTGGTGCAGTGCCTTGCTCCAGGGCACGTTGGCAGAGTGCAGGCACTGTTGATGTAATACCAGCCACCCTCCTTCACCCTCCACAGTTGGAATACACTTTCCTGTCTGTGCCGGGCTTAGGTGTAGTTTTAGGGAGGGGGGGGGGG
Source organism: Notolepis coatsorum (assembly GCF_963971535.1). Classification (NCBI taxonomy): domain Eukaryota; kingdom Metazoa; phylum Chordata; class Actinopteri; order Aulopiformes; family Paralepididae; genus Notolepis; species Notolepis coatsorum. Next base: position 9,642,606 of record NC_140167.1, on the reverse strand, counting down.
GGGGGGGGGGGGGTTTGGATGCAGGGGACATGTCCCCCTCAATATTGATAAGAGGTCAATTTCTCCCCCTTAAAAAATATAGCTAATATGAAAGACAACCCCCTCCCCAAAACAGGTAGAAGATAAGGTGGTCAAAACATTTATAAGAAGAATAAATATTTGAAAGCAATACAGAATGCCTGTGAGCCTTACTGCATTATATTCCATTATATTTGTGTCAGCTGATACCTGAATGTTGTCTTTTCCTTTACATAAATAAAGACATTTCCACCATAAATGGATGCAGAAAAGGCACAAATTGGTGCATAAAAGTACACCAGAATGGGAGGGAAATTAAGAGTGCGACGCTCCTGGGGAAGGAGTCAGGACCCCCAGACCCTCCACTTAAGTGCCTACGGCCTTGGTGTCGGGGATTGGACCACCAACCTTTCGGATACTGGTCGGCCTATCTACCTCAGTCACATTACTGTGATTGAAGGCCTTGAATCATCTCCTTGCCTCCCCAGGCAACACAGAACCTTCCAGAAGCAGTGAAACAGTGCTATCATTACATTTAGGAGACACGCAAGCATTATCCAAACTTAATCCTCCCTTTTCCTTGTGAGGTAATCTTAGACGAATGCGCCTAATCTTCGAGGAAACCTAATATCCCACACAGAACCTGACAAACAAGTTTGTCTGATTGCGAAGATGTGATTCATTAAAAACGGGCGACAGTGGCTCGGGAGGTAGAGCAGTCGTCTGGCAATCTGGAGGTTCCCGGTTTGATTCCCACTCCTCCCGGGCAGCGTGTCGATGTGTCCTTGAGCAAGACACTTAACCCCTAATTGCTCCCGATGAGCAGGTTGGCACCTTGCATGGTTGCCTCCGCCGTTGGTGCGTGAATATGTGAGTAAATGTGTGAGTGAGTGGGTAAAATGTGAGTAACAAATTGTAATGCGCTTTAGATAAAAGCGCTATATAAAAAAGCAGGCTAGTGGTCCGTATCTGCTTCTATTCATTTGTGCTAAGCTAGGCTAGCTTGCAGCTGGATAGCTGCACTGTGCACAGACGTACACCAGAATGCAGGAAATGAAACACCCAGACCCTCCGCTTAAAGTGTCTCCAAATCTATGCCCTTGTACACTACTCATCAACCACAGACCCAAACAAAGAGGAAGGAAATCCTCAATTTATTTGCTGGATTTGTAAGATATTGTCAAATATTGACTTCCCCTAATGTGGCTGGCTGTGTGTTGTTATACAGTGTAGCGCAATTGTTCCCAAGTTCCCCTCAGAAATGTCACTGAACTGGTGACTGGATGACAGGAACTGAATAATTTCACCCTTCTACTGTATGTGTTTCACACCAGAAGTAGGACTAAAGATGACGTAACACCGGTCACTGGTCATCGAAAGCCACTGAGAATAGAATATAATAGAATTCAAACTCGGAATTGAAGTCATACTGTCTCTTGTCGCTGCAGTGGCTTTGTTCATTGACGCCTCTCTCAACCACCATGTGATCACTGTACATACCCTCGTACCAGTTCCCGGTCATGTGACCACAACACCCAATACATGACAACTAGTATTGTACCATGTCTGTGCTGTGTTATGTTCTATATAACGTGTCTTGTTTTTGATTTGATTTGATTTGAAGTCTTTATTTCGAACATGCAATGAATACAACAAACAATAACAAAAAAGAAAAACAACTCAATCTGCATGTTCGAAAAGGAGTAGGAAGAAGTATACACTTATTTAATCCTACCCCTTTTCCACTACTCAAATGAGTGTACTATTTTAAACATAAAAAAGAAAAGAAAAGAAAAAAAAAATATATATATATATATGCAAAACAAAAAAACAAAAACTATATATGTATAAAATAAAATAAAATAAAATAGAAACAAAATAAAAATGTAAACACCTGTGAATATCAAGTCCCTTCTTCATCCCTGTACCTTGTGAACATAATTTCCTTATACATCAGTTTGAATTGTCTCATGTTTGGACATTGCTTTAACACCACATTAAGACTGTTCCACAGTTTCACTCCACATATTGAGATGCAGTGTTTTCTCATGGTAGTGCGTACGTTTAGCACCTTTAAATTGTGTTCTCCCCTCAGATTATAACCCCCCTCCCTATCAAAGAACAATTCTTGAATATTTCTTGGAAGTGCATGACTTTTTGCTTTATACATTAATTGTGCCGTTTTAAATTCCACAAGATCATTTAACTTCAATGTCTTTGACTCCAGAAACAATATGTTAGTGTGATCATGTATGTTTAGTTGTTATAAATGTATTTATGTGTTTTGTTTTCGCTGGGTTCCTCTCAAAAGCAGTGGCTGCAGCTTATCCTGGGTTTTTCCTTTTCATACAACCTCAATGAGTACAAAAATGAGGAGCTCTATAACATTCTAATTTTATATATTTTTATTTCTATTTTATATTAAATTTTTTCTTTTTTGAATTTTTATGTTTATTTTGTTTGTTATTTTATGTTTGTAAGAGATTTTGTTTATGTATGATATTGTGAGAAAGGGGCAGGACTAGATAAGCATTTGCTTCCTTCTGCTCCTTCTCGAACTTTTTCTCGAATGATTTCTTTATCATTTAATGAAGAATGTAAGATTTCATTGTAAATGAGTTTCTTTAGTTTATAATTTTTATTTAGTTTTTATTTTTACATGGTTGATTGTTCGAGATAAAAATAAACTCAACTCAACTCGACTCATTACTACATGATCTGTACGATGCTTGTCTTTTGTATGAATAAAAAATATATCTTATCGTATCATATCGAAAGAAAAACGTGAGTATTTCACTTTAGTAGAACTTGTCAAGTTTCAGCCGGCTTGCCTCTAATCTAAGGTCGCCTACCAGGAAGCAATTTTTTTCATTTCAAACCTTTATTTATACTCGTGAAAGCACTGAGGTTTCCCTCATTTACAGTGATGACGAGTTAACAAAGGACACAAATATCATAACAGTTAATAATTACAATGAATTACAATTACTACAATGATGGATTAAAAACAATTACATGATTCAGTACATAGGTCAAGTGCAATGCCTTTAAACTCCATGAATGACGGGAATGTTCCGAGCTTTAGAGTCTTTTGCAGGGTATTCCATGTGTACGGAGCATCGTAGGAGAAGGCAGACTTTCCAAGCTCAGACCGAACTCGAGGCACCCTGAGCACAAGCCGATCATTCGAACGAGTTTGGTAGGTGACAGCACTCCAGACCAACAAAGATGTAATATAAGGTGGAAGTTTGCCAATAATTGCTTTGTAGATAAAAAGATACCCATGATAACTACGTTGCAACGAGAGAGATGGCCAGCCTACCCTCTCATACAAAAGACAATGGTGAGTATCATATTTGTCACCCGTAATAAATATTAGCGCGGAGTGGTAGGCAGAATCCAAAGGCCTTAATGTAGACACAGACGCATGCCTGTAAATGACATCACCATAGTCCAATATTGACAAAAAAACAGCCTGGTATAGCGACCACTGCTGCCCCCGACACCCCCCTCTGTCGTCGCCGCCACTAAAGTGATACATCCCTTTAAGTTGACTTCACCATTATAACCACATGGCTCATCCAGTTTCATTGTACCTTTAAAGTGTGATCAGTCCCCCAGATGTGAGTCGTATGTCCGCAGACAGAGGGCCCTCTGGGATGTGTCTCCTCGCCCTTTCCGTAGTGTGAGCGGCAAAAAGGAGACAGTTCGTCCGTCCGGTAGGCTGAGGGTAGTGTTTGTGAGACAGGGACTGGTTGTGTTTTTAAAAACGCTCACCATCGTCACAGAGAGCGCACCTGTATGAGACGGAACACTTCTGGGCACCCTGCATTCCTTTCACATTACATGGATGTGCGGAATGAGGCCCATTGAGTTGTTGGCTATAACGCGTGATCATGCTCTGATGACAAAGCTCAACTTTCACACAAGTCACATCCCTCCCCCGTTTACTCTGTACGAGTACAATAGTGCTGTATATACTGGATATAAACATGTACATTTACATTTTCATTTAGTCATTTAGCTGACGCTTTTATCCAAAGCGACTTACAAGTTCTGTACGACAAGTCATCAGGAAGGGCACAACTCTATCAGCTGAGTAACAATGTTCATCAAAGTGTTGAGTGCTACAGTGTAGGTTAGTTTATTAGGACAAGTGCATGACGGTAAGGTTAGTTAGGGTTAGATTATTTTTTTTGTATATATATATATATTAGGGCTGTCAAAGTTAATGCTTTAACTTTGGAGATTAATTTAAATTATTTATTTTAAAGCAAGAGTGAAAAATCGTCAACGTTCTGAACTTTCAGCAGTATATTTGCTTGTTCTTTTTTTGCATCGACTCATGCACCTTTTTGAAAATCATCTGACATGAAGATGGAACACATTTTTTTTTAAAGATTTCTTTTTAGCGTTTTTCCAGCTTTATTGGTCAGACATGACCGACAGAGGAGAGGGAGAACGGGAGACGATGTGGGGGAGGACATGACCGACAGAGGAGAGGGAGAACGGGAGACGATGTGGGGGAGGACATGACCGACAGAGGAGAGGGAGAACGGGAGAAGATGTGGGGGAGGACATGACCGACAGAGGAGAGGGAGAACGGGAGAAGATGTGGGGGAGGACATGACCGACAGAGGAGAGGGAGAACGGGAGAAGATGTGGGGGAGGACATGACCGACAGAGGAGAGGGAGAACGGGAGACAATGTGGGGGAGGACATGACCGACAGAGGAGAGGGAGAACGGGAGAAGATGTGGGGGAGGACATGACCGACAGAGGAGAGGGAGAACGGGAGACGATGTGAGGGAGGACATGACCGACAGAGGAGAGGGAGAACGGGAGACGATGTGGGGGAGGACATGACCGACAGAGGAGAGGGAGAACGGGAGACCATGTGGGGGAGGACATGACCGACAGAGGAGAGGGAGAACGGGAGAAGATGTGGGGGAGGACAAGACCGACAGAGGAGAGGGAGAACGGGAGACGATGTGGGGGAGGACATGACCGACAGAGGAGAGGGAGAACGGGAGAAGATGTGGGGGAGGACATGACCGACAGAGGAGAGGGAGAACGGGAGAAGATGTGGGGGAGGACATGACCGACAGAGGAGAGGGAGAACGGGAGAAGATGTGGGGGAGGACATGACCGACAGAGGAGAGGGAGAACGGGAGAAGATGTGGGGGAGGACATGACCGACAGAGGAGAGGGAGAACGGGAGACGATGTGGGGGAGGACATGACCGACAGAGGAGAGGGAGAACGGGAGAAGATGTGGGGGAGGACATGACCGACAGAGGAGAGGGAGAACGGGAGAAGATGTGGGGGAGGACATGACCGACAGAGGAGAGGGAGAACGGGAGAAGATGTGGGGGAGGACATGACCGACAGAGGAGAGGGAGAACGGGAGAAGATGTGGGGGAGGACATGACCGACAGAGGAGAGGGAGAACGGGAGAAGATGTGGGGGAGGACATGACCGACAGAGGAGAGGGAGAACGGGAGAAGATGTGGGGGAGGACATGACCGACAGAGGAGAGGGAGAACGGGAGAAGATGTGGGGGAGGACATGACCGACAGAGGAGAGGGAGAACGGGAGAAGATGTGGGGGAGGCCATGCGGCAAATCCGTCCGGGAGCGGGAGGCGAACCCGGGTCGACCACGTATAGGTGTGCGTCGCAGTATGCGGTGTGTGCCACTCGGGCGCCCTGAACACATTTTTGTTGTTAAAATGATTTATATTACTGGTAGTTCATACAAGACATTATCGTCCTCTAAGCCAATCTGCACTTTAACATAAGCCTGGGTTGTTTTTATTTCTGTTAGCGCCGCGGATATAAGAAGGAGGTCTAGCTGAGTCAATGTTGATGGTTTTGTTGAACATTTGTATTTCACAGGAGATAAACTGTATTCAAAGAAAGCTATTAAAATAGTTTTTGAATCTAAATATACTTTCTTCGTGTTGATTTTACATTAATTCCATGATTTTACTCAAGTAAATATCTGTTACAAGCTTCGGTCTTAAGTAGACAAATGCTATTTTTAATCTAGATTCATTACAGAAAATTGTGAGATTAATTAGTAAAAAAAATCTATTGACAGCACTAATATATATATTTACCACATATATATCCATATCTGTCTGAATATACTGTACCTGCATACAATCATTCTGTACACCTATTTCTACACCTGCATATAACACATATAACTCTGTACAATAATGCTGTATACCTTATATATACATTTATATCTATATTTACCGCATATATATAGGCCTACATATCTGTCTGAATATACTGTACCTGCAATACAAACCTTCTGTACACCTACACCTGCATAAAACGCATATAACTCTGTATGATAGCATGTACGATACTGCTGTATATACCGAATATATGTATTTATTCTTACTGTATATATCTATCCACATCTGTCTGTACATACCTGCATATAATCCTTTTTATTTTTTTACATATCTGTAGATACTAACTATATATCTATATCTGTACATATCCCTTACATGGATACCATACCTATACCTATATCACTGTACATATTAATACTACAACTCTGTACATACATCTGATTAGCACTATACTCAGTAGTACAAATTTATATATTTTATACCCAGATTAATCACCTGTATATTACTAGTGCACTTTACTGTTACATTTGCACTCTGGTTGGATGCCAAACTTATTTACGTCGTACTGTACTTGTGCTGTATGATGACAATACATTTGAAATTTGAATCTAAAGCTCTCTGAATAGTTTTTACTTCAGTGACTGACACACATCTGAGCTGCTCTCACCCCTTTCAGATGCGTTTTGACATTTTTGTTTTGACACGTTTTCCTCACAATTCTATTGGGTAAGAGAGCATCGATGGGCCCATCAATGACCAGGAGCCGTTGGTTGCGTCATCATTAGAATGTTGGTTCTTCACAATGATTCCGTCTCACATGTCAGGTCACGCAGCTGAAAGGGTTGGATACATTGTAGCAGCGCTGTGAACACGTAGCCCGTCGCCACATGATTCATATACCAGTTCTTCAATATTACTCATTAGGTATTTCTGTCTTCTTTCTGTCTACTCTCCACCGATCTATTCTAGATCCCTTCAGTCCCACTTCCCTTTGAAGGCATTTCAAGTTCAAGTTCAAGTTTTGTTTTATTTCTCACATATAAGGTACATAAATGGTAAATGGTGCATTTATATAGAACTTTTATCCAAAGCGCTTTACAATTTTGTTCCTCGCGTTTTACCCAATTCACTCACACGTTCACACACCGACGGCGGAGGCGACCATGCAAGGTGCCAACCTGCTCATCAGGAGTAGTTAAGGGTTAAGTGTCTTGCTCAAGGGGGGTGCAAGCATAGGGAGGGGGGGGGGGGGGTGGACATTTACGGGGGCCAGTTTCGAATTGCAGCCTCCCGTAGGTGCTCTTTGAGAGCGGTTTTGAAGGTGGGTAGGGATTCCAATTTTTTTTTACGGCTGTGGGTAGGGCGTTCCACATTGTTGTGGCATAATTGCGAAACGTGTTTAGTCCCTTGTTTGAGCCGAATCTGGGTTGAACATGATTTGTGGAACTCCCTCTGGTGTTGTGGTCGTGGTATTTACTGACCTTTGGGAAGTATTTCGACATGTACATGGGTACCTTAGTGGTGTAGTGTATCTTGTAGACCATGGCCCATTGCAAGTTGCTGTACTCAGGCGTCTACTCTAAACCATCCTATAGGTTGTCAACTTGGTATCTATCTTCTTGTCTCTCTCTGGAGAAGACGGTAAGCTAATTTCCCAAAATGTTGGCGTGTTCCTTTAAGACCATGAAACCCATAAAAAAAAAAAAAAAAGAACTTAAAACACAAATACATTGTTATGTATTTTATCTTAATCTTAATTCTTGAAAAGTTGACCCCTTTGGAGATATACACGATTTTGTGAGTGACATCAGCGATATAAATGGTAAAGGGGCTGCATTTATATAGTGCTTTTATAAAGCGCTTAACAACTTGTGCCTCACATGCACCCATTCACTTTTGATTACCAGACGACCGCTCTACCTCCTGAGCCACTGTATAATATAGATATAGATATAGTGACTATTATTATTATTATTATTATTATTATTATTATTATTATTATTATTATTATTATTATTATTATTATTATTATTATTATTATTATTATTATTATTATTATTATTATTATTATTATTATTATTATTATTATTATTATTATTATTAATAATAATAATAATAATAATAATAATAATAATAATAATAATAATAATAATAATAATAATAATAATAATTATTATTATTATTATTATTAATAATAATAATAAGATAAGATAATTATTCCTTTGTTGATCCCCTTGGGGAAATTCAGGTGTCATAGCAGCATGGGGAGGGGGAGGGGAGGTACAGGTATGGGCAGGGTAACACTAGAAAGACATAAATATAGACAATAAAATTGTATCTGAATACAAAAATAATCAGTGTAAACAAAGGTGCCCTGTCAGTTATATTATATGTTATTATTATCATCATTACATTATTCATCTTTGAATGTTCATCCTCTTTACTTTTGGTCAGAAGAAGCTACTGAAATGGAGTGGAACAGGGCAGCTGGATACGTTTTAGTCCGGTTTTAGTTATAATACACAGTCTGTTGTAACTTGTGTGTAGACAGTCATCTCAATCGTCAGAGTCAGACACGCTGTATGATTGGAAGTTTCCATTGGCCTACATATGACTGGATAAGTCACGTGACTTAATTTCTCAAAGGGGAAGGAGGAGGGGGGGGGGGGGCAGAGGCGTTGGAGGTGTCATCAACACAGCTTTAGATATAGTATTCTGACTACTTCATTCTGAAAGGAGGACCGATTAGATGAGATTAGATTAGATTAGATTAGATTAGATTAGATTAGATTAGATTAGATTAGATTAGATTAGATTAGACGTTTGGCATCCAGCCAGAGTGCAAATGTAACAGTAAAGTGCAATAGTAATATACAATGTACAGGTGATTAAACTGGGTATAAAATATATAAATGAATAATAGTGCTAATCAGATGTATGTATGGGGTTGTAGTATTAATATGTTCGGGTGATACAGGTATAAAGACACTATGGTACGTAACTGTGCAGGTATTATGCAGGTATGTACAAACAGATGTGGATAATAATAATAAGATAAGATAAGATAAGATATTCCTTTATTGATCCCCTTGGGGATATTCAGGCATCATAGCAGCATGGGGGAAGGGGGGGGGGGGGGTACAGGTAGTAACAACAACACAAGCAGTGTAAACAAATAGGTCAAATAATTTACTATCTAACTAGCTGAAAAATATATTCACAGTATTCACAGTGTCACATAAGGTGCAGTATGCCTAAGGTAGTGTTATAATCTACTATCTACTGAAATATACATTATTCACAGTATCACAGTATCCACTGAAGTATACATTATTCACAGTATCACAGTATCCACATAGGGTGCAGTATGCCTAAGGTAGTGTAAATTGTTAATAATAATAAACTTTATTTGTATAGCACCTTTCATACATAAACTGCAGCTCAAAGGGCTTCACAAGAGAAAAATGAGCACATAAAGTGCAGACATAAAATCACAGTTTTTCATAGATAGATAGATAGATAGATAGATAGATAGATAGATAGATAGATAGATAGATAGATAGATAGATAGATAGATAGATAGATAGATAGATAGATAGATAGATAGATAGATAGATAGATAGATAGATAGATAGATAGATAGATAGATAGATAGATAGATAGATAGATAGATAGATAGATAGATAGATAGATAGATATGGTAAGAATAAATAAATAAATAAATATATATACAGAATTATTGTACATGCAGAGGTTACTAAAAAAGAGTTGGCCTTTCACAAGTTAGTGACTTCAGAAAATGCTTCCACTAGATGTCGCCCTAGAGCACTAGCATGTAATTTTTATCCAATCAAGTGCATTCCACGTGGGGAAATGGAAGTACATTCATTTTGGGGACAAGGGGAGCAATACTTTTATTCCACACCTTTATTTTTTAAATTTCTTTTTAATCCTCTTTTTCTCCGCCTGATTTTCTATGCTTTTCCTCCCATCCCAATTTAGTCGTTATGCCAATTCCCCCCCTCCCCTACCTGGTCGTTGTGCGCATGTTCCCCCTACTGGTCGGTACAAGGGAACCCTGAAGTCTACCACATGCGGAGACAGCCAGTGGCTCTCGTTTCACCTGGAAGCGAGGACTCTCATTGGTGAAGTGTAACGCGTGGGAGGTCACGCTGCCTTCACCACTTCCTGCCTTTCGCTGAGCATGCGCCCAGACCTGACCTGTAGGTGTCGCTGTCCACAACGCCAGATTACCACCCACGACTTCCCTCCCGCTAACTCAGCCAAACGAGTTAGTATGACGATCGGCCCAAGCCGCAGGCAATGCTGACTCCGGGAGTCGAGAACGCAGCCTCTTGCATTGGTGACGAGCGCAATCTCCGCTACGCCACCTGACCGCCCTATTCCACACCTTTCTAAAAGATCTGTGGAATTTTTTTTCTTTTTTAATAATAATAATACAAATAAAAAATAAAAGATTGCTCTACATACAATTTGTATATATAGCACCTTTAACTGTATAGGGTATTAGGACACTTAACCTAGAATGTTTAAGTAAGTCATTCATAATACAAAATCTGAATGCCAACAAAGAATAAAAGTAATAGAGTAGAATTATGCTGCAGTCACAAAATCATTGTCATGATCTAATTTCCTTCATGAGTATTACATTTGACCGCTAGATGGAAGCAAAGCTCTGGCGTGTTTAGCAGGAAGCTGTGTTTTCTATGAACAGTCGGCTATACTATCTGTAGAAAGAACGTTATCTAAAATGTGCATTTTTACATCACTAATCAGGTATGTGTGGCCAGTGGTTGTGTCTTATTTCACACAGAACCACAGTATCTCAGTGGGTAAGAGGGTTTTTATGGCATCTATTACTGTATCACGACACGAGACACAGTTTCTGAACTGTGAATAAATAATTATCTCCATGCATGCAGTCATTTCTTTACCTAAATCGAAGCCCCAGGTTTTGTTTTATTTGTCACATATAAGGTACATGTACATTATAGTGAAATGTTTGGTTATGTATGAGCCCCCTGAGATTGTGCTTCATACAGTAAAAAAAAGTTAAAAGAATAGAGACCAAACACTATACAAATTATACAAAATACAACTAAAGTACGAACTAAAGTACAAAATGCTAACTTAATTTATTTTTTTATAACTATACTATTACACCAAGTTTATTTGGGAAGAAAGATTGTCTCAACCTTTAGTTAAGAAAACATTGGTTCATTAGTGTGTAACGATGTAACAATTTAATCCTTTCATGGCAAACATTATATAATTTCAAATTCAGCAGTATTTTAATGGCTTACATCAACAAATTAGAAGATAAGTGTGTAATGTTTCAAATTATTTAATGAATGTGGTATAATTATGCACAGTCACATACGTTTACATTAAACGGTGCTATAGTTTTGTACCTTGCAGACGGTAAATATGAAGCACATCTCAGGGGGCTCATACATAACCAAGCATTTCACTATAATGTACATGTACCTTATATGTGACAAATAAAACAAAACCTGGGGCTTCGATTTAGGTATAAAGATTTAGAGATAATTATTTATCTTAGACGAGATAAATAAATCAACCCACGCCTAAATACTTTCTCTCATCATGTTTAATTCAAATCATGTTGGTCTTTCGGTCATCTGATACCAGTTCCATCCCGTAGCGTTTTGAATCAATGAGCCGTGTTACACAAGCCAGGGACTCTGTGACCTTGACTATTTATTATCCAGTAACATTTGCAAAATTCCATCGCACTAAACCACACTTAGAAAAGTGACGATGTAATGGTATCTGATTTTAGCATTGGCGCATGCACTACTGCATGATCTTAGCACAGCTTTTGATACTGTCGTCGACCACACCATGAGATGCTCAAAGGTGGTTTATTGTATTTATCATCTGTTTTAATATCAGAACAACAACTTGACTGGAACCAGACAGGAGCATACATGTAGTGAAGCACAATCAAAATCCAAAAACCCCACTTCAGAAACAGGGAAAGTGACACTTTTTTTCAAAGAAAATGTTTACTTTTTGTAATGTTTAATTTATACACACTTGGCTGTAAAAAATGAAATGAGTAAAAATCTGAATCCAGAAAGAGAATGTATTCGAGAAAAGATAATGACGATTTTCTTATACTCTACCCATTGTTAGAAGCCTTCATTTGACCCACATTGTGTAATACTCTGTTTTGCCCAGTGGGTGAGGTAATTGTACACATAATACCAGTATATTTTTATTGCAATAAAAAAAGCAAAAACCAGTCCTAGGAGTGTGCGGTCCCTTCTTTCTTTTTGAAGGTTTTCTCCTTTTAGTTATATATCTCTCTTGCGCTGACCTGCACCTCCAGTCGGGGTCCAACTAGATGTGCACAAGTCTTATTTAGTTTAATATATATTGATAAGCAGCACTTTTCTTTTTGTTCAGACTGTTGTTTATCTTACACACATACCGTCTATTCTATGTTATGTATTACCACCACACTACCAAAGGGTTAACCCTTTCACAACCACACTACAGAAGGTTAACCCTTTCACTACCACACTACAGAGGGTTAACCTAGTGTAGTGTGGTAGTGAAAGGTTAACCTTCTGTAGTGTGGTAGTGAAAGGGTTAAGAGCATTGATAAGCAGCACTTTTCCTTTTGTTCAGACTGTTGTTTATCTTACACATACTGTACCGTCTATTCTATGTTATGTATTCCCAAGGGGCTTTACCAGAAAATCAATTGGCCTCTCATTGAACTTGTGTTCCAGGTGCCGTTGCATAACCAGCATTACATCACGGAGGTAGCAGAACATTTTTCATTGCTGTGTGACTTGTTGGCGCTCATGAACGACTGTACAAACACTTGTTGTTGTTGTTGTTGTTGTTGTTGATGCTTACATGAGACAATTTGGTTACTGCTGTGAAAGTGGCCCAAATCTGATTTCATTGAGCTCATAATGGAATCTGATCTTTTAAATTCTGATTTGGGCCATTTTCATATTTTTTTGCAATGTGATCTCACTCTGGGAACAGTCATGGGACTTTAATGCGACTTTTACGCCACTGACTGATTGACATTTTGTCACGTTTTTATTCTGATGTATTGCTCAGATCTGTTTATATATATAAACAGATCTGAGCAATACATCAGAATTGAGCACTTAAGGCTTGCAGTGTGAATGCAGCCTTTGCGTTTCCTAATCTGCTTCACTTATGTGCATACTGTATGATTGCCCATTGCTCTTCTTCTCTTAATTCAATTTGTGATCCAATTTATAACACGTTGTCCTTCTTAGCTGAGGAATATACAGCATTATTATCTGCAAACGATGAAACCTGCACACTCTTCTGCTCCAACTTGTTTACCGGACAATATTCTCAGCCTGATCGCTCTTTAATCAGGTCTCAAACGTCAGCCCCCCCCCCCCCAACCCCCTCCAATGTACAGTTTCTTCCCCCTCAAATGTATATATACTGTTAGGATCCGTTTAACAGTATGTAATGTAAAGTAATGTAACAGTACTGTATACCTGTATGTTGTGTATGTCATAAATGTCATTATGAATTGAAAATGGGGGACCCTGATGTAAACAAGACGAAAGTCTCTCTCTGGTCTGCATCTCTTTAACAATTGTGTGTGAGCTGTACTGTATTGTACCCATTCTGCAATCTGTTAATAAAGTTATCAAACAATCAAGCAATCAATCAATCAATCAATCAATCAATCAATCAATCAATCAACCAATCAATCAGCCAGTAAACCAGTGTTTGAGGAGAAGAGTCTGCGGGTTCTTTTCTCGTCTCTTTCTGTGTGATGTTTACCGGGGGGATGTGTGTATTTTCCTCATCACTCTGCACACATCAGCCTCAGTTCTGGAACTGGTTTCATCAGCAGTCCTGAGCCCAGAGACACCCCATCAGCGCCATCTCAGCAGCTTCCTCCCAGAGGGCTGACTCACCCCTCAGCCTCCCTCCCTCCCTCCCTCCTGCCACTAACACCATGCCTACACATATCCGGACCTGTAACACGCTTGAACAATTAAAAAATAAAACTGTTAAAATCTGGCTCAAAGAACACCAGAGCTGCACCCACAGCTAAATTCATTAACTGTGTGTGTGTATGCAATTCAGCTTTATTCTGTTTTATATGTGTATTTTTGTTAAAATGTGTATATTGTGATGATGAATTGTATTTTATGTATGTTATGTGTGATAACCTTTTTTTTTATCACTTTAGGTTGATGCCCTTTTTAACATCTTGGCCAGGGCAGGGACTACAGGTGAAATCTAGCCTTCTGGCTAATTCTGGTGTATTTAAATGTTTAATGTTGATTAATATGCACTGTCCCTTTTACAAATAAACTTAAACTTAAACCACGCTGGACACTTTCCCCCCTGGCAGTTACCCCCACCGGCCACCGGCCACCGCCTCCACCCCTACCCCCACCCCCGAACACCCATGATCATTATGCAACATCATGCCACAACATGAAATCCCCATGTCAACAGAAAGTCCACCCTGCTTTAGTGTTGTTTTCTGACTTCTAATATAATTTATTTCTTTTTCATTTTTTATTATAAGTACTTTTTACGTCCCCTGAACGTATATCATATAAGAGCTCCGGACCTCGGGAGTTATAATACTGTAACCGGCGTGGAAAAACATCAGCTGCTTCCAGTTACCCCGGCTGGGAGCTGTGACTCTAACTTACTCAACTTATTAGCTCAGTACGGAGGTCCTGCACAGAACCGCCAGTGTCCCCGATGACGGAGTGCTATTGAATTAACATGGATCCTTGTCATGTGTCCAGCGGCGATGTCTCAGTGCCACCGTGCTTCCCAAGGTCACACTTTAAAAAGAAAACATTAAATAAAAAGAAGCTTCCTTGCGGTTTTCAATAAACCTGCCTCTGTAACGTTCGTTCGTTCGTTCATTCATTCATTCATTCATTCATTCATTCATTCATTCATTCATTCATTCATTCATTCATTCATTCATTCATTCATTCATTCGTTCGTTCGTTCGTTCGTTCATTCATTCATCCATTCAAAGCTTTGTTTACGCCTCCTCAAGCTCACAGAGGTCACTCTCTTTCACAATCGTGTCAAGATACACATCAGACAAATTAAAATAAACAAGACAATAAAAAGAGACCTATCTCAAGTCCCGCCCCCCTTTCTCGATCCTCCAATCGCAACTGTTGAAGGGGTTTGAGATTGGTCAATTACACACTGAAATCATCATTCTGATTGTGGTTCTAAAACTATCCACAAGTGACGAGAGTATCGATCTTTTAGGGTGTGTTCCAAATTCCTTCCGAATTCAGAACAGACTCGGGGGGACCTGACGCAGATAGGGTCCCAAAGGTCCTATCCAGCACAGTTGTGATGGAAGATGGTCTCTATAGATAAACAAATACCAATGTTTATCATGTCTCTCAGCCAGAGAAGACCAACCAAACCGGATGCAATGATGAGTAGTGTAACAATCAATAGATCAGAGGGTGGAATGATAAACAGAGTCTATGGACCTAAGGGTAGAAGCAGCAGCATGTTTATGAATTACGTAAACCCCCATAATCCAAATCTGATTCTGACTGAAAGTGCTACAATGATCATCTTCCTACTCATAGGAAAGCTGGTTCTGAGTCAGAGACCTGTTTCCCAGGGGCGTAAAAAAGTATGGGTACCGTCTCAAAATCGTACTCAAGTAAAAGTCAGAGTATCTGGCTAAAGACACACTTGAGTAAAAGTAAAAAAAGTTTCTACTTAAAGGGGAACTCCACTTTTTTTGGAAATTAGCTTATTTAACATCTTCCCTGGAGTTAGACAAGAAGATGCATACCTTTTTTGTCTCTGTGCGTGCATTTTAGCTTTGGGAATAGACGCTCCGTTAGCATAGCTTAGCTTCATCACTGGAAGTGAGGCAGGACAGTAGCCTTACAGTGCCTTACAGTGTATTGCAAGGTCTGACATTGACCAAACTTGATATGCATGACCTTGGTGGGCTCTAGGTCAACTCCTGAAAAGGGGGTCAATGTCAGACCTTGCAATCAAAGGTTAGGGGGCGCACTGAAATTATGGCAAGGGTTATTAGCCCCCTAACTTTTGATTGCAAAGTCTGACATTGACCCCCTTTTCAGGAGTTGACCTAGAGCCCACCAAGGTCATGCATATCAAGTTTGGTCAATGTCAGACCTTGCAATACACTGTAAGGCACTGTAAGGCTACTGTCCTGCCTCACTTCCAGTGATGAAGCTAAGCTATGCTAACGGAGCGTCTATTCCCAAAGCTAAAATGCACGCACAGAGACAAAAAAGGTATGCATCTTCTTGTCTAACTCCAGGGAAGATGTTAAATAAGCTAATTTCCAAAAAAAGTGGAGTTCCCCTTTAATGTACTTAAGTACTAAAAAGTAAAAGTAAAAACGTTTTTTCCTGACTGTCTATTCTTCTGATGTCCCATGGGGGACATTATCGTGTGTTGTCGGGCCTTACAAATACATTTGATTTGATTTACTCAGAGACCTGTCTACTCATAGATGTGTCTCCTCTGAGATTGATGGTGACCATATGACTGACCTGATCAAATATTTGAAAAATAAAACACATGGTAAACTTAGTAAATGCACTGATTTCCACCAAACTTGACAAATATGTTTTCCGCACAATGGCAAGGAGGCCTGTGCAGTTCTGAGCCGTCTTGCCTCATGGTGGCACTGTTCCTCGTAAAAATTTAAAACATGAACTACTCCTCACATTGTACACAATGATCATTATCCATAAAAGGCTTCCTGTGTGTTCATTTTCAAACAAATGACCATCAAAGTTTTTATTAAAAGTTAGGCATATCTCCTTCTGTTCAGATATCAAATGGCCGTTCAATTTGACGTGTGCGTGTGAAGAAATTGTGGTTTCAGTTTTGTTCGAATTCACAGCCTTCCAACATTTAGATAACGATTTGATTTGATGTACAGTGCCTCACAGAGGGCGTGCGTTTATTCTTAAGTAGCCGACATGCAGAGCAGTGGGATGGGTCTAAAGAGAGCGTCTAAAGAGATCAGGCTCTGTTCCTGTACTTACACAGAGCCGATGGTTCCGGGGGGAAACCAAGGACTTAATCTCCTTTATTCTAATCTTCTGGAAGAGCGAATGCTTATTAGCAGGAAAGCCTTTATGAAATAATCCAATGCTTATTCAACAATTGGGGCTTTCAGAAGTATAATTAATTATTAACCTCTTCCACCCGGAGCCTATTTTCTGAAAATCCGCCTAAGAATACATACCTAAGTAAATGGAATATTGCTCCACTTCTACAAGGCCATTTGCATATTCTTGGTATCTAGGGACATCTATGGACCTGAGTGAATGTATTCCCAGTGTCAGAAATATTGTGTCTATTACTAGGCTTGCTTAAATTGTGATGAAACAAAGGAGAATATGAATTATGATTTTTCTTTGCATCTTTGACAATAAGGAAATAACATCATGCTAATAATGACCAAACATTAAGAACTGGTCTCGTTCAGTACCTTCTTGACATCATGTGTACAAAAAATCGAAGGAAATGAATAAAGGGAAGATGATTAAACAGAAGGTTCTGTAGATACAGTACTGAATTCTCCCATCCGGACCAATGCTAGTTGAAATATTATTATAGAATATAGAATAGCAGGCTTATAAATTACCTTATTATAGCCAATTTGCACATTTATATTATATATACATATATTATCTTTCAAATGGCCGCATTCAATTTGGATTTAGTATCACCAGGCGTGCATAAGAACAAAGAATGAAATCTACTGTAATCTACTGTACTTTTTTATTTTCACCAGGGTGAAACCGTTTTTTAAACTAATTTCAGATCTAATTGTTGCTACATGCTAACAATAGGGAAGAGAAACGAACTGCGTTTCAACATTTGTCAATAACGTTACGTTTTGTGGTATATTATCCTGAATAATAAGAGTTATTAAAACAATTCATGCAGAACTATGAACCTTGAACCCCATAGATCCTTTCAGGAAGTGTAGTTTTGAAAAATTCCAACGCAGATCCAGAGCTATGGATGTCCGCTACAAAATGGCCACAAAGAAACTACAATTCCCATGATTCAAGGTTTTCCAAAATTGTCACCTCTCGTAAAATAAACAGACATTTCGAAAAGGAAAATCTATCTAATAACACTTTAACCTATTCCTAAACTAACATATTGATGATAATATACATTATAAATGCTGTTGTGACATGGTTAGGATGTTTATACTTGAATACGTTTGACAAAAAAAATGATAATTTTTGTAGAACATTCTGGGGATATTGATTTATGACATGATGTCATTTGCGGTCCGCCGACGGACCGCATGGGCGGAAGAGATTACATCACTGTGACGAAGCTCATTTATAAAGGCTTTACTGCACCAGTTCAATTAGGAGGTCACAGCTTGCATGCTCCCACTGTACAGTTGCTTTAACCACAGATGTCTGTGTCATTCTTACAGAGGTCTGTGTCATCCTTACAGATGTCTGTGTCATCCTTACAGAGGTCTGTGTCATCCTTACAGAGGTCTGTGTCATCCTTACAGAGGTCTGTGTCATCCTTACAGAGGTCTGTCATTACAGATGTCTGTGTTATCATGACATACTTACAGATGTCTGTGTCATCCTTACATCCTTACAGAGGTCTGTCATCCTTACAGAGGTCTGTGTCATCCTTACAGAGGTCTGTGTCATCCTTACAGATGTCTGTGTCATCCTTACAGAGGTCTGTGTCATCCTTACAGAGGTCTGTGTCATACTTACAGAGGTATGTGTCATCATTACAGATGTCTGTGTCATCCTTACAGAGGTCTGTGTCATCCTTACAGAGGTCTGTGTCATCCTTAGGGGTGTAAAGTACTTGAGTAATTGTACTTCGTTACAATACTTAAGTATTGTTTTGGGGGATTTGTACTTTACTCGAGTATTATTAGGTTTGTATACTTTGTACTTTTACTCCATTACATTTCAGAGAAAAAAAACATACTTTTTACTCCTTACATTTAAAATGCAGACCTACAAAGTACAAAGTACAAATCTCACAGGTCCAACCATTTTAATTAGTATATTTTAATTGTTTATCTGGTCGAACTAACGTTAACGTTATTAATCCTGCGACCGCAGGTAAACAGCCAATCAAATCCCCATCAATGGAAAATTAACCCGCCCATACCCATGCTGATTGGTCCTTGTGCAACACTAGAAAGCGTGGATCTTTGATTAAACACCTGCTATCAGAAGAATAGACAGTCAGATCCGCATTATGCTGTGGTTAATATTGTGATATTATTCAGGGTACTCCAGTATTCTGTCTTTAATATTGTGATATTATTCAGGGTACTCCAGTATTATTGTGAGGTTTGGTCCGCTCCCCGCCACACGCTCCGTTCCTTTAAGGTACTATGTTGATTAATGCATTCCCCGCCACGCGCTTCGTTCCTTTAAGGTGCCGTGTTGATTGGTGCTTTCCCCGCCACACGCTTTTGGAGCAAGTATCAATCTCATCCCGCAGCTGTCACAGCTTGTAATTGGCGCCCCTGAAGGCTTTATATACTCAGACCTCCTTACTATCGATGTTGGGTCGTTCTGAAATACACCTGCATATACCTGCCTTCCCCGTCGCTGTTCCTGTCTTTTTGCTCTCCAGGACCTTTTGTGGAGAACCGCTGTGGAGAACCTGGTTCCCCGTTCGGAGCTACGCCTCGTTATCTGCCCGCTTTTCGCGTTGCGCTCTGGTGAGTTTTTGGAAACAGTCTTTTTGGATTATCAGTTTTTTGTGTGTTTGGTGAACACCGAAGAAATCCTGTTTTTTTTTGTACTGGACTCACCTAATTTTTGTGTTAGATTAACACTGAAGATTACCGTATTGTTTTTCTCTGGACTCAGCTAACTTGTGTGTGGTACACCGAAGATCAAGTCACTTGGATTAATACTGGACCAGTCACCTCTCTGCCTCTGTGTGTTCGTTGGGCTAACTCTGATTTCTCTCTCTCTCCGTTTCCACCGGGAGTGAAAGCTGGGAGTATCTGCAGAGCCGCTTCAACGTCACTTGCCAATTCCTCACCACTACCTACTGGGAGTATCTGCAGAGCCGCTACATCGTCACTTGCCAGATCCCCGTTTGTTCGATTGCTGTACTTCATCCATCTTGTGACTCTGTAAATAAATACGCCCTAGCTTTGGCTAACTCTGAACTTCCTCTCTGTGCCGTTGCGTTTGAGGTCGGTTACAAACCATAACAATTATGCCTTTGATATTGTGATATTATTCAGGATAATCCAGTATGCTGTGGTTAATATTGTGATATTATTCAGGATACACCATTCTGTTTTTAATATTGTGATATTATTCATGCTGTGATGTGAATGCCGTCCATGTTAGTTTACCTTCAATGGAGAAGTGCATTAAATAATTGTAATGCAAAAAAAGTGTCCTCTGTTCTTTCATTTCAGCATGGTCTATCGCAGAACACATTCCATTGTGGGCAGAGTGTCTGCTTGGTTTCATTCCAGCCTTGCCTAAACACCAGCTGATGATTTCACTAATTGGCTCACCTCTTCAACTAACTCACCTGGTGCAATAGTTCAAATGAAAATGTGGCCCACGATGGAATGAGTTTGAGACCCCTGGTCTATCCCTTAAAAAAAATTACTTTTACTTTTTAGTACTTAAGTACATTTAAAAGTAGGACTTTTTTACTTTTACTCAAGTGTGTTTTTAGCCAGATACTTTGACTTTTACTTGAGTCAGATATTGAGACGGTACGCGTGAATATTAAAGGCAACCAACTTGTGTTCGGCTTTTCTCTGATTGGCCGCGCCCCCACGCGCAGGCAAGCGCAGCCGTCCCACGTCCCAAATGAAATCCAAAGAGCAAGCGCGGCAGCGCGGGCAACCAACTTGTGTAGTGTTGGGCTGCTGTTCCAACGCACTTGTGTTGGGCTGCGGTAGCAGTGGAGCGCTGCTGACTGATTATTATGTTTCGCGTTTTTATACAGTTATGAAATAATAAACACTGTTAGGACTCGCAATAATAAACACTGTTACGACTGTCTGACTCTTAATAATAAACACTGTTAGGACTATCTGACTCTTACTAATAAACACTGTGTTAGGACTATAAACACTGTTAGGACTATCTGACTCTTAATAATAAACACTGTTACAGTGTTAGGACTATCTCGAGTCACGCGTCACTACTGTAACTAGAAACTCTGGGTGTCACTGTACATCAGTAACGTTATTTCGCGTTTTTAACGTCAGCGGGGCGATGCAGTGGTTTGTCCCCGGCTAACGTGCACCGCCGCCGGCTCTACTCGGTCCAGCTCCAGCAGCAGCGGCCGTTCCTCCGTTGTAGAACGAAGCCCTTCAATGACCGCGCTCTCATATTTTGCGAATGCATAAACTATATCTTAAATTATGGCTATGTGTCTAATATGGCTGTCGCTTATCAATGACTTCGCGACAGCCATATTAGACACATAGCCATAATTTAAGATATAGTTTATGCATTCGCAAATATGAGAGCTCTGTCATTGAAGTGGGTGGTGGCAGTGTAACAGCGTTCACCCTGATGTAAAGTAGCGATTTTTATTGTTTTGTCATGACAACCCAATTACATAATCCAACATATGTGTAAAGAAACAACATATTCCAGTTAACGGTATATTTTTTAATGATTCATTACGGTATAAATTAGGTTAACTGGAGCTGTGGAGGCTTCTTGCTGAAGAGCCAGCGGGGCGACGCGGTTGTTTTTTCCCCGGCTTGTGCGCCGCCCGCGGCTTGACTCGGTTCAGCGTTCACCCTGATGTAAAGTAGCGATTTTTATTGTTTTGTCATGACAACCCAATTACATAATCCAACATATGTGTAAAGAAACAACATATTCCAGTTAACGGTATATTTTTTAATGATTCATTACGGTATAAATTAGGTTAACTGGAGCTGTGGAGGCTTCTTGCTGAAGAGCCAGCGGGGCGACGCGGTTGTTTTTTCCCCGGCTTGTGCGCCGCCCGCGGCTTGACTCGGTTCAGCGTTCACCCTGATGTAAAGTAGCGATTTTTATTGTTTTGTCATGAAAACCCAATTACATAATCCAACATATGTGTAAAGAAACAACATATTCCAGTTAACGGTATATTTTTTAATGATTCATTACGGTATAAATTAGGTTAACTGGAGCTGTGGAGGCTCCTTGCTGAAGAGCCAGCGGGGCGACGCGGTTGTTTTTTCCCCGGCTTGCGTGTGCCGCCCGCGGCTTGACTCGGTTCAGCTCCAGCAGCAGCAGCGGCCGTTCCTCCGTTGTAGGAAGCCCTTCAATGACAAGCGCTCTCATATTTTGCGAATGCATAAACTATATCTTAAATTATGGCTATGTGTCTAATATGGCTGTCGCTTATCAATGACTTCGCGACAGCCATATTAGACACATAGCCATAATTTAAGATATAGTTTATGCATTCGCAAATATGAGAGCTCTGTCATTGAAGTGGGTGGTGGCAGCTTACTAACAGTAGCGATTTTTATTGTTTTGTCATGACCAAACATAATCCCAACATAGATAGGAGGTGTACTACTGTATGTCAAATGTCGGTCATGTGGTGGAAGAGTTTAGCACAGTCAGAACACCAGTGTTTCTAGTAGATATGTTTATACATATATATATACATACATATATGCGCATGCGCAGCCACTCTGCCGCGACTGCCGCGTCTCTCTTGTCTCTCTTGTCTCTCTTGCCGCAAGGCCGCGTGCTAGTGGATTGATTGGCCGTGTGGCCAATCAGAGAAACGCTGAACGAAAAGCTGAACACAAGTTGGTTGCCTTTAATATTCACGCCGCCGGCACCCATACTTTCACTTAAGTATAATTTCTGGGTACTTTTTACACCCCTCCTTACAAATGTCTGTGTCATCCTTACAAATGTCTGTGTCATCCTTACAGAGGTCTGTGTCATCCTTACAGAGGTCTGTGTCATCCTTACAGAGGTTAAGGGTCATTGTGACTGGTTAGTTCACATAGCGATTCGACTGGTTGATTGAACCGAAAAGGAGCACAAAAAAAGAACTCCTTGACAGTCTCTTCTGTGTCTCGCCTCTTTTACCCATGAAAGCTTGCTGTGTCTCGACTCGGGTCAAAGAGAGGTCAAATATTTGACGAAGGTGAAATCTACTCTGACAAAATGATCACAGGAATGAAAGTACAAATCTGTTATTGTAGGATACTATACCTACAAAGTTTTTTAAATATTTGAGAATGCAAATCTCTCTCTCTCTCTCTCTCTCTCTCTCTCTCTCTCTCTCTCTCTCTCTCTCTCTCTCTCTCTCTCTCTCTCTCTCTCTCTCTCTCTCTCTCTCTCTCTCTCTCTCTCTCTCTATCTCTCTCTCTCTCTCTCCCCTCTCTCTCACTGTGGAGCCATGACAGAGAATAGCCTGCTTCGTTTCTTTAATTCTTTAATTTTTTATTTAAATTTTTTGCATTTATCTAAAAATGTTTGGACCTTATGGTGTTCTTGTTCTGTTCTTGACTTATTGTTATGTTTTCTTCTTGACTTGTTTAAAGAAGACCTGTACGGCCCATGGGGACATTAACGTGTGTTGTCGGGCCTTATAAATAAATTTGATTTGATTTGATTCGATTTATGACGACCCCCATGAGCCCAAATAGGAGTGGTTCTGAGGCGGCCAGAAGATGCAGACGGGTCTTGAGGGTGTGTAGTTAGACATCATTGACCGGCAGGTAGGAGGGAGCCATTCCCCTCGCTGCACGGCATGGCAGGTCAAGGACCTTGAAGCGGATTTGAGTGGCAATGGCAAGTAGGGATGGGTACCTTTCACATTTGAACCGGTACCGGTACCTGTGAATCGATACCGGTACCCAACGGTACCTTTTTTCGGTACGTTAAAAAAAAATAAAAAAAAATAATTTTTTTTTTTTTTTTATTAATCTTTTTTTTTTTTTACTTTTTTTTTTTTTTTTTTACTTTTTTCTTTTCATGTCAACGTTCACACGCACAATATATGCTTACCTAGGATTTGACTTGATTCAACAACAAAGCAGTCGGAGCAATGACAAGCCGAAAACTGTCGACATTTTATTTACCTACCTCAGTCGTAAAAAAAAATCCAAACTTCAAATAACTACAATTTCGACAGTTTTCGGCTTGTCATTGCTCCGACTGCTTTGTTGTTGAATCAAGTCAAATCCTAGGTAAGCATATATTGTGCGTGTGAACGTTGACATGAAAAGAAAAAAGTAAAAAAAAAAAAAAAAAAAGGTAAAAAAAAAAGTAATAAAAAATATTTTTTTTTATTTTTATTTTATTTTTTTTCGGTTTCTCACTTGATTCGATACTCGGTAGTACCGACGTGTTTCGGTTCGGTACCTCAAAAGTACCGAATTCGGTACCCATCCCTAATGGCAAGCCATGGCAAGCCAGCAGCTCTCTGAGAAGGGTGCTGACTTTGGTAGATTGGAGATCAGACAGGCCGCTGCGTTCTATTTGTGTTGAAGAGCCTGGAGGTGCCAGCCGGTAAAACCAGCTGGCAGTGTATTGCAATGACAGCAGTGCATTCAGTGCCTCTCCATGATCCATGATAAGAGCGGTCACCCAATTTACCACAACAATAGTACCTGAAACCGGTCTGAAAACACTCCACTTTCATTTTTCGGCCAGTTCAAACCAGCTATCAGATTTAAACCAGTTCAAATCGCCGGTATAGGCTACACACCACTCCCTACTATTGAGTCTATGCATCACAAAGCCGCAGCATTGTCAACGACACCTCTCACCCCGATCTTGGACTGTTTGCCCTCCTCCCCTCCGGGAGACGCTACAGGAACCTCCGCTCCAAGTCAAGCAGACTCAGGAACAGCTTATTTTCCTCAGCTGTCATCTCTCTGAACTCTGTGCCACGGTGACCACCCCCCCCCCCCCTCCCCCACCATATAAACCCCGAACTCTGACTCCATTGATCTGTTAGCCATACTGTACGACTCTGAACTCTGTTGCCTATATACTCAATTTATACCTACAGTACCTACTGGTGATTTCACTGTCTACCCATAATATACTCTGTATGATAACACGTACAACAGTGCTGTATATACCACATATTTACATTTATATCTTCATATTTATCGCACATATATATACAGTATATATACCCATATTTGTCTATATATATATATATATTTATTCTCACCGCATATAATATACCTATCCTCACCTGTCTGTATTTACCTGCACATAGTCCTTTACTATATCTATGTACATATCCTACTCTTACTAGTTACACTGCTGGCCAGTCATAGTTACTGTCTCTGTGTATTTATTATACTACAACTCTGTACACACATCTGATTATATATACTATATATAATTTGATATACTAATTTGTATATTTTGTACCCAGTTTAACCACCTGTAGGGTACCTACATTGTTATATTTGCACTCTGGTTGGATGCCAAACTTATTTTTGTTCTACAATACATTTGAATCTAATCTAATCAAATACTGTAGACAATTATACTCACAGTTGTAGCAGCCAGTATAATGTTACCTGCGGTTGGCTGCAACCTAACAATGGCTAGAACTCCACGATAAGTGTAAATGTATCTATACAACAGTAATATCACTATAATGTAGATATACAGAGGTCATCCTTTAAAAACATGTTTTCCGATAGACTAGAGCCTGTGCCCAATGAAAATTAGATTTATCAAAGAAATTCTTGTCTGCGACATGAAAGATCCGTTACAGGCTTGTTTGTCCCTCTCATGATAGTCCATCCACATGTCCCCTGTTTAATCTCCAAATCACATTACCATAAAGTCTGCCTGGCTCTCTCTCAAGTAACATTTGACCAGTCAGTCAGTTGATCTCTATTTTCAGGAAAACTTCTCTTGCTCCTCTCCCAATATATTTTCATACATAGCCCAGTTTGTGTGGTTTCGCTTTGTGCGTTATTGTGTCACGTGATCAGACCTATCATCACTGGTGTGTGTTAATAAAGTTAATAAACATGGGGGGAGTAGAGTTGGCTGGAACATTGTTATTGGTTTTACTAAACCCTGGTCTGGAACCCTTTCAAAGGTTGAATCACTTTTAAAGGCCCAATCTGTAATCCGAACATGAGGAAATGGAAATGTTACACCACAAATAACAACAACAACAACAACAACAACAACAACAACAACAACAGCAAAAACAACAACAACAACAACAAGAATAATAAATGAGTGGAGGCATGTTTTCATATTGACTGAGCTCTTGATACAGGGACCTACCATTTTCTTTTATTTTTTATTATTGAAAATGAAACATTCCCAGTTTGATATGTACATAAAAACTAAGAAAGAATTTACAGTATTGCAATTTTTCTGCATTTTATGTGTATATATGCAAATGACGCACTTACTCATTAAAAACACTTTGGACGCCAGACCCGATGATAGTAGGGGTTATCTCGCCAACCGTTCAGCGCCAGACCCGAGTATAGTCGGGTTTTCATCGTTATTTCTTTTATTCGATATTTCCATTCATTACAGGCACACGGACATCTGGGTTAACATGGGGAATCATCCTGAGAATGCCAAGGTGCAATACCGGCCGCATCTACCAAGGTGGCAGTATCGAACACCCTTTGTAACATTATATCTTGGCCTGTGTATCGATCAAAAGTCTCTGGATTTCTATTGGTCGGGCAAGGGGGGCGATTATAACGGTCGGATTGAGAAGCGTGAATTGCTCCTGGTGCATGATGTGTGGCGGATTATGTTGGCGACACAATCGACACCAATACTGGGACTTGCGATCAGATAATTGGAATATTATTTTTGGGGTACATCCTAGTCAAGGTAAGGGCTATATTATATCAATCTTGCATTGATCCAAGCATGTCTTCAACCCGATCACAATATATGTGTGTAACCTTACTCCACAACGTGTGCCGTTGGTGACGATCAAAGCATCAAAAAACGCATGATGCATTGCATGATGAAACATAATACCAATAATATAGATGTTATTTCGAAATAGTAGCATGTACAGGCGAGAAACGACAACGTGTTTAGTGAATTGCACGTATTTTTGGGACTAGACAGGATTACTCTAAAACTATAGTCATATTCACCACGGTATAAAACGGGAATGTATGGATGAAAAAAATATTTCTTTAACACATATTGAACAATAGATAGTCGATGTCAAATGGGCCATAGTATTGTATCCATAGCTATAATATAGAATATAGTTATAGCCCTGCAAACACCGCCACGTATTCCTATATTTTAGAGCGTCTGCCTTACACATCACGCATATCGCTGTGGCGTCCATTGAGTTAAATATGAGCACATTTGCAATGCATGTATCACACAAGTCTCGCATGACACCAACATGGATAATGCAAGATTAAAAAACTTGGTTTAATTTTGTTGATACATTCAAAACAAAACTTTTTCCAGAAGGGATTGTGGCTATGTCCTCTTAGCAGCCCATACTGAAATACTGTCTACTGTCATAAAAAACTAGATATTCGCCTAGTTTTGGTATAAAATGTACTATAAACCCGGCTATGAATCATCAACAAACCTTCTGGAATTATAAGCAGGATATGGATAGGAAGAAATGTGGAAAGTTTGGTGTGTGTATAGTACTAGGAAAATGGAGTTCCAAGACTTTGTGTGTAAGTAAAATGCATAAAAACTTGTTTTTGAGAAAACAACCTCAACGTTTTGTATTGTAATTGTGATCTATGGACACAATCAGACAAGATTAAGTAAAATAAACAACTAATTGTGTGTTTTCGATATTTTATTACCACTAGTTTGAAATAAGACATATAAGGAAAGGAAGCTAAATACAACAAAATCTCAATATCATCGAAAAAAAAAAAGCAAAAAGGCGATTTTGGGGGTACTGTCTTGCCTTACCATGGTAGGTTTTCTGTGCACGGATGCTCTTTTTCATCAATGCCCAAATTTTATAATATATATATATTTTTTTACCTTTATTTACCCAAGGTAGTTTCGCTGAGCACGGATGCTCTTTTTCAGCTATGCCCTGCTTCACATTCACACAGTTCCATTCACACCTGGGAGCTGCCCAGTACAACCACAGTCTGACACCATTGGCCACTGAGCAACTCCACTGGAGCAGTTGGGGGTTAAGTGCCTTGCTCAAGGGCACTTCAGCGGTTGGTGTTAAGGGTATGGGAGAGAGTTATTAATTCACTTCCCCAGCCCAGATTTTTCCTGCCGGTCCGGGGGATCGAACCGGCGACCTTCCGGTCACAAACCCGCTTCTCTAACCTTTAGGCCACCATTACCTTCAATGCCCAAATTCAAACACTAGAGTGGTAAAACTCAAACTTGTGGTGTCATCAAGTAGAAAGTCTGAAGCTGCTCCATAGACAATGAATTGGGAAAGGTTTTTTATAGATGACACTGAGAGGAACCCAGGGGAATGTTCTGATTATTTCATTTAATTCAATTTCAAACCTTTATTTTTACTCAAAAGGCAACTGAGGTTTCCCTCATTCACAGTCATGTCGAGTGTACATACAAAAATAATGTAATCATAAAAAAAACATAAAATCATACAGCATATAAAAACACAACAAGACTTTTTTTTACTCTGCAACAGAGGGGAGAATCTCAAGCTTTAAGGACTGTTGGAGTTCATTCCATGAGCTAGAGGGGCATCATAGCAAACTCAGGGGGCCTTAATTAAGGACCAGCCAGTCACTAGAACGTGTTCCATAGGTTCCAAGATTCTATTCCAATAACAATGTAATATAAGGAGGTAGCTTACCAATAAGGGCCTTAATAAAGGGATATTTTACTTTAGTAGAATGTCGAGTTTCAGTAGTCTTCTCTATCTAAATTCATCTAGAAGGAAGCTAGCAGCCACTGGCAGAGTCCAAGGATTTAAGGGTTGAGGTCGCAGCATGCCTAGACTGATAAGAAAACTGCTTCAACGACAAAACTGGTTCTGTTTCTGTATAGGAAGCCGATTTTCTGTCGCAACTGGGCGGTAAGGTTGTCCACATGGAATTTAAATGTAAAGTTCTCATCAAGCCACACACTAAGATATTTCTATTCAGCGACTCTCTCAATGCTAAAACCACTTACAGTAGATATGTGTAAACCATCATATTCAATGTTTCTGGCTCTAGAAAACAGCATACATTTAGTTTTACTACCATTAATAACCTATTTAAGTTCTTGCCTGGAGGGCAATAAAGGAAAGTTGCAAGTTCTCAATGGCCAACTGTACAGAGTCAGCAATACAATACACAACAGTATCATCCACATACAGATGGGTTTGACAACCATTCGACGAAGACACAATATTGTTAATATAAATAGTGAAAAGAACAGGGCCTAGAATTAAACCCTGTGGCACACCTTTAGTTATTGATACAAATTGGGTTTAACCCGACTTTACACACTGACGTCTCCCTGACAGATAATCTTGGAACCAATCACATGCATTTCTATCCAAACCAATAGTACCTAAGAGTAAATGGTGATCGACTGTATCCATACATCTATATGAATTGAAAATGGGGGACCCTGATGGAAACAAGACAAACGTCTTTCTCAGGTCTGCATCCCCTTAACAATTGTATGTATTGAGCCGTACTGTATTGTACCCATTCTGCAATCTGTTAAATAAAGTTTTCATTCATTCATTCATTCATCCAAAGCTTTTGACAGATCAATAAAGAGGGCAGCGCAGTGTTTCTTCTTGTCTAATGTCAATTATTATATCATCAATAAATAATGAGCTGGCTGATCATGTGTTATGGTTGGCCATGAACCCAGATTGGTGTGGGCTTAGTACCGAGTGATTTGAGAGAAAGGACTTATGTTGATTATTCACTGAAGACTCCTGGACTTCCGCTAAGCAGGGTAACTTGGAGATACTGTAGGATGGTAATTATTTAAATCATCTCTAACACCACCTAACACCACAAAAGAAAACCTACGTTCTGTGGGGCTCCACAAAATCAGTCTGCCATTCATTATCAATGGAGCAGCTCCAGACTTTATACTTGATGACATCACAAGTCTGTCTTCTCTGGTTTCTGGCTTTGGGAGAGAGAGTAGCTCCTGTTCACAGATATTGATTGAACTGTCTCAGGCCATGGAAATGCCTTGCTCAAGGGCATTTGAGCGGTGGGTATTGAGGGAGGGGGCCGCGTTATTTATTCACTTTCCCACTCCGATTTTTGCTGTTGGTTCAAGGGATCAAACTGGTGACAGGCCTGCTTCTCTAACATTCAGGCCCCCAGACATGAGTTTTAAATTGTATTTCCTGTATTTAGTTTTTTAACACTGGATATATATATATAGACAAACAAAACCATTTGTCTTGAGCTATGTTATGCTATGCAAATTTTTTTATCCACTTTTTCTCCTCCTATTTTTCTGTATTTTCCTCCCATCCCAATTTTGTCGTTATGCCAATTCCCCCTCCCCTTCCTGGTCGTTGCGCGCATGTGCCCCCCACTGGTCGGTCTAGGGAGCCCTGAAGTCTATCACATGCTTCCTCCGATACAGCCAGCCAGCAGCCTCTTTTCACCTGGCAGCGAGGACTCTCATTGGTGAAGTGTAACGCGTGGGAGGTCATGCACACTACCATCACCCAGATCCCTTCCTCGCTGTGCAGGCGCCCTGACCGACCTGTAGGAGTCGCTGTTTACAACAACCAGATTACCACCCACCGGCTTCCCTCCCGCTGACACTGCCAATTGTGCCAGTATGACGACCGGCCAAGCCGGAGGCACCGCTGACAGCCGGATTCGATACCAGTGTCTCTGCGGTGGTAGACAGACGCTTAGTCCGCTGTGCTACCCGGCCGCCGTGTATTTGCATTTTATTTAGTTTTTTTATTTAATTTTTATTTATTTTTTGTTCTTTTTTGCTATTTCAAGATCAAATCAAATCAAATCGAATATACTGTATATATATATTCCGATTTACAATGGTGTAAAAAGGTTCCAAAATGGTTATTTTCCGAACAGTTTGAAGCCAAATGTATTTCCTATCAGTTACTGCATTAGACAACATCGCAACAGGAAATAAACCTGGATCCATTTATTTATTTATTTATATTATGTACTATGCTATGTCTTTTACACAACTTTAGAGAAAAGAAGGTTCAGGGAAGAATGTGTTGTTCTTGAGATATAGGACAGCAGGTAAAACCAGAATATGGAAGAAACGCATTTAAACATTTAAACAGACACTCCGCCTCCAGGCGCAAGTCCTCTGTCATTACAGGATTATACTTTAATCTGAAACCATCTCTGAGTCAGTTCAAATGACCGGCATGTTAACTAGCCACTATAGCCCTGGGAATTACACACTTTGGTGCTGAAAAACGTGTTGCAATGCGGTGTTTGCTTGCAGCACAGACTGTATGGATATAACACAGCTGTTTTTAATGTAATTTTCCCACACTATTAACTTGTGGACCGGCAATACATCAGACAAGATGAAAGCCTAGGTAGCTGGCGTACGGCTGACGTAGGCTTCCATACTGTGTTCTACTAGGAGAACTATTAGGAACGTCTGACCACTAAGTGTGTCTGATTTAACCACCAAAACCTGCACGGACTACAACATATGACATATATCGTGCCAGTTAGGGTACCTTGTCTATACTGCACCTTGTGTATACTGTTTACTTTTACTCTTACTCATAGTATGAGTGACTATGAGGCGCTAGCCAGAATGAAGAGCATGTTCAGCCAAAGACTCATCAGCGTTTTGTACCAGTTGTAAGCGGGACAGGGAAGACTGGTTAATGCCTATATATAGAGGGAGTTGCAGTAGTCTAATCTAGATGAAATGAAGGCGTGGATGACTCTCTGAAGGTCTGCAGGGGAGAGAAGGGCTTTGAGTTTGGCAACGGTGCGTAGTTGGAAAAAACATGCCTTTACCACTGAGTTCACTTGTCTGTCGAATTTAAATTGTGGATCAAAAATGACACCTAGGTTCTTGACATAAGGCTTGACCAGGGAGGACAGGTTGCCAAGGCTGTTGGTAAGGGTGGTGACAGCGTCTGGGGGACCGAAGAGGATTATTTCGCATTTGTTTTGATTTAGTTGTAGAATGTTTTGTGCCATCCAACATTTAACGTCATCCAGGCAGGACATGAGACTGTTAAGTAAAGACTGGTTGTTAGGTTTCAGGGAAACGTAAAGCTGTGTGTCGTCAGCATAACAGTGAAAAGAGATGTTGTGCTTCTGAATGATTGGACCAAGGGGTAGCATGTAAAGAGAGAACAGGATCGGGGCAAAGGATGGACCCTTGCGGGACCCCACAGGAGAGGGAGGTTGAGGGGGAGGAGCAGTTGGCGATGTTGACAGCAAAGCTTCTATTTGTGAGATAGGAGGAGAACCATGCTAGTGCAGTGTCACTGACACCAACCCCATGTTGGAGACGATCTAATAGAATGGTGTGATCAACAGTGTCGAAAGCTGCGCTGAGGTCAAGCAGCATTAAAACAGAGCAGTCACGGTTGTCAGCGGCGAGGAGTAGGTTATAATAGATGAAACACTCTCTTGGTCAACTCACATTAACAATATTGTAACAAAAATGAGCAGAAGTATTTCAATTATTAGACGGAATGCCTATTTTTTAACAGACACAGCTACCAAGCAAGTCATACAATCACTAGTTTTGTCACATCTGGACTACTGTCCAGCAATCTGGTCAAATGCATCCAAACAAGATTTAAATAAAATACAGCTTACTCAAAATAGAGCTGCAAGACTTGCATTGCATAGCTCAATTAGAAACAGTGTTGAGAAAATGCACAAGGAACTGTCATGGATGAGAGTCAATGAGAGACTAGTGTGTAGTCTTATTTTGTTTATGAGAAATATTTATACTTTGCATAAACCTGTGTGCCTCTTTTTGCAGCTGGTGCTTATTAGTGATGGTCATGGCTATGGCACTAGACAAGCCTTGAAGGGTCGGTTCGCCCTGCCGAGACCCAGAACTGAAGCCTTAAAGAAAACTGTAATGTACAGGGCAATGTCCTACTGGAATAGACTTCCACAATATTTGGTTTCAATTACCAGTAAGGTGGGATTCAAGAGGAGACTACGAGTGGCTGTAATGCAGAAAGAGGTTGATTTTGGTTAGGTCTAATCTGTGTCTAATGAATGGGTTCTTGTGTTGGGTTATGTGTTGTTTTGGAATGTGTTTGTCTAGTGGTTATGAGTATTAGAGTATGAGTGTATGGAATGTTGTGCTGTTTTTGAGCACATTTTAGTTTGCTCTGAGATGTCTTTGTTGTTTTATTGATATTTGTTGTTTTATTGATATTTGTTATTGTTGTCTTTGTTGTCTTTGTTGTTTTATTGATATTTGTTGTTTTATTGATATTTGTTTTTGTTCTATATTAGAAAATTTGGCATACATATTTGGTTGTATGTCTGATTTTAATTGGTTTAATGTTCTATAATTGTTTGTATATTTTATTGGTGTTTTATTGATATTTGTTTTGTTTTTATGTTGTTTATTGATTATTCTTGTTTAATTTTATATGTTTGGATCCAGACCCCAGGAAGAATAGTCGCTGCTGAGGCAGTGACTAATGGGGATCTGAAATAAAGAAATAAAGAAATAAAGGTCATTTGACACTTTAAGGAGGGCTGATTCTGTGCTATGGCCAGTCCTGAACCCTGACCGGAATGTCTCCAGGATGCTGTTCTGGTGCAGGTAGGGAGACAATTGGCACAGAACAACCTTTTTGAGTATTTTTGACAGAAAAGGAATCTTGGAAATGGGCCTGTAATTACTGTGCAGGGTGGGGTCAAGGTTTGGTTTTTTCAATAGGGGCTGGACTACTGCATGTTTAAAGCAGGGTGGAACAGTACCAGTTGCCAGGGAGCTGTTAATAATGGAGAGGATGCTGGGACCGGTTGTGTGAAAAACCTGTTTCAGGAGAGCAGTGGGAACAGTGTCAAGGGGGGCAGGTCGCAGGTTTCATAGAGGAAACTATCTCTGTGAGGGTGAGTAGACCAGAGGGACAGCTAAGTTACGTGTGGGGGGTGAACATCGTTCCACTAATTAATTGAGGAAAGCATCATGTTTTTTGTTTTTTTGGAACGCTTCCAAGATGGTCATGGTGGGCAGATGACTATATTCTCATGTTGTTCAGTTGTTTTGGGAACGCTTCCAAGATGGTCATGGTGGGCAGATGACTATATTCTCGTGAGAGAAAGACATTTATTGGACCAATTGTACAACAGCGTCCTCTGATAAAGGGTCAACTTATTAATTTCACACTGACTATGTCTATAGGGGAGGCTTTAGCTATCATTATAGTAGTAGTACTAGAAGTAGTAGTATTAATGTAGTAATGATAGTAGCAGTAGTAATGGTCTTGGTAGATAGTAATAATAATGTTTTCCGCCGTCAACTAAAAACACACCTCTTCAAATAATATTCTAAATAATATCAGAAGAAAACTATAATGTACCCTAATACTATGCTACTATTCGTATACTACTACCTATCTTGCTAATATGTCTATACTATGCACTATGACCGTTAATAATAAACACTGCAGGGACTCTGGTGCAGTGTGTTACTATGGTTTGGACCGTGTATACCATCATCACTCTGACATCCTCAGCTTAGCCTCTACCTTAAAATGTGAGGAATTTGCACAATTCTTTAACAATAAAGTAACGACCATTAGAGCTGGTATTGTCAGACATACCAGCATTAGACATGACTTGCCCTGCAACAGACCAGCAACTCTGAGACATTTTAGTAACATTTCTGAACCAGTAACCAGTGTAATCTTGACCCTGTCCCCACAAAGTTTTAATTTTTTTTTAATAGTCTCTCTAAATCAGCTCTTAAAATAATTAATACATCCCTCGAGACTGGAATTTTTCCTAATGCATACAAAACGGCTGTTGTGAAACCGTTATTAAAGAAATCTAATTTAGACTATAATGTCTTAAGTAATTATAGGCCTATTTCCAACTTACCCTTTATGAGTAAGATACTTGAGAAGGTAGTCAATTAAATATTTTTTTTTAAATGAAAATGGTATCCTAGAGAAATTCCAGTCCGGTTTTAGATCTAATCACAGTACTGAAACAACTCTGATTAAAGTAACAAGCTGCCTTGGTCCTCTTCTTTTTTCACTATACATGCTACCTCTAGGTGATATTATTAGAAAACACAATGTTGACTTCCATAGCTATGCCGACGACACCCAATTGTATATTCCTGTCGAGCCAAAAGATCCAAACGCTCTATGCTCCTTGACTACCTGTTTGTCTGCAATTGATCGATGGATGAGCGATAATTTTTTAAAACTAAATGAAGACAAGACAGAAATTATTTTAGTAGGCCCTAAAGCCAAAAGGGAAGCACTTTTTAATGGGTTGGGAAGTTTGGCTCACCAGAATAAACAGGAAGTAACTAGCCTAGGTGTAATTTTAGACTCTGACTTAAGTTTTAATACCCACATAAATAAGGTGACCAAAACAGCCTTTTTCCATCTAAGAAACATTGCTAAAGTTCGATTGTTTTTAACCCAACAGAATGCTGAGAAATTGATTCATGCTTTTATTTCAAGCAGACTGGACTATTGCAATGCTCTTTTTACTGGTCTTCCAAAAAAATCTATAGACAAGCTACAGCTAATTCAGAACTCTGCTGCTAGACTTCTAACGAAAACAAGGAAGAGAGAGCATATTACTCCAGTTTTAGCAGCATTGCATTGGCTCCCTGTATCTTTTAGAATTGATTTTAAAGTCCTTCTACTTGTTTTTAAAGCTCTTAACAATTTAGCACCTTCGTACATTTCCGATCTCCTGTCCTTTTATGTCCCCTCACGAGCCCTAAGGTCCTCCACAGCTGGTCTTTTAATTGTTCCTGGGGTGCCCCAAAGGAAAATTGGGGCATCTGCTTTTAAATTCTATGCACCACAGCTGTGGAACACAATCCCAAAAAATGTAAGAGAGACTGGCTCAGTGGACATTTTTAAACGACAGTTGAAAACATACCTTTTTAATATTGCTTTTAATTAGCAACTCTTTTTATTATTTTTCTTTATATACTCGATTTTATCCATTTTCTTTACTTGTGATTTTGACTGTGTGGTTTACTCTATGTTCTTTTTTTCTTCTTTTCTTTTTTTAATCTGTTATTATTCATTGTTTTATCTTTGTTTTATCATGTAATGTGAAGCACTTTGGGCTGCATCTTGTATGAAAAGTGCTATATAAATAAAGTTATTATTATTATTATTATTATTATTATTATTATTATTATTATTATTATTATTATTATTATTATTATTATTATTATTATTATTATTATTATTATTATTATTATTATTATTATTATTATTATTATTATTATTATTATTATTATTATTATTATTATTATTATTATTATTATTATTATTATTATTATTATTATTATTATTATTATTATTATTATTATTATTATTATTATTATTATTATTATTATTATCATTATCATTATCATTATCATTATCATTATCATTATTATTATTATTATTATTATTATTATTATTATTATTATTATTACTACTACTATTATTATTATTATTATTATTATTATTATTATTATTATTATTATTATTATTATTATTATTATTATTATTATTATTATTATTATTATTATTATTATTATTATTATTATTATTATTATTATTATTATTATTATTATTATTATTATTATTATTATTATTATTATTATTATTATTATTATTATTATTATTATTATTATTATTATTATTATTATTATTATTATTATTATTATTATTATTATTATTATTATTATTATTATTATTATTATTATTATTATTATTATTATTATTATTATTATTATTATTATTATTATTATTATTATTATTATTATTATTATTATTATTATTATTATTATTATTATTATTATTATTATCATCACTGTTACTACTGTCTGGTTGAATCCTGCCACTCACTACTGTCCAGGCACGTGCACACATAGAGCCCAAGGGGTGCTTGAGCACCTGCCTTTTTGAGCCTCATAAAAAAGTGCCCTTTTTGAAAAAAAATAAGAAATAATTTTTTTTTCCGTTACGCATAGACTGCCCTTCCAACTGAAAAATGTCAAGATAGAATAAAAATATTAGGTAAAGAGAGAGAGATGCCCCATATTCCATTGCACGGCCTCCTCAGCGTGCCTCTCCGCGGACCTATATATTTTATGCATAGCGTGGGTGGTGATGATGATGATGATAGAAACCGCTCTGGCGCATACAGTTGAATGCTGGTATTATACTCACTGAGGGACACGAAGAAGTCAAGTCCGATGGGATTTGGGAATCTCAAATACAAATCGGGATTGGAATAAAAAAATGCATTTATATTAAAATAAAGAATAAACAGCACTTCTTGGGGTCTATAGGGTAAGCACTTATTCCCTCCCCCCTGAACATTTATGGAGATGTATGGGCCTTTGAAATCAGTGATAAAAGTGTCTTTCAAGGATAAGTGAGCTCCTGCACTGATTATTATAGTTCAATATTCAATATTTGATCACCAAAACCCCCCAAAAAGCACAAAAAGGAGGCGCCCCCGCCCGAAAAGGGCCCTTAAAAATCGGGCTTGTGCGCTACGTGCGCTCGGTTAAAACACACACAGGTATAGTGCCCTTTTCAGCCTTTGAGCACCTGCCCCTCTAAAGTCCTGTGCACGTCCCTGAGTGGGTGTGTATCTGTTAGTGGCTTGATGTAATGGAAATTAGTCCGAAGGATTACGACAAACATCTGTATCTCCAGTATATGCACCCTCCCAAGTGATGATGTTTGGAGGGCGTGGAGGAGATGAATTATAGGACACGAGTGTCAGCTTCCTCATGGACACCTCCCACGACCAGGCTCCGGACCTGGGGCGACAGGGCCTTTGCTGCTGCTGCCCCCTCCCTCTGGAATGCCCTCCCCAGCCATATCCGTGATGCAAACACCCTGACATCTTTTAAATCAGCCCTCAAAACTCACCTTTTCAATCTTGCTTTTGACCTCTAATTCTGTCGGTGTTATTTTATTTTGTCATGTATTATTTTTGTTCTGTTTTTTGTTTTGCCATAGTTTGTCTCTCCTGCCCATGTAAAGCGTCTTTGAGCACCTGGAAAAGCGCTATATAAAATAGATGTATTATTATTATTATTATTATTATTATGGTTGCATTGATCCATTGGTGGACTGTTTCCAACATGGTGGACTTGATCACCTGCAGTGATGTAGACATCCTTGTCATCTGGGAACTGTCCATCTGTTAACAACATATTTGACAGGAATGAGAAAATGTCTTGTTACACCTGGTCATCAACAGAAATATCTCTACTTGGCGTGTATTGTGTCTAGCACAATAAAAGCTTTCCCATAGAGCTCTGCCTGATGTTTGAAGTGCTGCATTCTCAGCTTATTTGCTGTCTTCTTCTGTTTTCTTCTCATGAAACAACAGTAAGTTATTTCGCTTGATCGGTGCTGTCAGAAGTCTGTCATTTGATTCAAGCACTCTTCCTGAAATTGTTGTACTGCTCTTGTCCCGTAGACTCGAGTTGATGGACAGATACGGCAGCAGCCGCAGACTCACACACCTTATTGTCTAATGTAACCAGGTCTTTACTGCCCTCCTCAAAGGGATTCCCATTGCTCAGCAACACCTCCATCAGGTCTTTGGCATGGCGTTGACATTGGTGCTGAGATGCAGATCCTTTCTTGTGATGAGGAGTCGGACGTTCTTCACAATCATCGTTTGTTCTTCACAATCAACTGTTGTTTACAGTTCTCATATCTAACTCTAGTTCTCCACATATTTATTGTCTCATTGTGTGAAATATCATATAAGATATGCTCCAATCATGTTTATTTTATTTTTATTCAATTACTCATTCATGAAAACCTATAGGTACAGGCACCAACATCACCATTCTAGGTTCAATAGAATACAAGTTATGAAGCGTAATTCGAAATAAATACAGAAATTGTAGCCATCTTTGATTTGTTCAGAAACAAATGTCTGAATTTGCTTCACCCAGACTTTATTATATGGATTGCAGTGAGAGCCCTTCGCTTACAAGACTCAACAGAAACAAACCCACATTTGTATTTCCTTGTCACAAATAGAGTTGAAGACTTTTTACCCAGAAATGTAATAAGATAAGATAAGATGATCCTTTATTAATCCCCTTGGGGAAATTCAGGTGTCAAAGCAGGGGGTATGATACAATATAAAAAGTACAAAATACAAGATACAAGATAGTACAAGGTAAGTATATGCCTACAGCAGACTTACACAAGGGAATAGTGTACAGTGTACCCATAATATTTGTGACTGACTGTATATTATACATTTGAGCAAATAAATAAATATATGAGTAATATAATATCAATGTAATATCAGAGAACACTGCCTCACGCAGTGTCTGTAAGATCTCACCTCTTTCTTGCTTGACATAGAGGGGAGATTGAGGTGTGCACTGCAATCTGCGAGGGATCCGTTAAGGCCTGTCTATTACACAAAAAGATGTCCCCATATAATAATAAACATAATCATAATAATCATAATCATAATCACAATAATATTCATAATCACTATCATAACAATGCTGATAATGATAATAATAACAATAAAGACAACAATCATAATAATAATAATCATAATAATAATAATGATAATGCTAATAATAACCATGCAAATACTATAAAGGATTAATGACAATAATGACAACAAATACTAATAATTATTATTATTACTATTATCATTATAAAAACAACAACATCACCATGATTTCTCATTATCAGATTATGGCGAGGGCCCATACAAAAAAGCCCCTTATTGGCATTAGACTCAATAATCTCTTTTGTGTTCAGTCTCACGCAGCCTGGTTTTCAACTAAGTCCGAACTTGTGATGCTGAAACATTGTGATGTTGTTGCTCCAGAACGTTATCATTTGCATATTTAACATTCATTAAAGCATTCCTCTCGTCCAAAGGGCATTATTTA
Source organism: Notolepis coatsorum (assembly GCF_963971535.1). Lineage (NCBI taxonomy): Eukaryota > Metazoa > Chordata > Actinopteri > Aulopiformes > Paralepididae > Notolepis > Notolepis coatsorum. The sequence continues at coordinate 9,602,322 of NC_140167.1, read as the reverse complement.
CTGGAAGGAAAATAGCTCACAAGCACAGGGGGTAGCAGATTACTTGAATATTCTCCCAGAAATAAAGACACAAACTGTAGCAGTGAGAGAGTGAGAGAGCAGGTGGGTTGGTGAGGAAAGAAACCAGCAACTGCAGATCAGGTAATACGCTTATTTTTTGTTGAAATATTGCAAAATATTGCAAAATATATTACACAGCAAAAATACAATGTTGCAAGTACAGTGCACTGCAGCCTAGTGCATGGATTGTGTTTCAGTATGCTGTTTCTTACTGCATGGACGGTATGATTGTCTATATGAAGTGACATAATGCTGCATTTTCGTCCTGGCAGTGAGTCAATATTTTGTTCCCTTGAGAAATTCGTGATGTCCCACGGACGGTTTGCCATCAAACCCTATAGCATGCCTTTAATTGCACCCTTGAAGTAAACTCGTGTGTCAGTGTGTGTGTGTGTGTGTGTGTGTGTGTGTGTGTGTGTGTGTGTGTGTGTGTGTGTGTGTGTGTGTGTGTGTCAGACAGTGTGTGTGTGTGTGTGTGTCAGTGTGTGTGTGTGTCAGTGTGTGTGCGCGTGTGTGTGTGTGTGCGTGTGTGTGTGTGACGCGATACCTACCCCCCCCCCCCCCCCCCCCATGCGAGGATGTGTTGGCTCTCTGTCATCTGAGGACAGGTTATACTGTCTCCTCCTGGTGTTTTGATGCAGTGATAGATACTAGGCGTGCCGAACCGCGCCGGACTCAAATAGCCGGCATGTGATCCATCCGGCGGGGAGGTGTTTTGCTTTATGGAGTTCGCCAGAGCCAGCTGGCTGCGCCATTCGAGAGATCTCACTATACCTCGGAGCTATTCGACCGTCCTGTCTTCTGTGCTTCTTTTCGGATATTTTTTCACCACTTCGTGGCCCATAATAACGGATAGAGAGCGCGGCGAGGCTTGCAGTTCCGATCATGGGGGACGCACAGTCTGCGCAACGGGAGGGCAAGGAGGAGGATGGGGCGGTCGATGAGGAGGTAGTGGAAGTGAACGGTGCTCAGAATGAGGAGATTGGTGAAGACAAGGTGGGCTATAATAATAATGTCTAATTCCCCCGGTATTTACAAGTTGAACAATACCCATAGTTGTCTCTTATTAGTAGGCTATTAATCGCATTAATTGACTTTAAAACTTTTGTTTATTAAATATGTATATATACATATTTAATAAACAAATATATATATATATATGAACATTGCAATGACAATTCATCCTAATAATGATCAGTGATTAATATGTAATTATGTATTCATAAATCTAGTATTTATGTAAGTCATGTATTGTTGCCTATTGTATCTGGAAAAAAAATATATATATATATTTATATATATTGAGCTTCCTATAGGGTAACAGCTGAAGCTGGTTCATTTGTCATCAGTCAGTATAACATGGGGGGGGGGGGGGGGGGGGGGGGGCTGGTCCATGGCATGGAACTCATCCAACTATTTTCCGGAAAAGATAGAATAGCACTTTCATTTAATTAAAAGAAAGACAGAAAGGATGTGCTTCTATACCACCAAACTTTCTACAAAAGGCCTGTTTTTCACTTGCTCCTCATTGGCTCTGTTGCTGAGTTACATCGAACAGATACGGATGGGAATAGATGATTGGTTTTGTTGAGTATAGGCTATAGTGGCAGCCTGATCCTGCTTAACCCTTTCACTACCACACTACAGAAGGTTAACCTTTCACTACCACACTACAGGCGGTTAACCCTTTCACTACCACACTACAGAAGGTTAACCTTTCACTATACCCCACTACAGACGGTTAACCCTTTCACTGCCACACGGTTAACCCATTTCACAACCACACTACAGAAGGTTAACCCTTTCACTATACCACATTAACCGTCTGTAGTGTGGTAGTGAAATGTTAACCTTCTGTAGTGTGGTAGTGAAAGGGTTCAAATGTGTAAATAAAGTATGTATCAACCACAGGAAAAGGGTACATTATGTATGTTATATTATAGCCATTATAATAATATATTATGTATTGTACACTAACCTTAACCACACTGTTCCCTTAAACTATAACCATAACCCTAACTTTCTATCATCATTGTATTGTATCGTGTGTTTGGTCTAGTGGTGACCCCCCCCCCCACTATAAGCACTGTTGGTTCAACTCCTGATTGTGCTTTGTTTTGTAGACTTTCGCTGATACTAAACGGGAAAAAAAATATATATAATATATATTTAAGTAATATATATATCTAAGTAATATATTTCCGTTTAGTATCCTATATATATACAGTAACATACATTATGTACCTTTTTTCTGTGGTCGATTACTTTATTATAGTTTTCTGATGACACCATGTTGCTATTGGAGGTGTTGTCACCAATGGAGCCTGACTGAGACATGACTGGAATAATGTCACGTCTGTCTGTACTTGTGTAGTAGGCCTTGTTTACCCCCTCTGTATTGTTGCTACTACTAGTTACAGTAGGCCTTGTTTACCCCCTCTGTATTGTTGCTACTGCTAGTTACAGTAGGCCTTGTTTACTCCCTCTGTATTGTTGCTACTGCTAGTTACAGAAGGCCTTGTTTACCCCCTCTGTATTGTTGCTACTGCTAGTTACAGTAGGCCTTGTTTACTCTCTCTGTATTGTTGCTACTGCTAGTTACAGTAGGCCTTGTTTACCCCCTCTGTATTGTTGCTACTGCTAGTTACAGTAGGCCTTGTTTACTCCCTCTGTATTGTTGCTACTGCTAGTTACAGTAGGCCTTGTTTACCCCCTCTGTATTGTTGCTACTGCTAGTTACAGTAGGCCTTGTTTACCCCCTCTGTATTGTTGCTACTGCTAGTTACAGTAGGCCTTGTTTACTCCCTCTGTATTGTTGCTACTACTAGTTACAGTAGGCCTAGTTTACCCCCTCTGTATTGTTGCTACTGCTAGTTACAGTAGGCCTTGTTTACTCTCTCTGTATTGTTGCTACTGCTAGTTACAGTAGGCCTTGTTTACCCTCTCTGTATTGTTGCTACTGCTAGTTACAGTAGGCCTTGTTTACCCCCTCTGTATTGTTGCTACTGCTAGTTACAGTAGGCCTTGTTTACTCTCTCTGTATTGTTGCTACTGCTAGTTACAGTAGGCCTTGTTTACCCCCTCTGTATTGTTGCTACTGCTAGTTACAGTAGGCCTTGTTTACCCCCTCTGTATTGTTGCTACTGCTAGTTACAGTAGGCCTTGTTAACTCCCTCTGTATTGTTGCTACTGCTAGTTACAGTAGGCCTTGTTTACTCTCTCTATATTGTTGCTACTACTAGTTACAGTAGGCCTTGTTTACCCTCTCTGTATTGTTGCTACTGCTAGTTACAGTAGGCCTTGTTAACTCCCTCTGTATTGTTGCTACTACTAGTTACAGTAGGCCTAGTTTACCCCCTCTATATTGTTGCTACTACTAGTTACAGTAGGCCTTGTTTACTCTCTCTATATTGTTGCTACTACTAGTTACAGTAGGCCTTGTTTACTCTCTCTGTATTGTTGCTACTGCTAGTTACAGTAGGCCTTGTTTACCCCCTCTGTATTGTTGCTACTACTAGTTACAGTAGGCCTTGTTTACTCTCTCTGTATTGTTGCTACTGCTAGTTACAGTAGGCCTAGTTTACTCTCTCTGTATTGTTGCTACTGCTAGTTACAGTAGGCCTTGTTTACTCTCTCTGTATTGTTGCTACTGCTAGTTACAGTAGGCCTTGTTTACCCCCTCTGTATTGTTGCTACTGCTAGTTACAGTAGGCCTTGTTTACCCCCTCTGTATTGTTGCTACTGCTAGTTACAGTAGGCCTAGTTTACTCTCTCTGTATTGTTGCTACTGCTAGTTACAGTAGGCCTTGTTTACCCCCTCTGTATTGTTGCTACTGCTAGTTACAGTAGGCCTTGTTTACTCTCTCTATATTGTTGCTACTGCTAGTTACAGTAGGCACTTCCTCCTGAACGTTCTCCAAATGCTGACTGGAACTTGAGAGTGAGCCAACCTGCCAGGAAGTGGCACTGTTCTAATGATCTTGGTAGTTTGATGATATTTTCATTTTCTATATTACATTTTATAAATACTTTACCATGGTAGGCTACAGTAATGCCACGCTAAAAGTCATACCACTTAAAGGTGCTGTAAGTGTTTTATTTATTTCTACGTGTTAAAATAATAGCTCTACATTCACTGATCACTGATACTGAGTGTCTGGTCAGTAACATGGGTCTCCCAGTCCCTCCACTCATGCAGTAAACAAATACAAACGAATTTTAAGCAAATGTTTCCTTGAAACAAGTAAAACAATCTGCCAGTGCAGTAAGCTAATTTGGCTTGGCAAGATTTCTTGAAATAAGTGAAAAATATCTAGGTTTTTTTTTTCCAGTGTGGAGTTCTCTCTCCTGATTGGATACAGTGAGAACGGGATACCAGGAAATGTATTTTGTGTTTACTGCAGAGTGGAGGGACTGGGAGAACCATGTTACTGACCAGACACTCTATACCGGCAATGTCTGTCGGAATGTAGAGCTACATAACACTTATATTAACAAATAAATACCACTTTAAATAATACCATGGTATAATCCAATTGAAACCATGATACCTTAATACCATGATACTTATATCATATATATATATATGGTAATAGATGGAAAGTGAAATCCACAAGGTAATAACGACTTTCCATTCTTAGATGAAGATAAGTGAAGCTCTTATCCCAAGAGAGGATGGAATTTCCCCGTAGCTGCAGTTTGCACAAGGCTACATCGATTATCAGTGTCCGACAGCCATGCAGAGCAGGAGGTCTATTAGACCGCAGCAAAAACTCTCAACAGTTTTGCACACATTAATTTACTTTGACAGTTATTGAGAATCAATTCGTTTTAGATATGGTCACCGGTGATGTCATCAGGGACATTGAATCCTGGTCTTGTGCTAATTACAGCTCTATGAAATGAATGAATGAATGAATGAATGAATGAATGAATGAATGAATGAATGAATGAATGAATGAATGAATGAATGAATGAATGAATGAATGTTTAACAGATTGCAGAATGGGTTCAATACAGTACGGCTCAATACACACAATTGTTAAGGGGATGCAGACCAGAGAAAGACGTTCGCCTTGTTTACATCAGGGTCCCCCATTTTCAATTCATAGTGATATCATAAATGATAATGCAGCAGTCCCTATAGGCCTATAAGACAAGGTAGTGCTATTTTTTCATCTAGGTGGTCGTGGTCATATTCAAACAAATTTACTCTCAATAACTGTCAAACTAAATGAATGTGTGCAAAACTGTTCAGAGTTTTAAAGCAAAATAAATCAGTATTGTCTTTTGGTGAAGGTTAAGATGTATACGATTGGCTTCATGAGCTACAGATGGCACTGGGTTAAAGAGACCTGAGATTCTTGAATTTAGCAATCTATGAATCCAAGTCCACTTTTGTGATTTGATGAATAACCTTTAACACCATAAGGATGTGTTAGACACGAGTAAGATAGCATAAGATACGATAAGATAAGATAAGATAAGACATGACATGACATGACCAGGCATGCATTGCTCATGGGACGACTGGTTGCACTATGTTTTAATGATGCCACGTGCACGCGCGCATTCGCATAAATGTTCCCTCGCATTCACAGACTAAAGACAGCGCCTAATTGCCTCTACGAATGGAATGTAACACATTTCATCATTCACAAGTTTTGTGTGAATGTATCTGAGAACGTACAGTATTTGAACACACCTGACGACCGGACGTATTGTTATGCAAAGTAGTACTTAGCGAGTTGGCGCATCAGTCGAGTGCAGCGCATTCCTGTGTGCACGCGCGTGCACATCCGTGCATGTGCGTGCGCGTGCTTCTGCTCACAGACTGGTTGCACGGCGTGCAACCCCGTCCCATGAGCAACGCATGCCTGGACATGACATGACATGACATGACAAGACAAGACAAGACAAGACAAGACAAGACAAGGCAAGACAAGACAAGACAATATAAGATATTCCTTTATTGATCCCCTTGGGGAAATGTGGCTGTCATAGCAGCATGGGGGAGGGTGGAGGGGGGGTACAGGTATGGGCAGGTTAGATAGCCAGTTTGAAACTGGATGAAAAGCAGAGTGGGGGAGTTTCCTGACTGGTTTCAGGTACTGCCATTGTTTTGCAAAATGGGGTGATTAGCTGGCAGAGCAGCTCTGTTAAAAAAGCCTGTCGTACATAATCTGTAGAACCTGTAGATCCAGGGTCAGCCTGTTGGATAGAATAGAAGAATAGAAATCCTTTAATAATCCAGAGGGAAATTCAGCACTACAGATCGCTCACATTGAACAACAATTAAATTAAAATAAAATAAGAATAAGAATATAATAATATTAAGAATAAAATAGAATAAAGAATACTGGACCGCCTCAGCCTCCCTTCTTGTCCACTCCACTTCCAGAACCTGTGGTTCCTCCTCTGTAAATTCTCGTTCAAATACATACGGTTCTGGATCTTGGTTGGTCTAGAATGCATCATCACTTTTCTCTCTTACAAAGTCGTCCCTGATTAGCAGTCGTTCTTCTGTAGGTTAGCTAGTCACATTGGTTTTGTTGACGGAAGTTACAACGGGGCTTTAGAGGCGCTGCGTGACATCACTGCAACCGCCGATTGTTTACATTGTTATTCCTACATGTGGTAAATAAATACACAAGTCACAACATGTAAGACCGATTAAGAGTTGTTGGGAAGTGTATTTCGTTACTTTTGACAGAGCTAGGCTAACTGATCCGTATCCACTCCCAGTCATTGTGCTAAGCTAGCCAAGCATGCTGCGGGTCGGTCGGTCGGTCAGTCTGTCAGTTGGTCAGTCTCTCTCTCTCTCTCTCTCTCTCTCTCTCTGTACTGACTGCATGCACAGAGAAGGGTACCTATCTTCTTGTCTGACTCTGGAGAAGACGGCAAATAATTTCCTAAAAGGTTGGCGTGTTCCTTTAAGCCGCTTTCACATTGATTGCATGAAAGCGTTGCTCTCAGACAGAAATCCATAAATCTTCTGAGAATCTGAGTTACCTTGGTTTGTCTGTCTTGTCTGTCTGTCTGCACCAGCCATAACTCATACAGTTCAGATCCGATTTGAAGGAAACTTTGCACATAGGCCCAGTAATTCTCAAATATCTTTCAAATCGACCAACGGCAAATATTTTATTTTAATTCATATCAATCAATAATGAGGGTAAACATAAACACAAGAGGGCGACACAAAGCTTCACCTAGACTCCTGTTCTCTGCCCGATTCTCTTGTTTACAATCAATATTGTGCTGTCACAGTTTCATGTTTGTAGGTTAAGTATTTAACACATTGGATGCCAGAGGGCGCTATGGGCATTGGGCCGTTGTGTGCCAGTGCTTTGTTCAATGAGGAGAATGCCGTGTTTGCAGTGCTGAAAACTATATAAAATATTATAGCTATGGATCTAATAACGTTGTCGATTGTCAGTGAGTTTCTTCCAGTCAACATGCAAAAAACAGATACTTTTTTCATCCGTACATTTCCGTTTTATACCGGGGTGAATGAGTATAGTTTGGGTGATTCTGAGTAATCCCAGGAAAAGACGCGAAAACAGCCCTTTAGTGAAATCCACTTATCACATTGTAATTTTTCTCCTGATTATCGAATCATCCTGAAATCAACGCTAGATTATTGGTATTATCCTTCCTCATGCAAGCATGAAATGTGGTTTTAGTGCCGTGCCGTGCCGTGATGATGACCAACGGGACACAGCACACACACATTCCACACAGACAGGCTTCGATCGCGGGATCAAAATATCGGATCAACGCAAGATTGGATATATATAGTCCTTACCTTGTCTCTGATGTAATAAAAAAAAAAAAAACGCCATTCCAAGTACTGGTCGCGGTAGTCCGTCCCACGGCTCAGCTCGGCTCAGAAAACAAACTACATCGTTTCAAATGGAGTGCAATAGCGGCCGCAAGGCGTTAGGCGGTGGTATTGACCGTCTGCGATCTCAGACACACTCAGAACAGCCTGCACAGGCTGCCCCGATGAATTATGAATGGCAATAGCGAATAAAAGAAATAACGATCATAACAACGAGTTAACTCGCTGTTGGCGCTCAACGATTGGCGGGTAACGAGTTAACTCATTGTTGGCGCAGAAAGGGTTAAGGTTTGTTATTGGCCAACTGTCCTCTGTCATCTGGTTCAAATCAAGAAATGCCCATGCATATTATAAGTTGAGAAATCTACTGATCTGTGCACAAAATCGATAATTTCTTCCAGCAAATCTCTTATTTACAACAAGAGTGTGTTAACTTACCTATAGGGTGTGGTGAAGTATTTAGAACGTTCGCTATTTGGCCCAAACGAGATGTCTGGTCTAAAGTAGGGGCAAGATGTACGTCTCCAGAGAGGGAGAGAATCCAAACCAGGAGACTTTTCACGACTGTTTCACGACTGTAGAAGTAGAATTGGATGTGGCACATTATCAAGTGCACTGTTATGGTTCATAAACAGAGACGTTCCAGGTCCCGTGAGTGAGTGAGTGAGTGAGTGAGCGAGTGAGTGAGCGAGTGAGTGAGCGAGTGAGCGAGTGAGTGAGTGAGCGAGTGAGTGAGTGAGTGAGTGAGTGAGTGAGTGAGTGAGTGAGTGAGTGAGCGAGCGAGCAAGTGAGTGAGCAGTGTGTCAGACAGTGGTTCCAAAGTTGAGGTAAAGTTGAGGTTGTTCACACTGCAGGCAAGTGGCCCGAATCAGATTGAGCTCAGTTGAGTGAATGAAAACATAACGAAAACATGTTGAAAACGTGATCTGAGATCAGGGGGGGGTAGCCAGCTTAGCTTCTCTGTAAACACTGAAGCGTTCTGATGACGTCACCGATGTGCTCATCACTATGGCAATGCCAAAGATTTTTTAAATTTAGCTGGCAGGCATTTCTCTTTTTCTTTTCCCCTCCTTCTTTACCTGTAACGTTAGTATTTTATTACATTATTTTATTACATTAATTTTCTCTTCATATCTAAGTTCATCTATTTTCACGGAATCATTGGGTAAGTCTAAGTCAGGGGTGGCCAACCAGTCAGAGACTAAGAGCCACAAAAAAATGACTGTGGTACCACAAAGAGCCACACCATATACCAGCGTTTCTCAACCTTTTTTTTCAGTCACGGCACCCTTCATGTGTTTATAGGTCTCACCCTCTGGCCTCTGAAGTTGCTAATGTCTTTTTTATTTGGGCCTCACAGGGTTAAAAGTACCCTGTGAGACCCACGGTTGCAAAATTACAAAATCACTTTTAGCCATTTAAAAAAATAATGTTTATTTAATTTTTTTTAAAGGGGAACAATTTTACTATTTCTTTCACTATTTGGGCACTTTTACACAATTCCTGTGAGTCTATGGAACACCTAGGTTTTTTTTTTTTAAATGCATTGTTTTGTATTTCTAATCAAGTACTAAAAACCGAATTTTTCTACCTCAAGATCTTAAGCCGTTTTGAGGCTGGGCTCCAACCACTGTGTGGCCTGGTGCCAACTGCCACATCAACTGCCACATTATTATGCAGCTGAGAAATCTCTGACATCACAGATATGCACATTTTCAGATGACTCAGTTCAGTGAGGGTGAATATTGTGAGGAGAATTGGAAGAATTCGCCAATATGAGAATTAGAGACATATATCCTATTAATATAAGTCCACATAGCTAAGAAACAATGGTAAACACTGAAAAAAGCCATTAATAAGATAGTTCCCCTTTAAGCACATGTATAGTCAATTGGTCCTGTTGTTCAGCCTCACAATGCTATTTGATAGTAAATGTGTTTATATGTCCCACCCTCTGGCCTCTGAAGTTGCTAATTTCTTTTTAATTTGGGCCTCACAGGGTTAACCTCTTAAGCCCGAGATATACAGTAAAAGTGTATATTTTCAGCATTATGTTTGTTTACCAATTATTTTAACTGTTATTAGTGAAATATAAGATTATAGAAATCTCAGGGCATTGAGTCGGAAACCGGCGCATATTGACAGGAGGAAGTGGCACAGCCAAAAGTGAGTGTAGTCTTTTGAAGGAAGAGACTCAGGGCTTTCAAATTTCGAAAAACTACCCTACCCAGCTCACACCAGCCCCTGTCAATCATCTGACTTCTGGATTTACTTTTTAATTTCTCTTATTTTTTGGGATTATCTCCCACAAACCTGAACGTTATTGCCATAAAACAGAACGCAGTTAGTTTCTCTACCTTACTGTGAACGTCTTGCAAAAAACGGTGTTGCAATATGATGAAGAATGGTGGAGAAATTTACATTATAAAAAAGATGGCAGAATTCAGTACTGTATCTACAAAACCTTCTGTTTAATCATCTTCCCTTTATTCATTTGCTTAGATTTTTCAGGTCTGGTCAATTTTAGCATGGTGTTATTTACAGTCAAAGATAATTTTTTTTTTTAAATAGAATTGATATTCTCCTTTGGTTCATTACAATTTACTCAAGCCTAGTAACAGACACACTATTTCTGACACTGATCCATATATGTCCCTAGATTCAGATACCAAGAACATGCAAATGGACCATTTAAAAAAAAATTGTAAATGTTTATTCTACGTCCTTATGGAATGAGTGACATAAAAAAAAAAGTAAAAAAAAAAAAAAAAGTAATTTTTTTTTTTTTATTGATGGAAGAGCCGCACATTGACGGGCAAATAGCCGCATGCGGCTCGCGAGCCGCGGGTTGGCCACCCCTGGTCTAAGTGAACATTTTGGCTAGGGAGTGGCCTAATACTTTTGATTTCTTTTCTTTTCTTTGTATATTACTTTTCAGGTATTGTCTGGTGCATGTGCTCTAGCTTGATATGGCTGTGGCCGCTTGGCTTTTCTTGAAGTTTGCTTGGTAAATTCCACCTAGATTCAGTATAACTGGTTCAAGCATGACCCATCTGATCACACGGACCATTCCTTTCAAATGTTCTCCCCTTTCCGCTATGAATCCATTTAGGATGTTGTCCACTCAGGGGTGGAGTTGACGACGCAGTCGTGAAATGTCAGGGCAGCGGGAATTAGAGTGAGTTAATTTGCCTGAAATCACAACTGTACTGCCACTGTAGACGGTAGATTCAATGTCAAGATCTCTCCCAGCTGTTTGTCCATGGATCTCTGACAACCTCACCTTAACCCTGTCACTACCACACTACAGAAGGTTAACCCTTTCACTACCACACTACAGACTAAAATGGTTAACTTTATGTAGTGTGGTTGTGAAAGGGTTAACCCTTTGTCACGTGGTAGTGAAAGGGTTAACCTTCTGTATTGTCGCTGTGAAAGGTTTAACCCTTTGGTAGTGTGGTAGTGAAAGGGTTAAAGTGTCCGTCTGTACGTCTGTGATAGTTTATGCGGATTATTTTTGCTTCCCAAAAGCATTAATACTTTGACATGTCATTAGTCAAACATGTGGTCGTTATAGTGATGTGATGGTAAAAATAAATCAGAATCTGAAAAATCCTAAAAGTCCATCAAGATCCGTTCAATCACAAGATGCTGCAGTAGAAAGCTACAAAGAGTCTAAAAATGATGACCAAATGAAAAACCCTTTACAAAATGATGACCAAATGAAAAACCCTTTACAAAATGATGACCAAATGAAAAACCCTTTACAAAATGATTGACCATATGACAACTATAGGACTTTTGCAACATAGGGTTACGATATTTCTGACTACTGTCCTATCTTAACAGGTTAGCACCTTTTTATTCATGACTAATTGCCTCTTTAACATTTTTATAATCATTATAAATATTATAATTTTCAACATTGCCTCACTACTGGTTATTCCTTACAGAAGTTTTATTCCGTCTTTACTAAAGGTATACACTAACTCAAGAGCAGCACTATATATGGGTAGGCTGGGTTGCCTACGTGTGTGTGTGTGTGTGTGTGTTTGTGTGTGTGTGTGTGTGTGTGTGTGTGTGTGTGTGTGTGTGTGTGTGTGTGTGTGTGTGTGTGTGTGTGTGTGTGTGTGTGTGTGTGTGTGTGTGTGTGTGTGTGTGTGTGTGATAATGACACAAAACATGACGTGACGATTTCATTGGGATTGCTGGATCAGGAATAGAGCAGAACAACTATCATGTTATTAGATTAGATTAGATTTGATTCAAATGTATTGTCATTATACAGCACAAGTACAGTACAACAAAAATAGGCTCAGATTTGGACATTTACCGGGGCCAGTTTCTAATTGCAGCCACCCGTAGGTGCTCTTTGAGAGTGGTTTTGAAGGAGGGTACGGATTCACATTCACACAAAGGTGAACTGGGTATAAAATATATAGTACAACTGAGTAATAGTGCTAATCAGATGTATGTACAGAGTTGTAGTATTAATATGTACAGTGATGCAGGTATAAAGACACAATGGTAGTAAGTCATACTGGCCAGCAGCGTAACTAGTAAGAGTAGGTAAGGGATATGTACAGATATATAGATATAGTATCAACAGATGTGTAAAAAGGATTATATGCAGGTATGCACAGACAGATATATGTAAGAATAAATACATATATACGGTATATACAGCATAATTTTTTTGATCCACTTTTTTCTCCTTATTTTCTATTTTTATCCCATCCCAATTCCGTGTATCCAATTCTCCCCTCCCCTGTCTTGAACGTTGCTCGACTATGCCCCCCACTGGTCGGTTGTAGAGAGGATAGAAGCCTTGCATCACGTGTTCCCTCCGGCACACGAGGAGGCAGCCTGTCACATATTTTCGCCTGCCAGCGCGGACTCTCATTGGCGAGGTGTAACGCATGGGAGGCTCACACTACCCTCGCCACTTCCTGTCTCTGCTGTGCAGGCATCTCCCAACCGACCTGTAGGGGTTGCTGTCCACAACGTCCAATCCCCACCCATCGACTTCCACCCGCTGACTCTGCCAAATGAGCCAGTACGACGGCCGGCCCAAGCCGAAGGCAATGCTCAGACTGGGATTCGATACCGGAGTCTCTTGCATTGGTGACGAGCGCAATCTCCGCTATGCCACCCAGCCGCCCTGTATATACAGCATTATTGTACATGCTATCATACAGAGTTATATGGGTTATATGCAGGTTTATAAGTAGGTATATAGAAGGATTATATGCATATATATATTATATGAGTCATCTTCGTCTTTGTACAGTCTGTTGTCTGTCTGTGGGCTGTCTGTGTGTTGATTTGTCCTATTGTCAGTGGTAGAAGAAGTACACAGTTCCTATACTTTACTTAAAATTAAATAGTACTCTGCCTAAAAGTAAAAAGTCCTCCATTCAACAAGTATTTAAGATAAGAAATTCCTTTATTGATCCCCTTGGGGAAATCCGGGCATCATAGCAGTATGGGAAAGGGGGGAGGGGAGGTTCAGGTATGGGCAGGGTAATAGTAGAAAGAGTCACATAAATATAGGCAATACAATTATATGCATGAAAGGGGGGGGGGGGGGGGGGGTCGTTTTTTTATGCTTTGATGGCCAGTAATGGCATTCGTTGTGAACACCACACACGCTGATCAGCTGGATTGATATGAAAAAATTGTACGATCAAGCTGGAATTGACGTCAGATAGTCCTTACCGTTGATCGGGGGTATTCAAAAAAGAATATTCCAATTGTCTGATCGTGATTTACAGTATTGGTGTCCATCGTGTCCTCGACATAATCCGGCACACACATTCATGGAGGGTCATTGGACGCGTTTCAATGTGATCGTAGACTCGCCTGACCCAAAATATGGCGCCCGGAGGAATTTAAGTGTAACACCTGGTGTGAAGGAGGGTTTCAAAGGGTGGGCGATACTGCCACCTAGCAGGATGTGGCCGGTATTGCACTCTGGCGATCTCAAAATGATTCCCTATGGTAACCCCGAGGTCTGTGTGCCTGAAATGAATAAAAATATTGAATAAAAGAAATAAGGACCAAAACCTGAGATATCTCGGGTCTGGCGCCCAACGCATGGCGAGTTAACCAGCGATATCTCGGGTCTGACGCCGAATGTGTTAACTCATTGACCGCCACGCTGTTTTCTCATCTCTACTCGATGGCGCCAGCGTTATTGACCATTTTCGCAATGTTTGCGGACCCATCGTGTGTTCTGTATTATAGCTATGGAGACAATAGTATGGCTCATTTGACAGGCATTGTTCATAGTCCAATACTGACTAACCAGTTAATTTCTACATACTGTAGTTTGTGCGCTATTCCACGCAAAAAATTGGCCCTTTCCAAAATAATCCAGTATTTTTTCATAGATTGCGAGGTATGACGCGTTATATACATTATGCCCAAATTGTTCGGGTTGCTCGCCTGAAACTCTAAATACTTCCAAATCAATATATACCATATACATGTGTCTTCACAAAATCATCAAGGGGGGGGGGGGGGTCGTCTTACCCCGAAACTGCGATCGTTACCAAAAGCATGTTTTAGGTCCGGTAAAATATGACACTGTGATCGGTACAAAAACATGTTTTAGGTTCGGTAAAACAAATCGTTTTTGGCGCAGAAAGAGTTAAATGTAGGCGGTCGGGTGGCGTAGCGGAGATTGCGCTCGTCACCAATGCAAGAGGCTGCGGCCTCGACTCCCAGAGTCAGCATTGCCCTGCGGCTTGGGCCGGTCGTCATACTAACTCGTTTGGCTGAGTTAGGGGGAGGGAAGTCGTGGGTGGTAATCTGGCGTTGTGGACAGGTCAGGGTCTGGGCGCCTGCTCAGCGAAAGGCAGGAAATGGTGAAGGCAGCGTGACCTCCCACACGTTATGCTTCACCAATGAGAGTCCTCGCTGCCAGGTGAGAAGAGAGCCACTGGCTGTCTCCACATGTGTCGGAGGAAGCATGTGGTGGACTTCAGGGTTCCCTTGTACCGACCAGTAGGAGGAATATGCGCACAACAACCAGGTAGGGGAGGGGGGGAATTGGTATAACAACTAAATTGGGATGGGGAGAAAAACGGTTACGGACGGTTATGGACTTTCGGGGACAGAGCCTTCAGCGTGGCATCCCCTACCCTCTGGAACTCTCTCCCCCCCGAAATCCGCAACGCCCCAACCCTGGACACCTTCAAAACTGCTCTTAAAACACACCTCTTCGCCAAGGCTTTCCCCATCAATTAGTTTAGATTAGATTAGGTCCATTATCCCTTACCTGCCCTCATCCCCCCTTTTCCCCCCTACTTCCCTAGCCCTATTTTTTGTCCTGATTGTGAAGCGACCTTGGCTTCTATGAAAGGCGCTATAGAAATTTGATCTATTATTATTATTATTATTATTATTATTATTATTATTATTATTATTATTATTATTATTATTATTATTATTATTATTATTATTATTATTATTATTATTATTATTATTATTATTATTATTATTATTATTATTATTATTATTATTATTATTATTATTATTAAAAATAGAAAATCAGACAAAAAAAATAAAAAATAAAAATAAAGAGTAAAATGTCATTATACTAATTACTGTATACATAAAGGTGCTGTAAGTGGTATTTATTTGTTCAAATAAGTGGTCTACGTGTTAAAATAATAGCTCTACATTCTGACAGCCATCACTGATACTGTGTGTTTGGTCAGTAACATGGGTCTCTGAATGAATGAATGAATGAAAACTTTATTTAACAGATTGCAGAATGGGTACAATACAGTACGGCTCAATACATACAATTGTTAAGGGGATGCAGACCTGAGAAAGACGTTTGTCTTGTTTCCATCAGGGTCCCCCATTTTCAATTCATATAGACATTTATGACATACATAACATACATGACATTTATGGCATAGGGACATATAGGTATTTAGTACTGATACATTTGTGACATAGGCGGTATTCAAATATACAGTACTGTTACCCCTAGATCCTGACAGAGTATATACATATGATGGGGAGGGGACTGTACATTAGGAGGGGGTGGGTGGGTGGGAGGGGAATATACATACGGCGGGGAGGGAATATATACATGCGGTGGGGAGGAGACTGTCTATTAGGAGGTGGTGGGGGTTTTGGGCATTTACGGTGGCCAGTTTCGAATTGCAGCCTCCCGTAGGTGCTCTTTAAGGGCGGTTTTGAATGTGGGCAGGGATTCACATTCCTTTACAGCTTTGGGTAGGGCGTTCCACATTGTTGTGGCATAATTGCGAAACGTGTTTAGTCCCTTGTTTGAGCCGAATCTGGGTTTAACATGATTTGTTGAGCTTCCTCTGGTGTAGTGGTTGTGGTATTCACTGACCTTTGGGAAGTATTTTGACATGTACATGGGCACCCCGGTCGTATAGTGTATCTTGTAGACCAGGCCCATTGCAAGTTGCTGTACTCTGTCGTCTACTCTAAGCCATCCTAGGTTGGCAAAGTGGGCAGGGGTGAGGTGGGTTCTGGGGTTCAGGTCAAGTAGTAGTCTGACCAGTTTGTTTTGTGATGTTTGTAATTTTGTTTTAAGCGCCTTTGAGGTGCTTTGGTACCATGAGGTGCACGCATAGTCATAGTACCCTTGAATGAGTGCTCCTGCCAGAGTCCTCAGGGTATTCTTGTTTACCAGAGAGGAGATCCGGTACAAGAATCTAGTTCGTTGGTTGACTTTTTTTATTACATTGGATGCCATTTTGTCACAGGAAAGATTTGCCTCTAGGATGGAACCCAGGTAGGTAATTTCGTCTTTCCTTGTGACAATATTGTCACCCACTGTAACTGAGAAGCCGTCGGTCTTGCTGAGTTTGTTATTTGAACCGAAGAGAATGGACTCTGTTTTGCCCATGTGTAATGATAGTTTGTTATCAGCGAGCCATATGCAGATTTTGCCTAGTTCCGTGCTGAGGGTTTTTTCAACCTGCAATTTGTTCTTGTCAGAGACCAGCAGGGCTGAGTCGTCCGCAAACAGGAACAAGTTGCAGTCACAGGCTGACGACATGTCATTTGCATAAATTAGGAAGAGTAGCGGTCCTAGTATGCTTCCTTGTGGAACACCACAGCTCACTGTGAGGGGGGGGGATAGAGTACCGTTTACCTCTACCATCTGTTCTCTCCCCTCCAGGTAGGATTGCATCCAGCTCACTGATAGGCTATCAAAACCAATTGCTTTTAGTTTGTCCATTAGAATGGAGTGATTGACAGTGTCGAAGGCCTTTTGTAGGTCCAGCATGACCATGCCGCAGTATTTGCCAGCGTCCACCTCTTGTTTGATGTGGTCGTTCAAATAGAGGAGGCATGTGTCAGTGGAGTGGGACGTTCTGAAGCCAGATTGGAATTCGTAGATTAGGTTTTTTTCCGCCAGGTACTTTTCGACCTGTTCGTAGACTATTTTCTCCATGACTTTCGAGATGGAGGTAAGAATAGAAACAGGGCGGTAGTTGCCTGGGTCTAATTTGCTGCCCTTTTTGTGTAGAGGGGTCACTCTCGCAATTTTGAAGTCCTTGGGGACGTGCCCCTGTTTTATAGAGAGGTTTATTATGTGTGTGATGACTGGGGTGATGGCGGCTGCTGCGTCTCTGAGGAATTTGGAGGGGATGTTTTCATGGCCAGTGGCCTTGTTAGGTTGGAGGGCGCTCAATTTTTTGAGTACCTCATCGGTTGTTACCATTTCAAGTTTGAAGTCGTCTTTGTGGACCCCTAGGTTTTTGTAGTATGCTACTATGTGTTCTACCCCATAATGCCCTGAGTGGGAGGGTAGTTTGTTTACCAGTGTTGTGGCTATGTTTGTGAAGAAGATGTTTAAGTAATTGGCTACATCCAGCTTGTCTGTGATGAGCGTGTTGTCCGTCTTTATGTTTATGTTTGAGAATCTGGTTTTAAGTTTTTTACTGCAGCCTAGTTGATTATTGAGTAATTTCCAAAGTTCGCGGGGTTTGTTTTTGTTTTCCTCAGTTTTGTCGTTGATGAAATTTCTTTTTGCGGTTCTGATCATGGTGTTTACGTCATTTCTTAGTCTGTTTCTTTGGATTTTTAGTTCAACCACGTGGGCTTGGAGTTCACTGTTTGAGCTTTTGGAAAGCTTTGTCTGACTTTTATGAAGTTCAGAGCATTTTTTGTCTCTGGTTTTCATAGCGGCCAGTATTTCAGTGTGCATCCATGCCTCAGCGCGATTTTTAACCCTGGTGGTTCTTATCGGTGCCATGTTGTTGAGTATTGCTGTGAATTTGGTTTTGAATCCAAGCCATGTTTCTTCAACCTGTGTACCACTGAGCTCATCTGACCTGGTACTGCTCTGCTCTGCAGTAAACAAAAAATAAATTTCCTGGAATCTCGTTCCCACTTCATTCAATCAGGAGAGAGAACTCCACACTGCAAAAAAAGTGTCTGACAAAAATAAGAAAACTAGTTTGGGGCAAATATGTGCTTAAGTAGCTCTTTGGTAGAGTGTCTGGTCAGTAACATGGGTCTCTTAGCTCATCTGCTCTGCAGTTAACATCAAATAAATGTTCTGGTATCCCTTCCCACTTTATCCAATCAGGAGAGAGAACCTAGATATTTTTACTTATTTCAAGAAATCTTGCCAAGCTAAATTTGCTTACTGCACTGGCCAATAATTTAATTTGTTTTAACAAGATAATACCACGTACAGAAATGAAAACCATAACAAAATATGTTTTATGATTTTATGGTTTAATTTAGTGATTGCAACAAAAGACAGTATGTCTAATTGAATCACATACTTATATTTAGAAGATGAGAGCTCAGTTATATAGTATATAACATATGCATTATATAGTACTTTGATTTTGTTTGGTTTATTTATTATTACGAGCCATGTTTGTCAATGCCTTGCTATTGAGAAAAGGTTTCTTGCAATGCAGTTCTGTTAACTGATCCAGTGGTTCATATGAGTCAAGACAGAGACTGAGAATCTTTTATGATGATGATTTAAGAAAGTTGTTAAAAAAAACACAACTGAATCCATGATCAGCCGATCACACCAGGCTGTGTTACTGTAACAAATACACCACAACTTAATCCATGATCAGCCGATCACACCAGGCTGTGTTACTGTAACAACTACACCACAACTTAATCCATGATCAGCCGATCACACCAGGCTGTGTTACTGTAACAACTACCACAACTTAATCCATGATCAGCCGATCACACCAGGCTGTGTTACTGTAACAACTACACCACAACTTAATCCATGATCAGCTGATCACACCACGCTGTGTTAACAACTACACCACAGCTTAATCCATGATCAGCAGATCACACCACACTGTTTTTTTTTTTGGTCCACTTTTTCTCCCATTTTCTATATTTTCTCCCATCCCAATTTCGTATCATCCAATTCAACCCTCCCCTGTCACGGACGCTGTTTCTTGCCTCCCACAAGCCGGCTGCAATGTGGACTAAGTCATACATAGCACAAGTCCCCTCCGGTACTTGAGGTAACAGCAGTCGCATCTTTTCACCTGCGCAGCTCGATCTCTCAGTGGCGAGGAGTAACGCGTGGGAGGCTCACGCTGCCCCCGACACTTCCTGATTCTACTGTGCAGGCGCACCAACCGACCTGTAGGAGTCGCTGTCCACAACGCCCGATCCCCACCCATCAGTTTCCCACCCCCTAATACGGCCAATGTGTATTAGTACGGACGACCAGCTAAACTGAAAGCAAATGTGGAGAGCTGGGCTCGAACTGACGAGCCCAGCGTCTCCAGCATTTCGTGGCGAGCGCCTTGCCCACTACGCCACGTAGCCGCCCTCACACCACACTGTTTTAACAATTTTTGGTTTAATTTAGTTTAGTTAATTAGGATCCCCAATTCGCTACAGCATTGCAGCAGCTATATTCTTCCTGGAGTCCACAACAAGCTTACATTGTGACCGTGCATAATAACACAATATTTATATCATAACTAGGGCTGTCAAAAGTAATGCTTTAACTTTGGAGATTAATTTAAATTATTTAAAGCATTAAAATAAATTAATCTAAAGGGCGGTTAGGTGGCCGAGCGGAGATTGCGTTGGTCACCAGCCCCGGAGCTGTGAGCTGGATTCGCCTGTTCGAATCCAGCTCACAGCTCCGGGGTTGTCACCAGCTTGGCTGGCCGTCTGCACTAATACAATTGGCTGTATTAGAGGGTGGGAGAAGCTGGCGGGGTGGGTCCGGGTCGTTGTAAACAGCGACTCCTACAGTTCGGTCGGGGCGCCTGCTAAGCGCGGATTGGACTTGAGGGGGATAGTGTGGTCCTCCCACACGCTACGCCCTCTCAATGAGAATCCGCGCTGCCAGGTGAAAAGAAGCGGTGATTGGCTGGACGTGTGTCGGAGGAAGCACGTGGTAGCCTCCACTCTCCCAGATGATCTGACTGTGGGGGGTAAGTGCGCAGCGACCAGGAAGGGACTGGGAATTGGCATACGACTAACATTGGGATGGGAGAAAATCGGAGGAAAATGGAGGGGGAAAAAGACCAATAAAATAAATAAAAAAAAATTAATCTAGATTAATCTATGGAGTGAAACATCTTCAATCTTAGCGCCGCGGATATAAGAAAGAGGTCTAGCTGAGTCAATGTTGATGGTTTTGTTGAACATTTGTATTTCACAGGAGAGAAACTGTATTCAAAGAAAGCTATTAAAATAGTCTTTGAATCTAAATATACTTTCTTTGTGTTGATTTTACATTAATTCCATGACTTTACTCAAGTAAATATCTGTTACAAGCTTCGGTTTTAAGTAGAAAAATGCTATTTTTTATCTAGATTAATTACAGAAGATTTTGAGATTAATTAGTAATTTTTTTTTTTATCTATTGACAGCACTAACATAACATTACAAGTAAACAGGACAAAGACTAGTACACATACATACAGAGAGAACAAGCTCCAAAATATAATAATCAAGATACATGAAGTAGCTAAAGAACACTTATGCCAGTGTTGTAGTCGAGTTATTAAATCTCAAGTCCGAGTCGAGTCTCGAGTCCCCAGTTTCTCGAGTCCGAGTCCGAATCCAAGTCATCAAGGTTGAGTCCACTCCACTCTGGCAGTCAAAGAGCTGACATACAGATAAAAGGTCTATACATTAAACATAAATGACACAGCGGTCACCATTTCAAAGGGAGTTTATTTACTTTTAATTTTATTTACTGACACAAGAATAGCCAAACAAATGCACTAGCCATCAATATCCTATGCCAAATGATTAGGGCCCATTACAAAAAATTTGAAAAATAAATAACTGTATTTATTAATTAACAAGTCAGAGTCCTCGTCTGCACCTTCCGAGTCCGAATGCAGTCAATACTCAAGTCCAAGTCGAGTCACGAGTCTTGAAAATCAGTCCAGCACTCGGACTCGCGTCAGAGTCCAGGACTCGAGTACTACAACACTGACTTATGCATGTACGTAACTATATGCCCACACATCTCTAATCTTACACACCTAATTTAACAACAAATGAACATTATGAATGAATGAATGATATTATCATGATATTGTTGCAATGCATACAGTCCCAATACAGTGTATTTGACCACATAATTGTACCTCACCTTTATAAATCACATTTGAAAAACAACAGTATATCAGAGCTTAACTGTACATCCATACATCTTGTCACAATTATATACTTGACCACATCTTGCACAGTTGTACAGCCCTGGTCTATTTATTTTCTTTTATTTATTTTTGTACTTATAATTATACTATATTCTATTGTGCTTCTATTTAGTTTAGTTTATATCCCATTTTATTTTATTCCACCTTTTTATTTTACAGTTGTTTTTACATTTACATTTGTACAGCCCTGGCCTATTTATTTTCTTCATAATTCTACTCTATTGTGCTTCTATTTTAATTTAGTTCATATTCCATTTTATTTTATTACACATTTTTATTTTATTATCTGTCCGTTATTGTCTGTCCGTTAATGTCGCACCGAAAACGACAGAATCAAATTCCTTGTATGTGAAAACTACTTGGCAATAAAGACCTTTCTGATTTTGATTCTGATCTGCATTATTTCAGCCTCTCCAAAACAACAAAGCGGCTGAACCGACGGCGGAGGCCGACGACCAGTTTGTGGACATAGACGTCTCCGAGGGTGAGTGCCCTTTTGACTATTCCAGACATGGATGGATTGTTCCAGGGAATTCCCAATTATTAAATTGGATTAGTCATGCTCTCTTTAGTCCTTTAAAAAGAAAACGGCACCCGTTGATGATTCCATGATGGGCTTGAACAGTGACTCATTGTTTCTTGTCTTTTGTCCAGTTTGTGAGTTAAGCGACACCATTGTCTCTCTGGAAGAAGGAGAAGAAGTAGTCCCGGAAGCGACGAACCCTCTTAAAGAAGAAGCACCTTTGGAAAGCATCGATATCAGCGAGAAGAAATCGCCCGATTCGGACGAGGAGGCCCCGCCGGACGTGAGCGAGACGGAGGCGAAGCTGAACGAGATCAACGAAGGATTTAAAAAGTTCTTCAGTAACATAGGTTTGAAATTGACCGTGAAGAAAGACTCAGACGCGCCCGCGGAGATGAAGGACGGAGAGCCGAGCAAGCCGCACGACATCAAGGGCGACATCAAGGACGACATCAAGGATGACATCAAGGACGACATCAAGGACGATGTCAAGGACGACGTCAAGGCCGACATCAAGGCCGACATCAAGGACGACATCAAGGATGACGTCAAGGACGACGTCAAGGCCGACATCAAGGACGACATCAAGGACGCCATCAAGGACGACATCAAGGACGCCATCAAGGACGACATCAAGGACGACATCAAGGACGACGTCAAGGCCGCCGCCGAGGAAAGTGATGACGCTGGACAGGATATTGATCTGAACACAGCACAGGGGACTCCTGATAACGATTCAACAACTTGCCCTACAATGACGGACATGACTTCAGAGGACACTCGGGAGAACACTGAGGAAAAGGACAGAAAGATGACCGAGGAAGTCACACCCGATATGGTTGTGGAGGCACTGTCGTCAATCACAGTGGGAGAGGAGGAACTGACAGCTGACAAGGATGGCGCACCTGTCGCCACGTCTCCAACTGGTTCTGGCGATGAAGAAGAAGAAGAAGAAGAAGAAGAAGAAGAAGAAAAAGCCGTATCCCCCATTAAGAAGTTCTTCACAACAGGAATGTTTTCTGGTCTGCGGAAGAAGAAGAAGCATTCAGAACAGGAAGCAAAAGACGAGATGATTGAGAAAGAGCTGGTGGACATGAGGAAACACAAGGATGCGACGAAGCCCGAAGAAGCCGGAAAAGACAGAGAGCAGAAGGCCGAGGATATCAGCCCAGGTGTTAAGACAACTGCAGGGAAGGGGGAACAAGACGACAATGAGGTCAACGTGGAAATCACACTCACAACATCGGGGGCCGCCGGGACAACTGAAGCGCCTGGAAATGCCCCGGAAGGGCCGTCAGCTCCAGAGGGACCGTCTTCAGCTGTTGTCAGTGAAGCTGAAATCCTGAGTTCTCAAGAGAGGATCAAGGTTCAAGGTAGTCCACTGAAAAGGCTGCGGTCTAGTTTTAAGAAACATTCCAAGAAGCAGAGAGCCAGGAGATCAAGCGACCCAAAGCTTACAGATTCTGGCGAGCACACTTCCGATCACCTCCTGTCGTCCACAGAGTCGGCGGAGGGTGCAGCGCATTCCCCCGAGGAGCTAACCCAACAAGAAGATGGCACCTGGGCTTCCTTAAAAAAACTTGTGACGCGTAAAAAACGCCAGAAAAGGTCTTCCCAGAGCGAAGAGGAGGCAGTTATCTCAAGCCCAATTTCAGATCGTAGCACAGAAGAGACCAAGAAGAAATTAGATTCCTCAGGTACATGGGAGGCTCTCATGTCGTGTGGATCTGGAAAAAGAAAGGACGGAAAGACCTCTGACTCTGAGGACGACACACCCGGTGACCCTAAACACACTACAGGGTCTTCATTAGAGAGTTCACATGAGGAAGACGAGCGTCTAGCCTCTTCTACCGAAATAACAGGAAGTCCCTTGGAAGGCGACGGAGCATCGACGTGGAAATCGTTCAAAAAGCTAGTAACACCAAAGAGAAAAGCTAAAGAAGAGGATGAAAGCAGAGACCATATGACATCAGACACTGAAAGTAATAAAGACGAATCATCTTTTTCAATAACGAATCTCCTCCCTGGATGCAAGAAGAGGAAGTCGGCCGACAAGCAAGATCAGGTCTCTTCAGATGAAGTGAACAGGGGAGTGGAATCTGGTGAGGAAGACTCGGAGACACCGGCTGTGGTCCCTTTGTCTGAGTTTGATACATCTGAGACAGAGACACACATACAAACTCAGGCAGTCAAAGATAGTCACATACTTCCCAAGGCGGAAGAAGCTGAAACCCAGCAAGATCCGGTCTCCAAGCAGATAACCGAAGCAGTCATCCCTGTTGAAAGCCCGCCTACCGAACCAGAGAAGGTTGAAGATACTTTGAAAGAACTGGCCTCGTCAGCAATTCCTACGTCGGATGAGGACTTTGAGGACCTCACAGACTTCATCAGCAAACATCAACAACTTAGCGACATCCCCGAAGAAGGTATTATTGAAGAGAGCATAGCCACTCCAGGTTCAGTTGCTGAGGAGGCAGCAATAGACGACACCATAGGGGATGATTTCATAGAGCTGACGTCTGATGCTGTTACTGCACTGGAGCCTGTAGATGCCACCCTGGCAGACGAGACAACAGAGATGGTTTCAGCAGTTTCCCACTTAACAGAGTCTTCATCTAAAACATCTGGAAACACAACACCAGTGCCGGCAGAGTACGATGAGATGGAAACAGAGGCCCTCCTGCATCTGGTTTGTGAAACCATCTCTGTAACCCCGAATGCTGTCTCTGTGTGTGCAGAGGATGCATGGCAGGAAAGAATATCTGGCTCTGTCTCTCATCGGACATGCAACAGATACACACAGGAACAAGAAGCAACCATTCTGGAAGCACATGAAAAATCAGATGCCATCGCCTTAAGCATAGGTCTCGATGCTAACGAGTTTGACGCAATCGAAGAAGCCACTGCAACCACCAAAGTAGAGTCTGTGTCTGAGGTGTTTCATCAGATACTCGAAACATCCGCACGACAAGAAGCAATCATTCGGGAAGCACGTCGGACATCGTTTGCCACTGCTTTAAGCACGGGTCTTGATGCTGTAGAGTTTGAGGGAATTGAAGAATTCACCGCAACCACCAATGTGGAGTCTGCACCGGAGGTCAGTGAAGCGATCTCCACGGAGCTTTTATCCGAGGACACCACGGAGGAGTTTGAAACTGCTGAAATCGCCACAGATGAAGTGTGTCGGGCTCAGGTTTCAGAGGCACTGGCGAGTGCAGGAGAAGTAGTACATGCTCTTGAAGTTGCCAATGAGCTGCAAGCGTTAACCGCTGTACATGTAGCTGCTTCGAATTCAGAGGAGGGAGGCGCTCAGGTACTTGAGAAGCAAGTAATATCAGAAGACCTACCGGCCCCAGATGCAGACGAGGCTATTGCCTCGGTTACAGATGAACCCACGCAAAGGGCACATATCACTGAAGTAACTGTCGAGGGAGAAGAAGAGGATCAACTCCAGACTGTTGAGGTGGTTGCTGAGGGAGTTGAACCAGCACCTGAAGTAGAAGATGTCACAGCCGATGTTGAACAAGCCCCAGCACCTGAAGTCGAAGATGTCACAGTCGATGTTGAACATGCCCCAACACCTGAAGTAGAAGATGTCACAGTCGATGTTGAACAAGCCCCAGCACCTGAAGTAGAAGATGTCACAGCCGATGTTGAACAAGCCCCAGCACCTGAAGTCAAAGATGTCACAGCCGATGTTGAACAAGCCTCAGCACTTGAAGTAAACGATGTCACAGCCAATGTTGAACATGCCCCAACACCTGAAGTAGAAGATGTCACAGCCGATGTTGAACATGCCCCAACACCTGAAGTAGAAGATGTCACAGCCGATGTTGAACAAGCCCCAACACCTGAAGTCAAAGATGTCACAGCCGATGTTGAACAAGCCCCAGCACCTGAAGTCAAAGATGTCACAGCCGATGTTGAACAAGCCCCAGCACCTGAAGTAGAAGATGTCACAGCCGATGTTGAACAAGCCCCAGCACCTGAAGTAGAAGATGTCACAGTCGATGTTGAACAAGCCTCAGCACCTGAAGTAGAAGATGTCACAGCCGATGTTGAACAAGCCCCAGCACCTGAAGTAGAAGATGTCACAGTCGAGGTTGAACAAGCCCCAGCACCTGAAGTAGAAGATGTCACAGCCGATGTTGAACAAGCCCCAGCACCTGAAGTAGAAGATGTCACAGCCGATGTTGAACAAGCACCAGCACCTGAAGTAGAAGATGTCACAGCCAATGTTGAACAAGCCCCAGCACCTGAAGTAGAAGATGTCACAGTCGATGTTGAACAAGCCCCAACACCTGACGCAAAAGATGTCACAGCCGATGTTGAACAAGCCCCAGCACCTGAAGTAAACGATGTCACAGTCGATGTTGAACAAGCCTCAGCACCTGAAGTAGAAGATGTCACAGCCGATGTTGAACAAGCCTCAGCACCTGAAGTAGACGATGTTACAGTCGATGTTGAACAAGCCTCAGCACCTGAAGTAGAAGATGTCACAGCCGATGTTGAACAAGCCTCAGCACCTGAAGTAGAAGATGTCACAGCCGATGTTGAACAAGCCCCAGCACCTGCAGTAGAAGATGTCACAGTCGATGTTGAACAAGCCCCAACACCTGACGCAAAAGATGTCACAGCCGATGTTGAACAAGCCCCAGCACCTGCAGTAGAAGATGTCACAGTCGATGTTGAACAAGCCCCAGCACCTGAAGTAGAAGATGTCACAGCCGATGTTGAACAAGCCCCAGCACCTGAAGTCAAAGATGTCACAGTCGATGTTGAACAAGCCCCAGCTTTTGAAGTAAACGATGTCACAGCCGATGTTGAACAAGCCCCAGCACCTGAAGTCAAAGATGTCACAGCCGATGTTGAACAAGCCTCAGCACTTGAAGTAAAAGATGTCACAGCCGATGTTGAACAAGCCCCAGCACCTGAAGCAAACGATGTCACAGCCGATGTTGAACACACACCAGCACCTGAAGTAGACGATGTCATAGTCGATGTTGAACAAGCCCCAACACCTGAAGTCAAAGATGTCACAGCCGATGTTGAACAAGCCCCAGCACCTGAAGCAAAAGATGTCACAGCCGATGTTGAACAAGCCCCAGCACCTGAAGTAAACGATGTCACAGCCGATGTTGAACAAGCCCCAGCACCTGAAGTAGAAGATGTCACAGCCGATGTTGAACAAGCCCCAGCACTTGAAGTAAACGATGTCACAGTCGATGTTGAACAAGCCTCAGCACCTGAAGTAGAAGATGTCACAGCCGATGTTGAACAAGCCTCAGCACCTGAAGTAGACGATGTTACAGTCGATGTTGAACAAGCCTCAGCACCTGAAGTAGAAGATGTCACAGCCGATGTTGAACAAGCCCCAACACCTGAAGTAGAAGATGTCACAGCCGATGTTGAACAAGCCCCAACACCTGAAGTAGAAGATGTCACAGTCGACGTGGGAACAGACTTACAACCATGTATAGCTGTGCCTGTAGACACTCCAGATTTAGAGGAGGGTAGTGATGAGGCATTTGAAAAGAAAGCGACACAAGAAGACATCAGTGAAGACACTGCCAGCACCCCTGTTTCAGTGGACCACACAGAGGAAGCCGGTCTCACTGAAGTCAGTGCCCTTGTTTCAGTTACTGATGAACAGGATGTTCAGGATTCTTCTTTGGAGAATGAAGTTTTGGCACATACAGATCAAGCTCCAGAGGTAGCAGAAGAGGAGCGGACGACCATAAATGACACTGATGATGAGGTCCCACAGCATATTGAAGTCACTTCAAGTTTAGAAGAGGGTAGTGTTGCGGCACTTGAAAAGCAGGAAGTACCAACAGACATCCCATCACCTGATGCAGACACTGCCGGTGACTCAGTTACAGTTCTAGATGAACATGTGCAGGATTCTTCCTTGGAGAATGAAGCTTTGGCACATACAGATCAAGCTCCAGAGGTAACAGAAGAGGAGCGGACCATAAATGACACTGATAAAGTCCCACAGCATATTGAAGTTGCAGATGAAGACAAAACGGCTGAAGTGGTCAACGAATTGGACGTGTTAACAGCTGTTCACGTAGCAGCTGTCAATTTAAATGCAGGTAGTGTTCAGGTGCTTGAAGAGCAGGTGATATCAGAGAAGGCCCCCGAGCCCGACACGGACACTGCCAGTACCTCAGTTGCCGAGGAACACATCCGGGAAGCGCAACTCACTGAAGTCAGTGTTGAGGCAGAAAAAGTACCTGAATTCCCAGGCGTTGTGATGATTGTTGCTGAAGTGGGGCACGCCCCGATGGCACAAGTAATAGATTCTAATGTCACAGATGTCACGGCTTCCTCACCCGACGCTGCTGTGGTTCAAGCGTCAGACGTCGCCGAACCCTTGGTGTCGGTAGTGGCGACGACAGAACTGGAGGCACCAAAGGTGTTTGAGTCTCTGAGTGCTCTACCGCCGTTAATGAACGACGGCATGATGAAGACGGCTGTGGCGGGCAGCCTGGACGCGATGCGGCACGTGCCTTCGGTACTGTCTGGGAATGGCCATGAAATAATACAGGCTGTGAATATCGTGATGATTGCTGCTGAAGTGGAGTACGCCCCGATGGCACAAGTAATAGATTCTAATGTCACAGATGTCACGGCTTCCTCACCCGACGCTGCTGTGGTTCAAGCGTCAGACGTCGCCGAACCCTTGGTGTCGGTAGTGGCGACGACAGAACTGGAGGCACCAATGGTGTTTGAGTCTCTGAGTAGTCTACCGCCGTTAATGAACGACGACATGATGATGACGGCTGTGGCGGGCAGCCTGGACGCGATGCAGCACGTGCCTTCTGTACTGTCTGGCGATGGCCACGAAATACAGGCTGTGAATATCGACGACGTTGCTATAACATCAGCTGAGACAATCGTTGAGACAATGCTCGAAGTAGGGGTTACCAATGCCACGCAAGTCATAGACGTTTGTGACGA
Source organism: Notolepis coatsorum (assembly GCF_963971535.1). NCBI lineage: Eukaryota > Metazoa > Chordata > Actinopteri > Aulopiformes > Paralepididae > Notolepis > Notolepis coatsorum. Next base: position 9,573,245 of record NC_140167.1, on the reverse strand, counting down.
GATGGATAATGAGGTAGAGAATCTGTCTGCTTCCCTGGGGATCGAGGAGGAGATTATTGACCACGCAAAGACGGTTATAACCCAGGGAGATACTCCATGTGAAAAGGAGAACTTGCTAGAAGGACTGCAGGAACCTGTGGCTGCTGAAGCTGAATCTTGTGTGGAGAATGAACGTGTAATCCCGGAACACAAATCTCTAATGCTGCTGCCAGTTATCCTACTGCAGTCATGTGAACTAGCAGAAGGTGAGTTGCGTGAAGTAGAAGAAGTACAAGAGGAGATTTGCGAGACACTTGGTGAGAGACGTCCCGAGGAGCCTGCTGCCGACGTCCACGTCGGGCCTGAAGTGGGACAGTCTGAAAACATAGCCACACGGGACGTCCCAAAGACGGATGTCTCGATACATGAACACAAAGAGCAATTGGATGAAGCTAAAGCAGAGCTAAAAAAGGCATCAGAAGTCATAGTGGAACATCTATCGCAGGCATTGGTTTTAGAGAAACTGGAGGAAGATGTGGACGGGCGAGTAACAGAAATGACTTCTTATCAGGTGATGGAATCTAGTAATACTGGACTAGACACTGGAATGGGCTCCTCGGTTGGCGATGTGGAATCACCCTCAAGCCTTTCCCTTGAAGTCAAGTTGAGCATACACTTTGGCCAAACGGTCACAGCCTCCTCGCCGGCTACGATAGATATCGGCGAAACTCTGACACAGACGGACGTGACCAACGCTGAGGTACAGGTGACAGAGGGTGAACAACCGATCACACAAATACAAATCCAAGAAAAGGCTGAGATCCTGAAGCAACCGGAGCTGAATGCTACGGGGGTTCGGGCAATTGAAGTGGTAGAATCATTCGGAAAAACAGCGACAATTGAAACAGCTGAGACTGTGAAAGAAGTTATTGAAGTCCATGCCTGTACCCAGGCAACAGAGACAGCAGAGATCGTAGAAGCCCTGAAACAACCAGGATTATCAGAAGATGGTATTCAGGCAACAGAACCAGTGAGACACATAGAAACCATAGACAGAGTTGAGACGCCAGAACAGCCAGAACCATTTGAAGTTTGTGTCCAGACAATAGAAACAATAGAACAGGTGACAGAGAAAGAACAACCGATCACACAAATCCAAATCCAAGAAAAGCCTGAGATCCTGAAGCAACCGGAGCTGAACGATACGGGTGTTCGGGCAATTGAAGTAGTAGAATCATTTGGAAAAACAGCAACAATTGAAACAGCTGAGACTGTGAAAGATGTTATTGAAGTCCATGTCTGTACCCAGGCAACCGAGACAGCAGAAATCCATGAAAGATCTGAGATCCTGAAGCAAATGCAGCAGACTGATAGTGGTGTTCAGACGACTGAATTAGTAGAATCATTCACAGAAACAGTGACAATAGAAAAAGCAGAGAATGCAGAAGAACCTGTTATTGAAGTCCAAGTCGATGTCCAGAACACAGAAACAGCTGGACCAGTGGGACAAACAGAGGAAACAGAAATTGTAGAAACTTCGAAACAGCCAGAATTATCAGAAGATGGTATTCAGGCACCAGGAACAGACAGAGACAGAGTTGAGACGTCGAAACAGCCAGAACCATTTGAAGTTTGTGTCCAGACAATAGAAATAATAGAACAGGTGACAGAGAAAGAACAATCAATCACACAAATAAAAGTCCACGAAAGATCTGAGATCCTGAAGCAAATGGAGCTGACTGATAGTGGTGTTCAGACGACTGAATTAGGAGAATCATTCACAGAAACAGTGACAATTGAAAAAGCAGAGGATGCAGAAGAACCTGTTATTGAAGTCCAAGTCGATGTCCAGAACACAGAAACAGCTGGACCAGTAGGACAAACAGAGGAAACAGAAATTGTAGAAACTTCTAAACAGCCAGAATTATCAGAAGATGGTATTCAGGCATCAGAAACAGACAGAGACAGAGTTGAGATGCCAGAACAGCAAGAACCGTCGGGCATTTGGTTCCAGGCAATGGAGACAATACAACCAGCAAAACAAATGGAAATAGGGCTTATAAAAAAACCTGTGGTCCTGAATCAACCAATGCAGACGGAATTAATGATGGCGATACAGCAAGCGAAACAAACCAAAACAGACGTACCGGTAATGGAAAAGGCAGTGGTCCTGAATCAACCGACACAGACAGAAGTAATGGTGGCAACGCAACAAGTAAAACAAACCGAAATGAACGTACTGGTAATAGAGAAATCTGTGGTCCTGAATCAATCAGTGCAGACGGAAGTAGTGGTGGCAACACACCAGGTACAACAAACCGAAATGGGCCTACCGGTAATAGAGAAACGGGTGGTCCTGAATGAACCGGTGCCGACGGCAGTAATAGTAGCGATACAAGAAACAAAACAAACCCAAAAGGGCCTACCGGTAGTCAAAAAACCTGTGGTCTTGAATCAACCGGTGCAGGCGGAAGTTTTCTTCCAGGAGACAGAAACGGTGGAACTGGTGGAACCGTTGAAGGGCCCAGAGGAGGAAAACGATCCAGACGAATGGCAGGACGCCAGGGAAAACGTCTGCATTCAAGAGGGGATAGAGAAGCTACGAAGTAAGGCTGTGGAACCCGTGGAAAGTCCAAAGGAGGACTACCAAGCTGAGAAAGGAGTTCTGGAACAGGAGGAGGCTCAGTGTTCTCATGTCGAAGGCGAGGGAGAGACCGGACGAGAGGCGCCGGAAGGCAAGGGAGAGACCCGACGACAAGAAGCGCCAGAAGAAGCGGCGATAACGTGCAAGAGTCAAGCTGAAGACTTTGTTGTCGCCCTGGCTGAGATTCAGTACGCATTGGAGAAAATCGCTACGGGATGGGATTAGTCGCAGCATCCGGCTCACCAACTGGTAAGCCTTTCTACCTTTTTATTAGCGCCAAATCAAATGTGTAAATATGTATTATTATAACATAATTATAGAGTTATGTACCTTATAATTATTATTCTATTGCAATAACTTGAAATTAATCTCCTGTTTTTTTTATCTATCTATCTATCTATCTATCTATCTATCTATCTATCTATCTATCTATCTATCTATCTATCTATCTATCTATCTATCTATCTATCTATCTATCTATCTATCTATCTATCTATCTATCTATCTATCTATCTATCTATCTATCTATCTATCTATCTATCTATCTATCTATCTATCTATCTATCTATCTATCTATCTATCTATCTATCTATCTATCTATCTATCTATCTATCTATCTATCTATCTATCTATCTATCTATCTATCTATCTATCTATCTATCTATCTATCTATCTATCTATCTATCTATCTATCTATCTATCTATCTATCTATCTATCTATCTATCTATCTATCTATCTATCTATCTATCTATCTATCTATCTATCTATCTATCTATCTATCTATCTATCTATCTATCTATCTATCTATCTATCTATCTATCTATCTATCTATCTATCTATCTATCTATCTATCTATCTATCTATCTATCTATCTATCTATCTATCTATCTATCTATCTATCTATCTATCTATCTATCTATCTATCTATCTATCTATCTATCTATCTATCTATCTATCTATCTATCTATCTATCTATCTATCTATCTATCTATCTATCTATCTATCTATCTATCTATCTATCTATCTATCTATCTATCTATCTATCTATCTATCTATCTATCTATCTATCTATCTATCTATCTATCTATCTATCTATCTATCTATCTATCTATCTATCTATCTATCTATCTATCTATCTATCTATCTATCTATCTATCTATCTATCTATCTATCTATCTATCTATCTATCTATCTATCTATCTATCTATCTATCTATCTATCTATCTATCTATCTATCTATCTATCTATCTATCTATCTATCTATCTATCTATCTATCTATCTATCTATCTATCTATCTATCTATCTATCTATCTATCTATCTATCTATCTATCTATCTATCTATCTATCTATCTATCTATCTATCTATCTATCTATCTATCTATCTATCTATCTATCTATCTATCTATCTATCTATCTATCTATCTATCTATCTATCTATCTATCTATCTATCTATCTATCTATCTATCTATCTATCTATCTATCTATCTATCTATCTATCTATCTATCTATCTATCTATATATCTATCTATCCATCCATCTTTCTAGCTTGAACAAGCCAAAGGAGGGCAGGCCAGGCCTCCAAAAGGCCATCCTGGAGAACGGTCGACTACAAAAAACAGAAATATGTCCGTATCAGCCATTACTTTTCAACTGATTCTAATACTGGACTGTATTTAAAAAAAATATAAATTTTAAGATAATTTTAATGCATTTGAATGCATTCTTATTCAAACGGTGGGATTCATTAGTGCAAGAAAGAGAGTAGTTGAAGCAACGATGAAAAGTGCTCACCGTCTCAGGGGGGCGTACTGGATGTTGAGGTGTGATGCTACTGGACAATAGCGTACCAACATGACAACCCCCCCCCCACCCCCCTCCTCACCCTGTGTCGTTCACTATGTCATGCACATTTTTATTATCATCATATCATATCAGTTTAATGATTTGTATTTGGTTGAACACATTTACCGTATAGCCTTTAGTAACAGTTTGGCAAACAAAGGCACCACCACCAACAACAACAATATCGTCATCAACACATTATAATTACCTATATTCTGTCTTCCTAAAATGTATAAAATTATGTTCTTAAATTCTGATACAACCATTCATAACAGAGTTGTTTATGTCCAATTTGTTGTGTGGCTCATTTCACTGCGGTCCACCTAGATCAGCGGTTCCCAAACTTTTTTGGCCGTGCACCCCCTGTCACCTCCCGACCTAGCTGACGCACCCCCCAATGGGTTTCTGTTAGAAAAAATTGTTTTATTTTATTTTTAATTTGATCTCTTTCCACGGCGACTATGGATAGGGAATTTCTTTATTTAATTAAAATGTTCACGACAACATGGATGCATGTACTCTGCCAGCATGTTTAATATCCATAATACTAAAGGTTTGACTAAGATTTTATGAAATTTTATTGTAAGATTTTTTTTTTTTTTTTTATTTACCACCATTAGCCTTTTCATGTCACGCACCATGCGCTCGCGCACCACAAGGGGTGCACGCACCACAGTTTGGGAACCACTGACTTAGATCATGAGATTCGTGGCCGATTATTTTGCGATGCTCAGTCCTGCATCAACAGCGGCCTCCGCATCTAAAGGGATCCGCTATGGATCAGGATCTTGTGGTTCGATAATCTCCACTTTAGATTCAGTAGAACAGCCTCGGGGCATCTTCTCAAATGACTTTCTGTTGGGGAATCGGTTTTGGATCTTCCGATACGAATGTTATTCACATGCTTGACTAATGAAATGCCAAGGCACTGAGATTTGGAAGGAGTAGACTCCGTCTGAAACCACAGCTGTACTGTAATCGTACACCCAGATAGATACGGGGGACGTAAGGGTTTAACGATTTGCCACAGCTCTTCCTGTAGACCCTTCTGCTGTTTGTAAACACTGGTGTTTTGACTCTGGAAAGCCTCCAGTGAGACAGTCTGGGTGAAACCACGCGACTGTTTGTGCGTCCGGTTAGGTTCGGTTTGCCCTTTTCGAGTGCTTTCATCCAGAATGTCCCCAGTGTTTTTTTCCCCCTGTTGAAAGACAGCAAAGTACAAAAAGAGGACATTAACCCTTTCACTACCACACTACCAAAGGGTTAACCCTTTCACTGAGACAATACAGAAGGTTAACCATGTCACTGCCACACGACAAAGGGTTAACCCTTTCACTACCACACGACAGAAGGTTAACCCTTTGTTAACCTTCTGTCGTGTGGTAGTGAACGGGTTAAACACCAAAGATCCTGACCACTGCGGCCGAGAACGGGAGCCGCGTGAACAAGTCTAAAAGAACGTGCCTGTCTCAGGTTTTGACAGATAGTTGTATGATTTCAACTATTTCAACAACAATAAATTCGGACACGGAAGCAGAGTAAGATGACGTTGATGGGAAAAGGGGCCTATTGACCTGTATGGGGGGGGGGGGGGGGGGGGGAACTCACATGGAAACAGGGTGATGTGGTTTATGGGACGTTGGACCTTCTGTGACTCAGTACTTTGACGTTTCATAGGTTTTGAAAAGATGTACTCCCACACAGCTTTTCTGCAAAACATCTCCAGTGACTTATTCAGTCTTGCATTGAAATGTTGGCGCCAATAATTCATATAGATGACATTGCATATCTAATTTTCTGACATTTAAAAGGCACAGTAATGAATATACCATCCATGTTTGAATTATGATTTATTTGCAAAACAATTTATTTTATGGTAACATGTTTGTCCGATGAATCTTCTCAGTAATCATTCAGAGGCACTGTAATGAATGTATTAACCAATATTCTTTTTACATAGTCAACATGAAACATGTGATACCATTGATGAAATATTGCTTAAGTGTCGCTGTTGCTCTGATCCTCCTAAACTACTATACTATGCTGTATATATTTCACTGCTCTGGCAATGTAGCCATAAACCACCTTAATACTCAAATATTCACATTTCATTATTCTTTGAGACGGATACTTGTTTATCAACAGGCCAGAGCAGAACACTGAGACAGTAAGCAATATACTGTGTGGTACCGGATAACTTTGTACAGATGACCGCTTGATGCCAGAATGACTGACAGAACTGTGTATCTTTTTATATCTATTAGAATTTCTACCCTCCAAAAACGTCAAAATAAATGCATGATTTTACCTCACGGATACATATGTTTGACTGCTTTGGCTGGCATGGCAACACTGCTGTTTTCTAAAATGTAGCTATAACAACTAAATATTTTGTAATCACAATACATATATATAACAATTACAAAAATATATATTGTTAATTTACGGTATAATCAACAAAGCCTTAAGATGCACTTACGATGATGGCAGCTTGTTTTTACCAGTCTCCGCAGTTGTCTTGTGCTTGTTTTTACCAGTTTCCCCCAGTTGGGTACGGTTATGTCTCAATGAGATTAGTCTCAATTAAAGGAACACGCCAACATTATGGGAAATGTGCCGCGTACCGTCTTCTCAAGAGTCAGAGGAGAAGAGAGATACCAATTTCCTCTCTGGTGCGTTCAGTAGGAAGCTAGCTTAGCTTAGCACAAATGAATGGAAGCGGATCAGCTAGCCTAGTTGTTGGCCAAAAACACCCCCCCCCCCCCCCAGAGTTTCACGTCTCAAGTTTCAAGTTGAGTTTTAAGCTAGGCTAGCTGATCCGTATCCGCTTCCATTCATTTGTGCTAAGCTACTGTAGGCTAGCTTGCAGCCGGATAGCTTTCTACTGAACACACAGAGAGGAAATTGCTATCTATGTTCTCGTCTGACTCTCGAGAAGACGGTAAGCACATTTCCCATAATATTGGCGTGTTCCTTTAAGTTAATGTGCTGTATGAGTGGGACACATGTCCTTTGAGAGGCTTTTGAGTTGGCTGATCTTCCTGGTTTGAACATTTTCTATCACTGTTAGGAACCTGACATTTGTAGAAATTGCATTCCTGCTGATATGAAATGATGTTACATCAACTAATAACTAAATGTGAAATTTTAGTTACATGTAAGTTTATATATTTCCAAGTGTTGCTGAATGAAATGTAAGTCATAGTTGTATTTGAATAAATAACAACAACAACAAAAAAAGGTTTGAGTAGTTCATGTTTTGGCAAATAAACCATATGCAGTTTTGTTCTGAGAGAAAGATAACATTATTCATTTGTTTAGATTATGATGACGCACGGTGATGTTATACATATAGCAGAGAAGAAAATCCTATATAATCTAATAGGAGAAATTTTCTTCATTTCCAGTAGGGTCCTATTGGATGTCAAGTTGGCTTCCAATGTACTTTTATAGGATTTCCAAAGTGCTGTTGGAGTTTCCTTTCACATGCACATCTTACTGTTCACAAGTTGAACCCACACAAGTGACAAGACACAAAGGGTAACGCATTCCATATAGATCTATACAGCTTAGTAAAATTACGATGCAACAGCCTGATGCAGGCGGCTTGGTGAGGATAAATACCGGGCTGCGCTCTCAAGGCCACCTCCTGCTCCATCTGGGGGTTGGTGAGTGTGGTCATGAACCAGGGGGGGCAGTGCAATCTCCTAATAAAACAAGTCATTAGAATAATAGAAGCCTACTGTTGCTGAAACGATTAATTACACACATATACAGTACACAGTGTGTGTGTGCACTGAGCGCAGGTGGCCAGGAGAGAGCAGCTCCGTATTTTTTATCCTCACCAAGCCACCTGCATCTGTTGCATCGTAATGTTAATAAGCTATAGATAATAAGCTATAGATAATATATATGGAATTCATTAAACGTATCCTTTGTGTCTGTTGTCATTTGTGTGGGTTCAACTCGTGAACAGCAAGATGCACAGTGGAATGTTTACAAGATGGTATATGGAATATTAATACAGTCAATTCCACTAACGCTATATCCGCACGATTGGGTTTAGTTCTTATTTATTCACTGTCATTTGCAGTGTGTGTAATGCTCACGATGCCTCGTTGAGTCATCATGACTATAAATGTAAAATGTAATTATTGATGATAAAAATTCTGTCATATTTAGTGTGTAGCAACCCTGGTTGGGACCAACTGTTTATGTGTGGGAATGTGGGTATACTGAGGGGTGTTTAACTGTCAATCACTCATGGCCCACTAAGATGGTCTGCTGTGGTCATGCCCAAGGTGCCCTGGGGTTGGTGGGTCCATGGGTGAGGGGTGGGGCGGGGCTAAGGGTATAAGAGAGTGGTACACCTGAGAGCGAGGTCTCTTGGTGATAATGGAGTCTCTTGGTGTTGGACTGTGAATGGAGCAACACGTCTCTTGGTGTCTGGCAGAGAACGGAGCAACATATCTTAACGTAACTCATGGGTAGCTTAGCATACCTAACTCTTATTGTGTGACTGTATGGCGTGGGCTATGGCCAAACAATAGCCTGTGAAATAAAGTGACTGTTTCCCGTGGAATACTGTGTGGACAATCAACTCCCTGCTATCCTGTTCATAGCTACAAAACAAATCTCAGAAAAGAAACTGTTCAGTCATGCCAAAATCGTCCGGAGAAGTTCGAAAAATCAAATTATGAAGACATTTGTTTGTAACTTTGCCGTAATCGAGCATGAGGTCCACTGTTTCTACAGTAGATTAGTAAAATTTTACTAGTCAAAAATATCCTACAGGAATAAGATGAGATATTCCTTTATTGATCCCCTTGGGGAAATGTGGCCATCAGTGTTCTATAGATATCTATGATCATAACAGCATGGGAGAGGGGAGGTACAGGCCACTAAGGCAGCGGTTCCCAAACCTTTTTGGCCGTGCACCCCCTGTCACCTCCCAACCTAGCTGACGCACCCCCCAATGGGTTTCTGTTAGAAAAAATTGTTGCTGGTCTCCGTGCACAGATTTTATTTTTTATTTTATCTCTTCCCACGGCGACTATGGATAGGGAATTTCTTTATTTAATTAAAATGTTCACGACAACATGGATGCATGTACTCTGCCAGCATGTTTAATATCCATAATACTAAAGGTTTGACTAAGATTTTTATGAAATTTCATTGTACATTTATTTTTAATTTTTTTTTACCACCATTAGCCTTTTCATGTCACGCACCACCTAGAGGGCGCTCGCGCACCACAAGGGGTGCGCGCACCACAGTTTGGGAACCACTGCGCTAAGGCATCAGCTAATGGGGATCCGTTTAAATAAACAAAATAAACAAATAGTAGAAAGATTAAAATATAGGCAATACAATTTTATCTGAATATAAAAATCTGAGAAAAATAAACAGTGAGATATACAGACAATATATATATGTGTGTGTGTGTGTTTTTCTATTTGATTGTGTTTGATGTTTGTGTACATTATTAAATCAGCTACTGTCTTGATGTGGGATAGTTTGACTACTCTAGTATAGTATTGTAGTAGTGTTGTTTACTCTAGTGTCTTCATGGACCTCCTCTGAACCTAATCATCCCAGCTGCTTGTAACTCTCATTAGCTAACAATCCAGTACATGGTGTATGTATGCTGCTTCATTGAGCCCTGAAGAAATCATGTAGCTTCCTGACTCACATAAATGTACATTCAAATTAATTGAAAATGCCTGTCAATGATGTAAATGGACTGAGTTAAAAAAACAATTGATATCAATCCAACACCAGAGTCAATTGACACAGACATCCACCTGTTTCCAATCAACTAATTAGACAAACCTGCAGAGCACCTGAACATAAGAGGCCTGTGAGAGAAGACAGCTCAGTGTGGGTTTGCTGAAAGTGGACAAAGGGGCCAGGATTTGTGTAGCTTTTGGAATGGATGCAAACTATGGCTAAAGCTGTACGACTTGTTCTAAGGTAAATATTCTGTTGGAATGTTGCGATTCTGATATAAGTAATGTTTAATCTAAATAAACTTGTTTTTGTTTAGAGTGGTGCTGTTGTCTTCGCTGACTGGAAGACATCATGCAAGCGGTGCGTTAACCCTTTTCAAAAACAACCTGATTGTCAGGCTTGTGAATTACTTGATGTGATATTGTTTTTATCAACAGGTCTGCATCTGTGACCAAGGCTAAAAGTCTTGGGAGATGCTACAGGGCCAGAATTTAGCTACCAGCCTTCCTACAGTAGCTCTAATGTAATCATGATCAATCACTAGTTGGTAGTTATGGTCTAAGCTCAGGTTCCCTCAACAGTTATGATCCCAGTAAATCGCTTGGTAGTTCTGGTCTTGGCTCACATGACCACACTGACTAGCACTGGGTATTCTTCCCAGTCGGGTTCATTTGCTAGTCAAGAAAGTAGCAACAGTCAACCTAGTTACCAGTGGCCTCGACATGGATACCAGCAGCAGCCTAGCTACCAGCGACCTGCACAGCAGCCTAGCTACAACAAGCAGCCTAGCTACCAACAGCCTGCACAGCAGCCTAGCTACAACAAGTGGCCTAGCTACCAACAGCCTGCACAGCAGCCTAGCTACAACAAGCAGCCTAGCTACTACAAGTGGCCTAGCTACCAACAGCAGCAACCTGTGCAGCCTAGCTACAACAAGCAACCTAGCTACCAATGGCAACAACCTGCACAGCAACCTAGCTACAACAAGCAGCCTAGCGACCAACATCGGCTACCTCCACAACAGCTAAGCTACCAACTACAACCTAGCTTCCACCAGCAGCAACCTGCACAGCGGCTTAGCTCCCACAAGCAGCCTAGCTACAACACACAACCTAGCTACCAACAGCAGCAACTTGTACAGCAGCCTAGCTACAACAAGCAACCTAGCTACCAACAGCAGCAACCTGTACAGCAGCCTAGCTACAACAAGCAACCTAGCTACCAACGGCAACAACCTGCACGTCCTAGCTACAACAAGCAGCCTAGTTACCAACAGCAGCAACCTACAAAGCAGCCTAGCTCCCAACAGCAGCAACCCGCACAGCCTAGCTACAACAAGCAGCCTAGTTACCAACAGCAGCAGCCTGCAAAGCACGGCTACAAGCAACCCCACCAGACTAGCTACCAGTCCAACCAGCAACCCCAGCAGACTAGCTACCAGTCAAGCAGCTACCCCAGTGGACCAACCACTGGTCCAAGCAAATCATCTACCAGTCCAACCAGCAGCTCCAGGTGGGTGACTAGTTACAGCAGCAACCCCAGGTGCCATAGTTGTCTGTTCCCTGTAATGTTTGAATATTGCCTCTAACGTTGTCATTTGTCAAAATTGGCTGTGTTACGTCTGCAATATGGGGCAGACTAGGATTCCTGTTGAACACAAAGCTCTAATCTTTTATTCATATTTGTTTTAAATTGTTATTGCTACAAGACTTGTTTACAAATTGGTCTGATTATTCCTCTTGACTCCACAGGTCTGGTAGGAGGGAGGTGGTGAAGGTTACCTTTCCAGCCATGCAGGCTCTGTTTTTCACAGGGAGAAAAATGACACTTGATGAGTAAGGAGGACACTTGAAATGTGAATTTCTCTAGTTTTACCTGCATAATTTCTGATCTGTAGTTTTACCTGCATCACTTCTAATCTGTAGTCACCAGCAGCAGCCTGCACAGCAGCAACCTCCGCAGCCTAGCTACAAGCAACCCCAGCAGCCTAGTGACCCGTCCAACCAGCAGACTAGCCATCAGTCCAGCCAGCAACCCCAGTTGACTAGCTCTCAACAGCAGCAACCTGCAAAGCAGCCTAGCTCCCAGCAGCAACCTCCGCAGCCTAGCTACAAGCAACCCCAGCAGCCTAGTGACCCGTCCAACCAGCAGACTAGCTACCAGTTCAACTACTAACCCCAATTCACTAGCTCCCAACAGCAGCAGCCTGCAAAGCCTAGCTACAACAAGCAGTCTAGCTACCTGTCCAACCAGCAGCCCCAGCAGACTAGCTTTCAAGAGGAACCTGCACAGCAGCCTAGCTCCCAACAGCAGCTACCTGCACAGCAGTCTAGTTACGACAAGCAACCTGCACAGCAGCTTAGCTCCCACAAGCAGCCGCTACCAGCAGCCTAGCTACAAGCAACCCCAGCAGACTAGCTGCCGTCAAGCAGCTACCCCAGGGGACCAACCACTGGTCCAAGCAAATCATCTACCAGCAGCTCCAGCACTGCTGCCAGTCCAACCAGCAAAGCGAACACAAAGCTCTAATCTTTTATTCACATTTGTTTTACATTTACATTTAGTCATTTAGCTGACGCTTTTATCCAAAGCGACTTACAAGTTCTGTACGACAAGCCATCAGGAAGGGCACAACTCTATCAGCTGAGCAACAATGTTCATCAAAGTGTTGAGTGCTACAGTGTAGGTTAGTTTATTAGGACAAGTGCATGACAGTACGGTTAGTTAGGGTTAGATTTTTTTATTGTTTTTTTTTTTTTTTTTTTTTTTATTCAGATAATGGTTGAAGAAGTGCGTCTTTAGTCGACGGCGAAAGATTGGACGTGATTCGGCTGTCCTAACTGGGGTGGGTAGTTCATTCCACCATTGTGGGGCAAGGACTGAGAATAGGCGACTTCTCTTTGATGACCCTCCCGGAGCTTGGATAGGAGTAGGTTTTAAATTGTTATTGCTGCTAGACTTGTTTACAAATTGGTCTGATTATTCCTTCTGACTCCACAGGTCTGGTAGGAGGGAGGTGGTAAAGGTTACCTTTCCAGCCATGCAGGCTCTGTTGATCACAGGGAGAAAAGAGACACTTGAGTAAGGAGGACACTTGATGTGAATTTCTGTAGTTTTACCTGCATCATTCATTTCTAATCTGTAGTTTTACCTGCATCATTTCTAATCTGTAGTTTTACCTGCATCATTTCTAATCTGTAGTTTTACCTGCATCACTTCTAATTTGTCTAGCCCCCAACATCAGCAACCTGTGCAGCCTAGCTACAACAAGCAGACTAGCGACCAACTGCAACAACCTGCACAGCAACCTAGCTACAACAAGCAGCCTAGCGACCAACATCGGCTACCTCCACAACAGCTAAGCTACCAACTACAACCTAGCTTCCACCAGCAGCAACCTGCACAGCAGCTTAGCTCCCACAAGCAGCCTAGCTACAACACACAACCTAGCTACCAACAGCAGCAACCTGTACAGCAGCCTAGCTACAACAAGCAACCTAGCTACCAACGGCAACAACCTGCACGTCCTAGCTACAACAAGCAGCCTAGTTACCAACAGCAGCAGCCTGCACAGCAGCAACCTCCACAGCCTAGCCCCCAACATCAGCAACCTGCACACCCTAGCTCCCAACAGCAGCTACCTGCACAACAGCTAAGCTACCACAAGCGGCCTAACTACAGCTACAAGCAGCCTAGCTCCCCACAGCAGCAACCTGCACAGCAGCCTAGCTCCCCACAACAGCAACCTGCACAGCAGCTTAGCTCCCACCAGCAGCTTAGCTCCCCACAGCAGCCTAGCTCCCCACAGCAGCAACCTGCACAGCAGCTTAGCTCCCACCAGCAGCCTAGCTCCCCACAGCAGCAACCTGCACAGCAGCTTAGCTCCCACCAGCAGCCTAGCTCCCCACAGCAGCAACCTGCACAGCAGCTTAGCTCCCACCAGCAGCCTAGCGACCAACAGCAGCAACCTGCACAGCAGCGTAGCTCCCACCAGCAGCCTAGCTCTCCACAGCAGCAACCTGCACAGCAGCTTAGCTCCCACCAGCAGCCTAGCTCCCCACAGCAGCAACCTGCACAGCAGCTTAGCTCCCACCAGCAGCCTAGCTCCCCACAGCAGCAACCTGCACAGCAGCTTAGCTCCCACCAGCAGCCTAGCTCCCCACAGCAGCAACCTGCACAGCAGCTTAGCTACCACAAGCAGCCTAGCTCCCAACTGCAGCTGCTGTTGGTTGCTAGGCTGCTTGTGGTAGCTAAGCTGCTGTGCAGGTTTCTGCTGTGGGGAGCTAGGCTGATGTGCCGGTTCCTGCTTGTTGTAGCTAGGCAGCAACCTGCATAGCCACGCTACAACAAACAGCCTAGCTCTCAACAGCAGCAGTCTAGTAACCAGCAGCCTAGCTCCCAACAGCAACAACCTGCACAGCAGCCTAGCTACAGCAACCTGCACAATGGCTAAGCTACCAAAAGCAGCCTAGTTACCACTTACCAGAAGCAGCCAAGCTACAAGCAGCACTGCTACCAGACCAACCCAGCCCCAGGTGACTATAGTTACAGCAGCAAATCTAGGAACCATAGTTGGCTGTTCCTGTAATGTTTGAATATTTGCTCTAATGTGGGGGGGGGACTGGCAGGAGGGAGGAAAGATGATTGAAATGTACATTAGCAATCTGTCTGTAGTTTTACCTGCATCACTTCTAATCAGTCTGGCTCTAAAATAGCAGTATTTAAAACTCAGTTTGACTCTTTTTCAGAAACTTCAACTTTGAAGACGTCTCCACTCTACAATCTTGTATGGACTGTATTTGACATTTACATTTACTTGAAAAAAACGATAACCAGAATCTACTGATTTGTACTCCTTCATGTACAGATGGATGATGAAATTATTAGAAACCTTGGTATTTTCTGCCTGGTTTATTCACAAAGTCAATACATATTAAACTGGATGCTGTTGACCAAGCGATGGCATGTCAATGGACCTCATGATCGAAAGTGGACGTAACTATCTTCGTACATTCATGAAAATCCTCCTCCGGATGCGTGAAACTGTCTTCGTAAAAGGCCACAATGTTCTCCACTGAAAGAAGTAGTCATTCTTAAACTGGAAGTGCATTCTCATACACCAGCTCCTTATAAGGAGAGGCTAAGCATTGCACCTTGAGTTGTGCTGACCCCTATGGGGGGGGGGGGGGGGGGGGGGGATATTCAACAGGTAGCACAAAAGCATTAAAATGTATTGTCATTATACAGCACAAGTAACAGTAAAGTGCAATAGTAACATACAATGCACAGGTGATGAAACTGGTTAAAGGATTCATTTGGGAGATCATTGGTAGTTGTGTTCACATCGATTCTACAGACATCCTCGGAATTAAATTATAATAATGAATACGACAATATTTGCATCATTAACAATTGTGTTTTACATTTATAGTCGTGACTCAATGAGGCATTACACACACTGCAAATGACAGTAAATAAATAAGAACAAAATCCAATATACTGTCGTTCTCTATTATTTATTGTTGGTTGTATTTATTTCTTACCTTGCTTAGTGGGCACATCGTAAGAGCCAGTGGCGAAACATTCCCAGGTGGTTTGGGGTGGGGGGGGTGTGGGATGAGTCTTTGGCTGAACATACTCTTCATTCTGGTTAGCTCCTCATAGAGGGGGTGTGAGGGATTCTCCCAAATGACAGACACAAAGGGTAACTCATTCCACATAAATCTATAGCTTATTAACAATACGATGCAACAGCCTGATGCAGGCGGCTTGGTGAGGAAAAATACGGGGCTGCGCTCTCAAGGCCACCTCCTGCTCCATCTGGGGGTTGGTGAGTGTGGTCATGAACCATGCAGGGGGGCAGCGCAATCTCCTAATAAAACAAGTCATTAGAATAATAGAAGCCTACTGTTGCTGAAACTATTCATTATGCATACAGCACAGTGTGTGACTGTGCGCTGAGCGCAGCTCCATATTTATCCTCACCAAGCCACCTGCATCTTTGCCACCCAGCCCACTTTGACAACCTAGGATGGCTTAGAGTAGACGACAGAGTACAGCAACTTGCAATGGGCTTGGTCTACAAGATACACTACACGACCAAGGTACCCATGTACATGTCAAAATACTTCCCAAAGGTCAGTGAATACCACGATCACAACACCAGAGGGAGCTCCACAAATCATGTTAAACCCAGATTCGGCTCAAACAAGGGACTAAACACGTTTCGCAATTATGCCACAGCAATGTGGAACGCCCTACCCAAAGCTGTAAAGGAATGTGAATCACTAGCCACTTTCAAAAACACTCTCAAAGAACACCTATGGGAGACTGCAAATTCGAAAACTGGCCCCTACGAATGTCCTAACCCAGTTGTACAGTAAATGACCAAGTATGGCTTTGTCAGTATTCCAATGTACAGTGTACAGTGTGTGTGTCCCCCCCCACCTCCAATGTACAGTGTCCCCCCCCCACCCACCCAACCCCACCTACCCAACCTCCTCCAATGTAAAGTTTCTACGTCAAATGTATATACACTCTTTTCTGGACACTTTTTGTATCACAAACAGTACTGTATTTGCAAATCTGGTATGTCATAAATGTATAGATGTAGCAGTACTGTCTATCTGTATGTCGTGTGTGTCATATATGTTATGATGAATTGAAAATGGGGGACCCTGATGTAAACAAGACGAAAGTCTTTCTCTTCTGGTCTGCATCCCCTTAACAATTGTATGTATTGAGCTGTACTGTACCCATTCTGCAATCTGTTAATAAACTTTTCAATCAATCTGTTGCATCGTAATGTTAATAAGCTATAGAGCGAGGTCTCTTGGTGGTAATGGCGTCTCTTGGTGTTGGACTGTGAACGGAGCAACACGTCTCTTGATGTCTGGCAGAGAACAGAGCCAGGTCCATGCACACATAGAGCCCAAGGGGTGCTTGAGCACCTGCCCTTTTGAGCCTCATAAAAAAAGCGCCCTTAAAAAAAAAGCACATTGCGCATATAGACTGCCCTTCCAACTGAAAAATTTCAAGATAGAATCTTATTGCACTTATTGCCTCCCCCCTGAACATTTATGGAGATGTATGGGCCTTTTAAGTCAGTAATAAAAGTGTCTTTCAAGGATAAGTGAGCTCCTGCAGATTATTATAGTTCATTATGCTTCCAACTTGGGAAGCAGCCGAAGAGGGCCTCACTGAAGATATGAACATCCTGTCTTCATACCTGAGGAACTGGCGTCTCAAGCTCAGCATGGGAAAGACAATGTCTACAATGTTCCACCTCAACAACAGGGAAGCGACCCGTGAGATGAGCGTCATGGTGGATAACGTCCGGCTACAGTACCAACATACCCCCACATACTAACTAGCATGTCCTATATGCTCTGTAAATACTAATGTACAGATACCGAGATGGCACACCATGTACCTGTTTATTGCACTGTTTTATTGGATTCTATTAATATGTTGTACCACTGTATTTTATTGGATTCTATTATATGTTGTACCACTGTATTGCACATCGTCGCGGGCAAGACCAGCCGCATTTCATTGTATACCTGTATGCCGTGACAATTAAAACTCTTGAATCTTGAATCTTGAATCATACCTTGGTGTGAAGCTTGACAGAACACTGTCATTCAAACAACACCTGGAAGGTGCCAGGGGAAAAACAACTGCCTGTGCCGCGCTGATACGACGACTAGCCGGCACCACATGGGGAGCCTCAACAAAGACACTGCGCATCTCCTCACTGGCCCTGGTGTTCTCTGCCGCCGAGTACTGCGCCCCGGTCTGGTGCCGTAGCACCCACGTGAAGAAGCTGGAAGTTGTTCTCAACAGCGTCCTGTGGACAGTCTCTGGTTGCCTACAAGCCACACCGGTAAACCAACTGCCCGTACTCGCTGGTATTGCCCCGGCTACCATCAGACGAGAAGCAGCCACACTGGCCCTTTCCCGCAAGGCACAGATCAGTGCATCCCACCTCCTTCACAATACCACCACAGAGACACCACGACGTGTGCGCCTAAAGTCACGGCGCCCCTTTTCCATGCAAGCCTACAGGCTACTCCACACAACACCATTTGACACTTCCAAGGCCTCCTGGGTCAGGACGAGATGGAGGGACCAGTGGAGGTCAGCAGAACCATCCAGGCTGCTGGTCAGGACTTGCCCCGGAAGCAGTGGACAACCCTCAACCGCCTAAGGACCGGCGTCGGACGCTACGGTGCCTCAATGAAGAGGTGGGGCCTCAAGGACAGTGCCTCATGCGAGTGTGGAGCCCCTGCACAGACTGTGGAACATATCATCACCAGTTGCCCCAAACACCGGCCACCGTATGGAGAACGCGGTCTGATGGAACTGGACGATGAAACGTTGGCCTGGCTTGCCTCAACGGAGCTGCAGGTCTAAAGACACACGCAAGAAAATTATAGTTCAATATTCAATATTTTACCACCAAAACCCCCCAAAAGGCATAAAAAGGGGGCCCCCCTGCCCAAAAAGGGCCCCCAAAAATCTGGCTTGCGCGCTTCGCGCTCTCGGTTCTAACATACACAGGTATAGTGCCCTTTTCAGCCTTTGAGCACCGGCCCCTCTAAGTCCTGTGCACGTCCCTGAACGGAGCAACATTTATCTTAACGTAACTCCTAACGTAGCTAGCATACCTAACTCATACCTAATAATTAGCATACCTAATTATTTAATTCTGAGGATGTCTGTAGAATTTAAATGAACGCAATCACCAATGATTTTTCCCAAATGAAGCTGGTTAAGAACGGGCACATACCAGTCTGTCTGACTTACAACTGCCTGTTCATAAATCCTGTTCGTAGCTACGAACAAATCTCAGAAAAGAAACCAAAATCGTCCCGAGAAGTTCGTAAATCAAATCATGAATACATTTGTTTGTAACTTTCTCATAATCTATCATGAGGTCCATTGTTTCTACAGTAGATTAGTAACATTTCCCTAGTCAAAGAAATCCTACAGGAATAAGATGAGATATTCCTTTATTGATCCCCTTGGGGAAAATCATAACAGCATGAGGGAGGGGAGGTACAGGTATGGGCAGGGTTATAGTAGAAATATTAAAATATAGGCAATCAAATTTTATCTGAATATAAAAATCTGAGAAGAATAAACAGTGAGATATACAGACATATATAGTACAGGGTGTCTGTATGCTGCTATTCATTGAGTCCTGAAGAAATCATGTAGCCTCCTGACTCACATTAATACATTAAAATACATTGAAAATGCCTGTCAATGATGTAAATGGACTGAGTTCAAAAACAATTTATATCAATCCAACACCAGTCAATTAACACAGACACCTTTACCACAGCATCCACCTGTTTCCAATCAACTAATTAGACAAAGAGAAAGATGATTGGCTGTCAAACATGCAGAGCACCTGAACATAAGAGGCATGTGAGATAAGACAGCTCAGTGTGGGTTTGCTGAAAGTGGACAAAGGTGCCAGGGTTTCTGTAGCTTTTGGAATAGATGCAAACTATGGCTAAGGCTATAGGACTTGTTCTAAGGTAACATTTTGATACATTGTGTTGTAATGTTTTGATTCTGATATACGTAATGTTTAATCTAAAACTTGTTTTTGTTTAGAGCGGTGCTGTTGTCTTCGCTGACTGGAAGACATCATGCAAGCGGTGCGTTAACCCTTTTCAAGAACAACCTGAGTACCCATTCAAGAACAACCTGATTGTCAGGCTTGTGAATTAACTTGATGTGATTGTTTCTATCAACAGCTTACAGGTCTGCGTCTGTGACCAAGGCTAAAAGTCTCGGAGATGCTACAGGGCCAGAATTGAGCTACCAGCCTTCCTACAGTAGCTCTAATGTTCATGATGAATCACTTGTTGGTAGTTATGGTCCAAGCTCAGGTTCCCTCAACAGTTATGATCCCAGTAAATCGCGTGGTAGTTCTGGTCTTGGCTCACGTGACCACACTGACACACTAACGAGCACTGGGTATTCTTCCCAGTCGGGTTCATTTGCTAGTCAAGACGGTAGCAACAGTCAACCTAGTTACCAGTGGCCTCGACATGGATACCAGCAGCAGCCTAGTTACCAGCAACCTGCACAGCAGCCTAGCCCCCAACAGCAACATGCACAGCAGCCAAGCTACAACAAGGAGCCTAGCTCTCAACAGCAGCAACCTGCACAGCAGCTTAGCTCCCGCAAGCAGCCTAGCTCCAGACAGCAGCAACCTGCGCAGCAGCTTGGCTACCAACAGCAGCAACCTGTGCAGCGTAGTGACCAGCAGCCTAGCTACAACAAGCAGTCTAGCGACCAACAGCAACAAACTGCACAGCAGCCTAGCTACAACAAGCAGCCTAGCGACCAACGGCAACAAACTGCACAGCAGCCTAGCTACCAACGGCAACAAACTGCACAGCAGCCTAGCTACAACAAGCAGCGTAGCGACCAACAACCTGCACAGCAGCCTAGCTACAACAAGCAGCCTAGCTCCCAAAAGCAGCTATCTGCACAGCCTAGCTACAGGAAGCAGCCTAGCTCCCAAAAGCAGCAACCTGCACAGCCTAGCTCCCAGCAGCAGCAACCTGCGCAGCAGCTTGGCTACCAACAGCAGCAACCTGTGCAGCGTAGTGACCAGCAGCCTAGCGACCAACAGCAACAAACTGCACAGCAGCCTAGCTACAACAAGCAGCCTAGCTACCAACGGCAACAAACTGCACAGCAGCCTAGCTACAACAAGCAGCGTAGCGACCAACAACCTGCACAGCAGCCTAGCCACAACAAGCAGCCTAGCTCCCAAAAGCAGCTATCTGCACAGCCTAGCTACAGGAAGCAGCCTAGCTCCCAAAAGCAGCAACCTGCACAGCCTAGCTACAGGAAGCAGCCTAGCTCCCAAAAGCAGCAACCTGCACAGCCTAGCTCCCAGCAGCAGCAACCTACACAGCAGCTTAGCTCCCACAAGCAGCCTAGCAACCAACAGCAGAAACCTGCACAGCCTAGCGACCAACTGCAGCTAAGCTACCAACTGCAACCTAGCTCCCAACAGCAGCAACCTGCATGGCAGCTTAGCTATAGAGAGCAGCCTAGTGACGAACGGCAAAAACCTGCACAGCAGCCTAGCTACAACAAGCAGCCTAGCAACCAACAGCAGCAACCTGCACAGCAACTTAGCTACAACAAACAGTCTAGCGTTCAAAAGCAGGAACCTGCACATCAGCTTAGCTCCCACAAGCAGGCTAGCGACCAATGGCAACAACCTGCACAGCAGCCTAGTTACAAGCACCCTAGCACCCAACAGCAGCTACCTGCACAACCGCTAAGCTCCCACAAGCAGCCTAGCTACCAACAGCAACATGCACAGCAGCCAAGCCACAACAAGCAGCCTAGCTCCCAACAGCAGCAACCTGCACAGCAGCCTAGCTCCCACAAGCAGCCTAGCTCCCAACAGCAGCTTAGCTCCCACAAGCAACCTAGCTACCAACGGCGGCAACCTGCACAGCAGCTTAGCTCCCAACAGCAGGAAACTGCACAGCAGCTTAGCTCCCAACAGCAGCTTAGCTCCCACAAGCAGCCTAGAGACCAACAGCAGCAACCTGCACAGCCTAGCTACAACAAGCAGCCTAGCTCCCAACAGCAGCAACCTGCACAGCCTAGCTACAACAAGCAGCCTAGCTCCCAACAGCAGCAACCTGCACAGCCTAGCTACAACAAGCAGCCTAGCTCTGAACGGCATCAACCTGATGGGCAGCCTAGCTACAACAAGCAGCCTAGCTCCCAACAGCAGCTTAGCTCCCACAAGCAGCCTAGCTACCAACAACAACCTGCACAGCAGCTTAGCTACAACAAGCAGCTTAGCTACCAACAGCAGCCTAGCTCCCAACAGCAGGAACCTACACAGCAGCCATGCTACAACAAGCAGCCTAGTGACCAACAGCAGGAACCTGCACAGCAGCTTAGCTCCCAACAGCAGCCTAGCGACCAATGGCAGCAACCTGCACTGCAGCCTAGCTCCCACAAGCAGCCTAGCTCCCAACAGCAGCCTAGCGACCAATGGCAGCAACCTGCACTGCAGCCTAGCTCTCACAAGCAGCCTAGCTCTCACAAGCAGCCTAGCTCCCACAAGCAGCCTAGCTACCAACAGCAGCTTAGCTACCAACAGCAGCCTAGCTCCCAACAGCAGCCTAGCGACCAATGGCAGCAACCTGCACAGCCTAGCGACCAACAGCAGCAACCTGCACAGCAGCCTAGCTCCCACCAGCAGCCTAGCTCCCAACAGCAGCTTAGCTCCCAACAGCAGGAACCTGCACAGCAGCTTAGCTCCCAACAGCAGGAACCTGCACAGCAGCTTAGCTCCCACAAGCAGCCTAGCTCCCAACAGCAGCAACCTGCACAGCCTAGCTACAACAAGCAGCCTAGCTCCCAACAGCAGGAACCTGCACAGCAGCTTAGCTCCCACAAGCAGCCTAGCTCCCAACAGCAGCAACCTGCACAGCCTAGCTACAACAAGCAGCCTAGCTCCCAACAGCAGCAACCTGCACAGCCTAGCTACAACAAGCAGCCTAGCTCTGAACGGCATCAACCTGATGGGCAGCCTAGCTACAACAAGCAGCCTAGCTCCCAACAGCAGCTTAGCTCCCACAAGCAGCCTAGCTACCAACGGCAACAACCTGCACAGCAGCCTAGCTCCCAACAACAACCTGTACAGCAGCCTAGCTCCCAACAACAACCTGTACAGCAGCCTAGCTCCCAACAGCAGGAACCTACACAGCAGCCATGCTACAACAAGCAGCCTAGCTCCCAACAGCAGGAACCTGCACAGCAGCTTAGCTCCCAACAGCAGCCTAGCGACCAATGGCAGCAACCTGCACTGCAGCCTAGCTCCCACAAGCAGCCTAGCTCCCAACAGCAGCTTAGCTACAACAAGCAGCCTAGCGACCAATGGCAGCAACCTGCACTGCAGCCTAGCTCCCAACAGCAGCCTAGCTCCCAACAGCAGCTTAGCTACCAACAGCAGCCTAGCTCCCAACAGCAGGAACCTGCACAGCGGTTTAGCTCCCACAAGCAGCCTAGCGACCAATGGCAGCAACCTGCACAGCCTAGCTACAACAAGCGGCCTAGCGACCAACAGCAGCAACCTGCACAGCCTAGCGACCAACAGCAGCAACCTGCACAGCAGCCTGGCTCCCACCAGCAGCTTAGCTCCCACAAGCAACCTAGCTACCAACGGCGGCAACCTGCACAGCAGCTTAGCTCCCAACAGCAGGAACCTGCACAGCAGCTTAGCTCCCACAAGCAGCCTAGAGACCAATGGCAGCAACCTGCACAGCCTAGCTCCCAACAGCAGCAACCTGCACAGCCTAGCTACAACAAGCAGCCTAGCTCCCAACAGCAGCAACCTGCACAGCCTAGCTACAACAAGCAGCCTAGCTCTGAACGGCATCAACCTGATGGGCAGCCTAGCTACAACAAGCAGCCTAGCTCCCAACAGCAGCTTAGCTCCCACAAGCAGCCTAGCTACCAACGGCAACAACCTGCACAGCAGCCTAGCTCCCAACAACAACCTGCACAGCAGCTTAGCTACAACAAGCAGCTTAGCTACCAACAGCAGCCAAGCTCACACAAGCAGCCTAGCGACCGACAGCAGGAACCTACACAGCAGCCAAGCTACAACAAGCAGCCTAGCGACCATCAGCAGGAACCTGCACAGCAGCTTAGCTTCCAACAGCAGCCTAGCTACAACAAGCAGCCTAGCGACCAATGGCAGCAACCTGCACAGCAGCCTAGCTCCCAACAGCAGCCTAGCTCACACAAGCAGCCTAGCTCCCACAAGCAGCCTAGCGACCAATGGCGGCAACCTGCACAGCCTAGCTACAACAAGCGGCCTAGCTCCCAACAGCAGCCTAGCTCCCAACAGCAGCAACCTGCACAGCCTAGCTACAACAAGCGTCCTAGCTCCCAACAGCAGAACCCTGCACAGCCTAGCTACAACAAGCGGCCTAGCTCCCGACAGCAGCAACCTGCACAGCCTAGCTACCAACAGCAGCCTAGCTACCAACAGCAGCCTAGCTACAACAAGCAGCCTAGCTCCCAACAGCAGCTTAGCTCCCAACAGCAGCTTAGCTCCCACAAGCAGCCTAGCTACCAACGGCAACAACCTGCACAGCAGCCAAGCTACAAGCAGCCTAGCTCCCAACAACAACCTGCACAGCAGCCTAGCTCCCAACAGCAGCCTAGCTCCCAACAGCAGGAACCTGCACAGCAGCTTAGCTACAGAAAGAAGCCTAGCTCCCAACAGCAGCAACCTGCACAGCAGCTTAGCTCCCACAAGCAGCCTAGCGACCAATGGCAGCAACCTGCACAGCCTAGCTACAACAAGCAGCCTAGCTCCCAACAGCAGCAACCGGCACGGCCTAGCTACAACAAGCAGCCTAGCTCCCAACAGCAGCAACCGGCACGGCCTGGCTACAACAAGCGGCCTAGCTCCCGACAGCAGCAACCTGCACAGCCTAGCCACAACAAGCAGCCTAGCTCCCAACAGCAGCAACCTGCACAGCCTAGCGACCAACAGCAGCAACCTGCACAGCAGCCTGGCTCCCACCAGCAGCCTAGCTCCCACAAGCAGCCTAGCTACCAACGGCGGCAACCTGCACAGCAGCTTAGCTCCCAACAGCAGGAACCTGCACAGCAGCTTAGCTCCCACAAGCAGCCTAGAGACCAATGGCAGCAACCTGCACAGCCTAGCTCCCAACAGCAGCAACCTGCACAGCCTAGCTACAACAAGCAGCCTAGCTCTCAACAGCAGCAACCTGCACAGCCTAGCTACAACAAGCAGCCTAGCTCTGAACGGCATCAACCTGATGGGCAGCCTAGCTACAACAAGCAGCCTAGCTCCCAACAGCAGCTTAGCTCCCACAAGCAGCCTAGCTACCAACGGCAACAACCTGCACAGCAGCCTAGCTCCCAACAACAACCTGCACAGCAGCTTAGCTACAACAAGCAGCTTAGCTACCAACAGCAGCCTAGCGACCAATGGCAGCAACCTGCACAGCAGCTTAGCTTCCAACAGCAGCCTAGCGACCAACAGCAGGAACCTGCACAGCAGCTTAGCTTCCAACAGCAGCCTAGCGACCAATGGCAGCAACCTGCACAGCAGCCTAGCTCCCACAAGCAGCCTAGCTCCCAACAGCAGCTTAGCTCCCACAAGAAGCCTAGCTCCCACAAGCAGCCTAGCTCCCACAAGCAGCCTAGCTCCCAACAGCAGCAACCTGCACAGCAGCTTAGCTCCCAACAACAACCTGCACAGCAGCCTAGCTCCCAACAGCAGCCTAGCTCCCAACAGCAGCTTAGCTACCAACAGCAGGAACCTGCACAGCAGCTTAGCTCCCACAAGCAGCCTAGCGACCAATGGCAGCAACCTGCACAGCCTAGCTACAACAAGCAGCCTAGCTCCCAACAGCAGCAACCGGCACGGCCTAGCTACAACAAGCGTCCTAGCTCCCAACAGCAGAAACCTGCACAGCCTAGCTACAACAAGCAGCCTAGCTCCCAACAGCAGCAACCTGCACAGCCTAGCTACAACAAGCAGCCTAGCTCTGAATGGCATCAACCTGACTGGCAGCTTGGCTCCTACAAGCAGCCTAGCTACAACAAGCGTCCTAGCTCCCAACAGCAGAAACCTGCACAGCCTAGCTACAACAAGCGTCCTAGCTCCCAACAGCAGAAACCTGCACAGCCTAGCTACAACAAGCAGCCTAGCTACCAACAGCAGCCTAGCTACAACAAGCAGCTTGGCTCCCACAAGCAGCCTAGCTCCCAACAGCAGCTTAGCTCCCACAAGCAGCCTAACTCCAAACAGCAGCAACCTGCACAACAGCTTAGCTCTCAACAACAACCTGCACAGCAGCCTAGCTCCCAACAGCAGCTTAGCTACCAACAGCAGCCTAACTCCCAACAGCAGGAACCTGCACAGCAGCTTAGCTACAGAAAGCAGCCTAGCTCCCGACAGCAGGAACCTGCACAGCAGCCTAGCTCCCAACAGCAGCCTAGCTCCCACAAGCAGCCTAGCGACCAATGGCAGCAACCTGCACAGCCTAGCTACAACAAGCAGCCTAGCTCCCAACAGCAGCAACCGGCACGGCCTAGCTACAACAAGCGTCCTAGCTCCCAACAGCAGAAACCTGCACAGCCTAGCTCCCAACAGCAGCAACCTGCACAGCCTAGCTACAACAAGCGGCCTAGCTCGCGACAGCAGCAACCTGCACAGCCTAGCTACAACAAGCGGCCTAGCTCGCGACAGCAGCAACCTGCACAGCCTAGCTACAACAAGCAGCCTAGCTCTCAACAGCAGCAACCTGCACAGCCTAGCTACAACAAGCAGCCTAGCTCCCAACAGCAGCAACCTGCACAGCCTAGCTACAACAAGCGGCCTAGCTCCCGACAACAGCAACCTAGCTCCCAACAGCAGCAACCTGCACAGCCTAGCTACAACAAGCGGCCTAGCTCCCAACAGCAGCAACCTGCACAGCCTAGCTACAACAAGCAGCCTAGCTCCCAACAGCAGCATCCTGCACAGCCTAGCTACAACAAGCAGCCTAGCTCCCAACGGCATCAACCTGTACAGCAGCTTGGCTCCTACAAACAGCCTAGCTACAACAAGCAGCCTAGCTACCAACGGCAGATACCTGCACAACAGCTAAGCTACCACAAGCGGCCTAGTTACCAACAGCAGCCAAGCTACAAGCAGCCTAGCTCTCAACAGCAGGAACCTGCACAGCAGCCTAGCTACAACAAGCAGCCTAGCGACCAACAGCAGCTAGCTGCACAACAGCTAAGCTACCACAAGCGGCCCAGCTACCACTACAAGCAGCCTATCTCCCAACAGCAGCAACCTGCACAGCAGCCTAGCTACCAACAGCAGCAACCTGTGCAGCAGCCTAGCTACCACCAGCAGCTTAGCTCCCAACAGCAGCAACCTGCAAAGCAGCTTGGCTCCCAATGGCAGCCTAGCTCCAACAAGCAGCCTAGTTACCAACGGCGGCCATGCTACAACAAGCGGCCTAGTTACCTACAGCAGCAACCTGCACAGTCTAGCTCCCAACAGCAGCTACCTGCAAAGCAGCTTAGCTCCCACAAGCAGCCTAGCTACCAACAGCAGCAGCCTAGCTATCAGTCCAACCAGCAACCCCAGTTGAGTAGCTCTCAACAGCAGCAACCTGCACAGCAGCCTAGCACTCAACAACAGCCTAGCTACAACCAACCCCAGGAGACAAGCTACCAGTCCAACCAGCAGCCCCAGTTGAGTAGCTCCCAACAGCATCAACCTGCACAGCCGCAGCCTAGTTACAACAATCAATCTCCGCAGCCTAGCTACAAGCAACCCCAGCAGACTAGTGACACGTCCAACCAACATACTACCTACCAGTCCAGCCAGCAACCCCAGTTTACTAGCTCCCAAGAGGAACCCACAAAGCAGCCTAGCTCCCAACGGCACC
Source organism: Notolepis coatsorum (assembly GCF_963971535.1). Lineage (NCBI taxonomy): Eukaryota > Metazoa > Chordata > Actinopteri > Aulopiformes > Paralepididae > Notolepis > Notolepis coatsorum. The sequence continues at coordinate 9,545,554 of NC_140167.1, read as the reverse complement.
CTGCAAAGCAGCCTAGCTCTCAACAGCAGCAACCCGCACAGCCTAGCTACAACCAGCAGCCTAGTTACCAACAGCAGCAGCCTGCAAAGCCTAGCTACAAGCAACCCCACCAGACTAGCTACCAGTCCAACCAGCAGCCTAGCTCCCAAGAGGAGGAACCTGCAAAGCAGCCTAGCTCCCAGCAGCAGCCTAGTTACAACAAGCAACCTAGTTACCACCAACAGCAGCAGCCTAGCTGCCAGCAACCCCAGTTGACTAGCTCCCAAGAGGAGGAACCTGCAAAGCAGCCTAGCTCCCAACGGCAGCCTAGCTACCAGCAACCCCAGCAGACTAGTGACTCATCCAGCCAGCAACCCCAGTTGACTAGCTCCCAAGAGGAGGAACCTGCAAAGCAGTCTAGCTCCCAACGGCAGCCTAGCTACCAGCAACCCCAGCAGACTAGCTACCAGTCAAGCAGCTACCCCAGTGGACCAACCACTGGTCCAAGCAAATCATCTACCAGTCCAACCAACAACTCCAGCACTGCCAGTCCAACCAGCAGCTCCAGGTGACTAGTTACAGCCCCAACCCATAGGAACCATAGTTGTCTGTTCCCTGTAGTGTAATGTTTGAATATTGCCTCTAACGTGTCGTTTGTCAAAATTGGACGTGGTACGTCTGCAATATGGGGCAGACTAGGATTTCTGTCGAACATAAAGCTCTAATATTTTATTCATATTTGTTTTTAATTGTTATTGCTGCAAGACTTGTTTACAAATTGGTCTGATTATTCCTTCTGACTCCACAGGTCTGGTAGGAGGGAGGTGGTAAAGGTTACCTTTCCAGCCATGCAGGCTCTGTTGATCACAGGGATAAAAAGGACACTTGATGAGTAAGGAGGACACTTGAAATGTGAATTTCTGTAGTTTTACCTGCATCATTTATAATCTGTAGTTTTACCTGCATCACTTCTAATCTGTAACTTTACCTGCATCACTTCTAATCTGTCTAGTTACCACCAGCAGCAGCCTGCACAGCAGCCACCTCCGCAGCCTAGCTACAAGCAACCCCAGTTGACTAGTGAGATGTCTAGCCAGCAACCCCAGTTGACTAGCTCCCAACAGCAGCAGCCTGCAAAGCCTAGCTACAATAAGCAGTCTAGCTACCTGTCCAACCAGCAACCCCAGCAGACTAGCTTTCAAGAGGAACCTGCAAAGCAGCCTAGCTCCCAACAGCAGCCTAGTTACAACAAGCAACCTAGTTACCAACAGCAGCAACCTGCACAGCCTAGCTACAACAAGCAGCAACCTGCACAGCAGCTTGGCTCCCAACAGCAGCCTAGTGACAACAAGCAGCCTAGCTACCGACAGCAGCAGCCTAGCTACAAGCAACCCCAGCAGACTAGCTATCAGTCCAACCAGCAACCCCAGTTGAGTAGCTCTCAACAGCAGCAACCTGCACAGCAGCCTAGCTCTCAACAACAGCCTAACTACAACCAACCCCAGGAGACAAGCTACCAGTCCAACCAGCAGCCCGAGTTGAGTAGCTCCCAACAGCATCAACCTGCACAGCCGCAGCCTAGTTACAACAATCAATCTCCACAGCCTAGCTACAAGCAATCCCAGCAGACTAGTGACACGTCCAACCAACATACTACCTACCAGTCCAGCCAGCAACCCCAGTTTACTAGCTCCCAAGAGGAACCCACAAAGCAGCCTAGCTCCCAACAGCACCCTGCAAAGCAGCCTAGCTACAACAAGCAGCCTAGTTACCAACAGCAGCAGCCTGCAAAGCCTAGCTACAAGCAACCCCACCAGACTAGCTACCAGTCCAACCAGCAGCCTAGCTCCCAAGAGGAGGAACCTGCAAAGCAGCCTAGCTCCCAGCAGCAGCCTAGTTACAACAAGCAACCTAGTTACCAACAGCAGCAGCCTAGCTGCCAGCAACCCCAGTTGACTAGCTCCCAAGAGGAGGAACCTGCAAAGCAGCCTAGCTCCCAACGGCAGCCTAGCTACCAGCAACCCCAGTTGACTAGTGAGATGTCCAGCCAGCAACCCCAGTTGACTAGCTCCCAACAGCAGCAGCCTGCAAAGCCTAGCTACAACAAGCAGTCTAGCTCCCAACGGCAGCCTAGCTACCAGCAACCCCAGCAGACTAGCTACCAGTCAAGCAGCTACCCCAGTGGACCAACCACTGGTCCAAGCAAATCATCTACCAGTCCAACCAACAACTCCAGCACTACCAGTCCAACCAGCAGCTCCAGGTGACTAGTTACAGCCCCAACCCCAGGTGCCATAGTTGTCTGTTCCCTGTAATGTTTGAATATTGCCTCTAAACGTGTCGTTTGTCAAAATTGGACGTGGTACGTCTGCAATATGGGGCAGACTATGATTTCTGTCGAACACAAAGCTCTAATCTTTTATTCATATTTGTTTTTAATTGTTATTGCTACAAGACTTGTTTACAAATTGGTCTGATTATTCCTTCTGACTCCACAGGTCTGGTAGGAGGGAGGTGGTAAAGGTTACCTTTCCAGCCATGCAGGCTCTGTTGATCACAGGGATAAAAAGGACACTTGATGAGTAAGGAGGACACTTGAAATGTGAATTTCTGTAGTTTTACCTGCATCATTTATAATCTGTAGTTTTACCTGCATCACTTCTAATCTGTAACTTTACCTGCATCACTTCTAATCTGTCTAGTTACCACCAGCAGCAGCCTGCACAGCAGCCACCTCCGCAGCCTAGCTACAAGCAACCCCAGTTGACTAGTGAGACGTCCAGCCAGCAACCCCAGTTGACTAGCTCCCAACAGCAGCAGCCTGCAAAGCCTAGCTACAATAAGCAGTCTAGCTACCTGTCCAACCAGCAACCCCAGCAGACTAGCTTTCAAGAGGAACCTGCAAAGCAGCCTAGCTCCCAACAGCAGCCTAGTTACAACAAGCAACCTAGTTACCAACAGCAGCAACCTGCACAGCCTAGCTACAACAAGCAGCCTAGCTCCCAACGGCAGCCTAGCTACCTGTCCAACCAGCAGCCCCAGCAGACTAGCTTTCAAGAGGAACCTGCAAAGCAGCCTAGCTCCCAGCAGCAGCCTAGTTACCAACAGCAGCAACCTGCACAGCCTAGCTACAACAAGCGGCCTAGCTACAAGCAACCCCAGCAGACTAGCTATCAGTCCAACCAGCAACCCCAGTTGAGTAGCTCTCAACAGCAGCAACCTGCACAGCAGCCTAGCTCTCAACAACAGCCTAGTTACAACAATCAATCTCCGCAGCCTAGCTACAAGCAACCCCAGCAGACTAGTGACACGTCCAACCAACATACTACCTACCAGTCCAGCCAGCAACCCCAGTTTACTAGCTCCCAAGAGGAGGAACCCACAAAGCAGCCTAGCTCCCAACAGCACCCTGCAAAGCAGCCTAGCTCCCAACAGCACCCTGCAAAGCAGCCTAGCTCTCAACAGCAGCAACCTGCACAGCCTAGCTACAACAAGCAGCCTAGTTACCAACAGCAGCAGCCTGCAAAGCCTAGCTACAAGCAACCCCACCAGACTAGCTACCAGTCCAACCAGCAGCCTAGCTCCCAAGAGGAGGAACCTGCAAAGCAGCCTAGCTCCCAGCAGCAGCCTAGTTACAACAAGCAACCTAGTTACCAACAGCAGCAGCCTAGCTGCCAGCAACCCCAGTTGACTAGCTCCCAAGAGGAGGAACCTGCAAAGCAGCCTAGCTCCCAACGGCAGCCTAGCTACCAGCAACCCCAGCAGACTAGTGACGCGTCCAGCCAGCAACCCCAGTTGACTAGCTCCCAACAGCAGCAGCCTGCAAAGCCTAGCTACAACAAGCAGCCTAGCTCCCAACGGCAGCCTAGCTACCAGCAACCCCAGCAGACTAGCTACCAGTCTAGCCAGCAACCCCAGTTGACTAGCTCCCAAGAGAAGGAACCTGCAAAGCAGCCTAGCTACAAGCAACCCCAGCAGACTAGCTACCAGTCAAGCAGCTACCCCAGTGGACCAACCACTGGTCCAAGCAAATCATCTACCAGTCCAACAAGCGGCTCCAGGTGGGTGACTAGTTACAGCAGCAACCCCAGGCGCCATAGTTGTCTGTTCCCTGTAATGTTTGAATATTGCCTCTAACGTGTCGTTTGTGAAAATTGACATGGGGCAGGATTTCTGTCGAACACAAAGCTCTAATCTTTTATTCATATTTGTTTTAAATTGTTATTGCTGCAACTAAGACTTGTTTACAAATTGGTCTGATTATTCCTTCTGACTCCACAGGTCTGGTAGGAGGGAGGTGGTAAAGGTTACCTTTCCAGCCATGCAGGCTCTATTGATCACAGGGATAAAAAGGACACTTGATGAGTAAGGAGGACACTTGAAATGTGAATTTCTGTAGTTTTACCTGCATCATTTATAATCTGTAGTTTTACCTGCATCACTTCTAATCTGTAACTTTACCTGCATCACTTCTAATCTGTCTAGTTACCACCAGCAGCAGCCTGCACAGCAGCCACCTCCGCAGCCTAGCTACAAGCAACCCCAGTTGACTAGCTCCCAACAGCAGCAGCCTGCAAAGCCTAGCTACAACAAGCAGTCTAGCTACCTGTCCAACCAGCAGCCCCAGCAGACTAGCTTTCAAGAGGAACCTGCAAAGCAGCCTAGCTCCCAGCAGCAGCCTAGTTACAACAAGCAACCTAGCTACCAACAGCAGCAACCTGCACAGCCTAGCTACAACAAGCGGCCTACCTACCAACAGCAGCAACCTGCACAGCATAGTGACAACAAGCAGCCTAGCTACCAACGGCAGCAGCCCAGCTACAAGCAACCCCAGCAGACTAGCTATCAGTCCAACCAGCAACCCCAGTTGAGTAGCTCCCAACAGCAGCAACCTGCACAGCCGCAGCCTAGTTACAACAATCAATCTCCGCAGCCTAGCTACAAGCAACCCCAGCAGACTAGTGACACGTCCAACCAACATACTACCTACCAGTCCAGCCAGCAACTCCAGTTTACTAGCTCCCAAGAGGAGGAACCCACAAAGCAGCCTAGCTCCCAACAGCACCCTGCAAAGCGGCCTAGCTCTCAACAGCAGCAACCTGCACAGCCTAGCTACAACAAGCAGCCTAGTTACCAACAGCAGCAGCCTGCAAAGCCTAGCTACAAGCAACCCCACCAGACTAGCTACCAGTCCAACCAGCAGCCTAGCTCCCAAGAGGAGGAACCTGCAAAGCAGCCTAGCTCCCAGCAGCAGCCTAGTTACAACAAGCAACCTAGTTACCACCAGCAGCAGCCTAGCTGCCAGCAACCCCAGTTGACTAGCTCCCAAGAGGAGGAACCTGCAAAGCAGCCTAGCTCCCAACGGCAGCCTAGCTACCAGCAACCCCAGCAGACTAGTGACGCGTCCAGCCAGCAACCCCAGTTGACTAGCTCCCAACAGCAGCAGCCTGCAAAGCCTAGCTACAACGAGCAGCCTAGCTACCAGCAACCCCAGCAGACTAGCTCCCAAGAGGAGGAACCTGCAAAGCAGCCTAGCTACAAACAACCCCAGCAGACTAGCTACCAGTCAAGCAGCTACCCCAGTGGACCAACCACTGGTCCAAGCAAATCATCTACCAGTCCAACCAGCAGCTCCAGGTGGGTGACTAGTTACAGCAGCAACCCCAGGCGCCATAGTTGTCTGTTCCCTGTAATGTTTGAATATTGCCTCTAACGTGTCGTTTGTCAAAATTGGACATGGGGCAGACTAGGATTTCTGTCTAACACAAAGCTCTAATCTTTTATTCATATTTGTTTTAAATTGTTATTGCTGCAACTAAGACTTGTTTACAAATTGGTCTGATTATTCCTTCTGACTCCACAGGTCTGGTAGGAGGGAGGTGGTAAAGGTTACCTTTCCAGCCATGCAGGCTCTGTTGATCACAGGGAGAAAAAAGGACACTTGATGAGTAAGGACTGAGGAGGACACTTGAAACGTGAATTTCTGTAGTTTTACCTGCACTGTAATCTGTCTAAAAGCGGTCTTTAAAAAAAAGTTTTACTCTTTCAGAAACGTCCAACTTTGAAGTCTCCACTCTACAATCCTGTATGGACTGCATTTGAAAATAAATATTTTTAATGGTACCTCACTCATGTATGTGGATCATTTATTAGATTCTGTCCCATGGTCTAGATTTGTTACTGGGCTCTGGCACAGCAAAGGGGTATTTTTGTTTGAAGACTTTGTTTCGCTAGTGTACAGCTATCTATTATCAACAAGGAATTGATCTCTGTGAGAATGTAAATAAAGGCATTTATTGGGACTATATATTGTACTGTTGCTGTGAGTAGGCTAGGGGATGCTCTAACTGTCTTGGATATAGCTACTGGGTAGATGCGGCTAGCATCACTTTGTTTCATCACTATAGCAAATCAGGTGAAAAACCCATCAAGTCAATGGTTGTGTATAGCCACACAACTCATATTAGAAATATTAATGGAGATATATTTGAGAAGGAAATTCCAAACATTGTCTCCCATTAGCTATGTTAAGGCTGGGGCTAGCCAAGGCCAGGTTTGTCATAGTACAGTTGGGTTGGTTTCAAAATTCACACCTACAACTGATTATGCAACCGTCCCAGCCAAGTTGTGAAAGGTGTCTGTCTCAGCCAGGGTCCAGCAAAGCTTGTCCAGGTTCTGAAAGACGATGGGAGACCCTCACTGTGTGCCAGACATGACAGCATGGCTAAACCCTGACTAGTGGAGACGAGGCATACAACCAATACAGGATTCCAATTTATATAAAAAGTGAGTCACGCCACTGATTTGGCGTCTAATTAAAGACCTCCTTTCATACACACAATCTGTACGCTGAGGTTGTGCCTTAAAGGAACACGCCAACTTTTTGGGAAATTAGCTTATTTGCCATCTACCCTGGAGTTAGACAAGCAGATGCAGGGGAGTAGCTGCAGTAAGCCTATGGAGATGTTCACCTTCTTTGCAGGGCTATAACTTTTTAAATTGTATTGCTAAATTGACATTACTATGGCCCATTCAACATCGATTATCTATCGTTCAGGATGTAGGAACGTTATACTTTTTCATTCAAACACCAATACCTTCTAGAATGTGTTTTCTGCAGTAATTCCTAGAACGTGAGTTATAGGCCTAAACGCGCGTTTATCGATTGCTGTTTATTCCCGATACATGCTATATAAAAAAATTCAACTGTACATGATCCTATACGTTATGCGTCATCATGCGCGGAGGGAAGGGGGGGCGTTTATAATTCCGTGATCGTCAGTAAATGCTTTATGTATGGGTGATATATTGATCAGATCGGTTTGCAGTGAAATTAATGAACAATTGGGCTGACAATTACGTTGGCGTCCTCTTACCGTGCGTCAATGAGACTGGCGGTGAAAGATCACAGGTATACGACGCCGATCGCCTAGGTCCATTTCCGGTTTGTATGTCGCGATAAACGCCGAAATCATATCGATTAAGTTTATAAAGCGATCCATTATGTACATAGTGTCTGTCGGGAGCCTTGCGACAATATCTGACAGCCGGATGAATTTAATCGACGCACACCTCCCACTTCCTGTTGTTCCGAGTGTAACTCGCCCGACCATCCACCAGGCGGCGGTATTGAACCGTCGCTGTATTGAGCCGTAGGGTCCAGCTGCAGCGCCGGAGGTGTATATATGAATTATGAATGCCATGGCGAAAAAATGAAATATTGATCTCAATATCGCTGTACAGCGTGGTCTGGCGGTCAAAGCATGGCGGGCAATAACGTGTTACATCGTGAATGGCGGTGGATGTGTTAAGGCTATATATGTACTTGATGTTTGTAATAGCATATTTTAAATAAACTTCAATCAAATCAAAATCTCTGACCCTGTGCTAATACTGTATATTGAGACAATAACTAACACAGGAAACGTCTGAACATTAAAAGACGAGCAAATGAGAATTTTTATTGCAAATTAATCCAAAGTGAACGCATTTCAGATTTCATTTCATTTCAACCTTTATTTAAAATCGTAAGCATCTGAGGTTTCCCTCATTTACAGAAACGACGATTGTACAGTACATAATAAAAACAATATTCACAGAAATTTAAACACCAGAGTAAAACAAATTAAAAACGTTTAAAAATAATTTTTAAATATCAACTAAAACAGTTACAGGTAGTCACACAATGGTCTGAAATCATACATTTAAACATTCCAAGGGAAGGGAGAACCTCCAATTTTAGCGTGAGTTGAAGGACATTCCATGAGTTAGAGGCATCAAAGGAAAAGGCTGACTTCCCTAGCTCAGAACAAATCTGAGGAACCCTAAGAACCATCCAGTCATTCGATCGAGTTGAATAGGTTCCAATATTCCAATTTAACAGTGAGGAGATATAAACAGGTTGTTTACCAATAAGGGCTTTAAAAATAAATAAATACCAGTGTTTGTTGCGCCTTTCTGCAAGAGAAGGCCAACCCACCCTATCATACAGGACACAATGGTGAGTATCATATCTGTCACCAGTTATAAATCTGAGAGCTGAGTGATATGCAGAATCCAGAGGTTTAAGAGTTGATGCCGCAGCATGCCTATAAATTACATCACCATAGTCCAAAACTGATAAGAAGACTGATTCCACAATTCTTTTTCTACTAAATAGAGGAAAATTGGATCTGTTTCTGTACAGGAAACCAATTTTCTGTCGCAGTTTAGTGGCAAGATTTTCCACATGGAACTTAAATGTTAATTTCTCGTCAAGCCACAGGCCAAGATATTTATACTCAGTGACTCTCTCTATACAAGAGCCACTGACAGTAGATATCCTCACATCATCAAGGTTAATATTCCTTGCTCTTGAAAATAACATAAACTTTGTCTTACTAGCATTAAGAACCAATTTAAGACTAGTAAGGGCATCCTGTAGAGCATAAAAGGAAAGTTGCAATTTCTCAAAGGCCAGCTGTACAGAGTCTGCAATACAGTACACAATTGTGTCATCAGCATACAGATGGGCATGACATCAATACAAAGAAGAAACAATATCATTAATATAAATTGTAAAAAGGACAGGACCCAAAACTGAACCTTGTGGCACACCTTTAGTCATGGCCAAGAATTCAGATTGTGCTTGACCTAACTTCACACACTGCCGCCTAGAAGATAGATAATCCTGAAACCAGACACAGGCATTATCATCCAACCCAATGTTAGATAGTTTCTTTAGAAGTAAGTAGTGATCAACTGTGTCAAATGCTTTTGATAAGTCAACAAAGAGGGCAGCACAATGTTTCTTCTTATCTAATGCTGAAATAATGTCATTTGTAACCAAAGTGATGGCTGATGTTGTACTATGTTTGGCTCTAAACCAGATTGTTGAGAGCTAAGTATGGAGTTAGTTGAAAGGTAATATTTGAGTTGTTTACTTACTAGTGTTTCCAGGACTTTAGCTAAGCAAGGTAGCCTGGAGATAGGACGATAATTATCTAAGTTATCCCTATCACCTCCCTTATGTAAAGGAATCACCCATCATCAGATGCTTGTTCACGAGAGGAAAAACACGAAGCAAATGTAAACATCATGAAGGGTACCCCATACGATCACGTCTGGTACAATTAAGTATAAAACCGGTTTATTGAACCAATGCGGAAAGAGACATTAAGGAGATGGGTCCATTTGAAGCGTGCATACATGTGCTTTCCAGGAAGAGGTGTCCCTTGTGCAGAATTCCTCCTTGAATGATGTTATTATGGAACTGACCCTGGTGGAGCCTTCAGCAGTGACTTCCACCAAGGTACCGCCATCGAGTTGTTCAGAAGAGCACTCTGGCGAGTTCAAACATAACCTTCAATGAAAGCACACAAAGGAATTATGTTGTATTAAATACATATATATATATACACAGACATTATTTCTACAAAGTCTAAAGACGAGGAAATGAAAGCCTAGCAAGTTGTCATCCACATGACTGAACACACACACACACACTATTCATGAATATATTTTCCGATCTGATTGGATAATCTTCTTGATGAGGATACAATGTTATAGTGTGCAGAAGACAGCCTACCGCGCTGCGCTCAGCTCCACCCCTTTATCCCAGAGACGGTGCCGCATTTCTCTTCAAGCTAAATCTATCTTGACTGAGTGACTCCATGTCTGATTGGAGGAGCGCCCCGGACTTGTGGAACTCATTGGACGCCGCTGCCAAAACGCCGGGTGTGTTTGTTTCGGTGCTTTGGAGAACACGCACCGCCTCCCTGTGTCTCAAATCAAAGCCGCCAAGTCTCCCGGATTAGACGCGGCAGGACGGCGGCTGGACGTGAGGAGGTTTCTTTCTACGATGGCTTGACGAATGAGGGCCATTAAGTGCGGTTTAAAAATCGCATAATTGTTAATATGAAAAATAGAAATGATAAATTCTTGAAAAGTGGACTTTTTCTAGAGTGAAGGTTTTACCCAAGTTCTGCAAGTTCTGCATTGCAGCACACCATTCCCACAGCAAGAAGGTCCTGGGTTCGATTCCCGCTTGGGGACCAGGTTGCCAGGTTGCCGGGTTGCCAGGTACCCAAGTGTGTCATCTCCCGGGCCTTTCTGTGTGGAGTTTACATGTTCTCCCTGTGCTTGCAAGGGTTTCCCCTCCAGAAAAAAAGTGATAAACCTAATGGAAAAACATGCAGAACAGATCACGTCCCTGACGAAGAAGGACAAGACCACTTGGATTGGTCCCCGGGCATGGTCCCTTGGGGGGGAAGGGCGACCCAATGCATGTTTTTTTTTTTTTTTTTTTGTTTTTTTACCCAGGGACAGTGCACATTAATCAACATATTCAGTTTCTACATCAATGTAAATGTGCCAGAATTATCTAATGAGCTAGTTTTCATCCATAGTCCCTGCCTACCATGCATGTCTTCTGGGCTCCCTTCCTCGTACGTGGCTAACTGAGTTAGCCGGATAATTTTCAGGATAACTTGACATAAGTCAGGCTTTCCGGTTCCACAAAGCAAGTTTGGCTAAATCACCATAGCAACACATCGATAAACTTGAACCTGCTCCAGCGCAGACTTACTTAAGTTAGCTGGATAAGCTTGCCACTCCCTCTGAAAAAAATGGCAGCTCCCTTCCTCAGAGATCCCATTATACCATTCTGAATAATGTTTTTGTGCTTAGTTTTTCTAGAGGGGTCGCGAGCAGCCCCGAGATGATTTCCAGAATGTATTGATTTCATAGAATGTGTGAAATAGGCCTATAATTTAAAACAATTAAAATACATGAAACTGCTTTTGAAATGTAAAATAATAGACCTAAAATGCTGATAATAAATAATATTCAGCCTGCTATGGATTTACTTTGTCCTACATAATGCACATCATAGCTACGGCGTGCACGACACCTGTTTGAGCTGCGGGATGAGGCACGCTTGTTTCTGACGGAGAATGTGTCCCAGCTCGCTGCCCACCTTCGATGCCGACTGGATAACAAGGCTAGCATATTCGTCTTGCATATTTGCTCAAATTAATGGACTTAATCTGTCACTACAAGGTGAAAACACAACCATCCTGTCATTCAATGATAAAATACAAGCGTTCACGAGGAAACTCGAGCGCTGGAGTAGAAATGGGCCGGATTTATATGTTTCCAGAGCTTGATGCATTTATGGAGGTGAACACAGTGAAGATGTCTATAACTCACCTCCAAGCCCTTCTTGAACGGTTTTAAAAGTATTTCCCAGAGGAAATCAAGTGACGAACCTTAAAAACAGTGTTTCAGTCCAAGCCGCTGGCCGAGTTCTGGATATCAATTGAGGGGGAATACGCACAGCTATCCACCATTTCGATCTACCTAGCTATGCGAAAAAACATTATCTGCACTGACTTACAGTATATAAAAAATAAGTACAGATCACGTCTGAATGTGGAGGATGATCTCTGAGTCGCTGTCTCCAATATTAAACCCAGACTGGACTTGTACTCCAAGCATAGTGTCCATCCATCTCATTAGGTGAGTTGAACATTAGCCTTCTAAATGAAACGCGCTATATGTATTAATTGTATGGTTGTTTGATTATTGTGTAGTTATTGTGCGTGTTAAAAGCCTCCAATGCTTATCAGTACGTGTGAATGTTTGCATGTTTCAACCACCTCCTATAATAGTGGGGGTCGCGGCTCTCTGACATTTCGGGGGTCGCGGCCTGACAATTTGGGAACCCCTGATCTACATATCACATACATGTATTTATATAATACATGATACCTAAGCGCATACAGTACATATATCCTCATAATTATCTATTAATTCGTATCAATTAGCTTGTTTTTATCTACTTATTCTGAAAGAGTTGAAGTAATTATTTTCGCTAGCAAGATCTCATTCGATGATTCATTCCATTAAGCCTACTGCCAGCAGGCACATTTAAAGAAATATAATCTGATTGATTGGGGTAATGAGGCACATAATATTTGCCTATACATTTTCCCAACACTTACGCATTTAACTTGTTAGACCTTTAGAAACCGTTAGAAAATCACGGTTTCGGTGATCGACCTCCTCTCCCTTTTGAAGTAGGACAGGCACGCGCAATTATCCCGATTACTGAAGTCTGGTTAGAATTAACGAGATTGTTTGAGCGTGAATCAGCCTTTGAGAAACCGAGATAGCCTGACATCAATCATCGGGTTAATTTAAGCTGGCTAATGGGACAATTGATCGGCTTAGTTGAACCACGTACGGGGAACGGGGCCCTGGTGTGGGAGGAAACCGGAGTACCCAGAGGAAACCCACACGACCACAGGGAGAACATGCAAACTCCACACAGAAAGAACCCAGGACCTTCTTGCTGTGAGGCAGCAGTGCTCACCACTGTGCAGTCCATGTGTGTGTGTGTGTGTGAGTGTGTGTGTGTGTGTGTGTGTGTGTGTGTGTGTGTGTGTGTGTTCCTGTGTGTTCCTGTGTGTTCCTGTGTGTTGCCCATCTTACATGTGTGTGTTGCTGCATGACAAATAAAGACCGAACACAGAGGTGTGTCTTACCTCGATGGTGATGAGGATGACGATCATCCACTCCAGCCTCAAGCTGTGCTTCTCACTGAGATGGTTCCTCATGAGGTCCGTCAGCTCTGTGCAATGCTGAAGCTTCTCGTTCACAACCTGGAACACAGCACACACGTTCCTTTCTCAATTTATTTTGAGCTTTCTGTATTTTTCTCCCATCCCAATTTAGTGGTTATGCCAATTCCCTTCCTGGCCATTGCCCCACTGTCGGTCTGGGGAGGGTGTAGAGCACTGTAGACTATCACATGCCTCCTCTGATACATGTGGAGTCGCCAGCCGCTTCTTTTCACCGGACAGAGAGGAGTTTCACTGGGGGAACGTAACGCGTGCAAAGGTTCACGCTATTTCCCCCAGATCCCCTCCCTGCTGAATAGGTGCCCCGATCGACCAGTAGGAGTCGCAGTTTACAACGACCAGGACACATACCCCACCGGCTTCCCACTAGGGCTGCACGATTTTGGGAAATAATCGAATTGCGATTTTTCCTGACAGATATTGCGATTGCGATTAAATTTGCGATTTGAATCATTTTTTTTAAGCAGCCCCACAGAGGTTTATTGTAAAATGCGGCTTGCATCTGGCCTACGCGGTGGGTCTGTTCGGGACACCGAGCCTGAAAATGTTTCTTTTTACCTGGGAATGGATACGGGTACCCAACGGTACCTTTTTTCTGTACTTTACTCTCCCTCTCTGAAGTCTAAACTTCACAACACACAATCTAAAACCCCTTACCTCCCTCTCCCAAACCGTTCCTACAACAATAACAACAACTTGCAAAGGAGATCTTGTATATCAATGGGATTTCCTAGTAAAAAAAAAAATAATAATATATTAAAAATATATATATTGCGATTATATATTTTTTTGCGATTTGCTAATTGCATCATTTAAAATCGCGATTTCGATTTAAAATTGATTAATTGTTCAGCCCTATTTCCCACCCACTAACACTGCCAATTGTGTTAGTAGGGATGACTGACCAAGCCGGAGGTACCGCTGACAGCTGGATTCTATCCCAGAGTCTCAGCGGTGGTAGGCGAGTGCTTAGTCCACTGCGCTACCCAGCCGCACCTTCACATGTTCCTTTCTGACAGATTCTTTGCATTTAAGTCCCAATCCGGATTTCCCTTCCTGTGTGTTCACAGACACTAAAGAGTTTGATTTGTAGATGGACACCTTTAATCAAGAGATCTAAGGAAGGCTCTTAGGCCATACCTCATACAACTACAGTCTACCCATATAACTCTGTATGATAGCATGTACAATTGTGCTGTATACCATACATATACATTTATATATTACATTTTACAGCATATATATATATATATATATATATATATATATTTTTTTTTTTAAGTTTTAAAGTTAAGGTCTAGATCTATGATGAACTTTGTGCTCAAAACACAAAATCGACTAGACACTAGACTAGAGCATACATTTGAGCCATCAAAGAAATTAAGCAAAAGTGGTTACCTGTGTTGAACTAGTTTATTTTTTAGAAAATAAAAAAATAGACTGGATTACTATTACGACTACTACCAATACTACCGATACATCCCTATTGGCAAACTTTATATTTAAAAAAAAAAAAAAAAAAAAACGTTTTTTTTTCTTTTTTTTTGTTCATTATAAAACTGTGGCAGGACCAATTAGACTGTGGCGGTAGGTAATTAATGGAAAACACTGTATATATATATATATATATATATATATATCCATATCTGTCTGAATATACCTGCATATACACCTGCATATAACTCTCTATGATAGCATGTACAATAATGCTGTATATACCGTATATATATTATTATTACTGTATATCTATCCACATCTGTCTGTAACGTACATACTTGCATATAATCCTTTTTACATATCTGTAGATACTATATCTATACATATCCCTTACCTACACTTACTAGTTACACTGCTGACCAGTATGACTTCTACCATAGTGTCTTTATACCAGTATCACTGCACATATTAATACTACAACACTGTAGTAGCATCTGATTAGCTCTATACTCGGTAGTACAAACTTATATATTCTATACCCAGTTTAATCACCTGTACATTGTATATTACTATTGCACTTTACTGGTACATTTGCACTCTGGTTGGATGCCAAACCTCTTTTCCTTGTACGGTACCTGTGCTGTATGATGACAATACATTTTAATCTCATCTAATCTAATAACGCCTACTGTATGTCGTTTTCTATGCATCTGCTCCTTGAATAAAGGACATTTGAACTGCAAAATGTGAGCCCTGGTATTTCGGAGTGATTATTGAGGAAGGTGAAGCAGGAAGCAGGTATTCTGGAGTGATTATTTAGGAAGGTGAAGCAGGAAGCAGGTATTCTGGAGTGATTATTGAGGAAGGTGAAGCAGGAAGCAGGTATTCTGGAGTGATTATTGAGGAAGGTGAAGCAGGAAGCAGGTATTCTGGAGTGATTATTGAGGAAGGAGAAGCAGGAAGCAGGTATTCTGGAGTGATTATTGAGGAAGGAGAAGCAGGAAGCAGGCATTCTGGAGTGATTATTGAGGAAGGTGAAGCAGGAAGCAGGTATTCTGGAGTGATTATTTAGGAAGGTGAAGCAGGAAGTAGGTATTCTGGAGTGATTATTGAGGAAGGTGAAGCAGGAAGTACCTTGACCCTGCGGCTGATGTTGAGGAACTGACAGGTCCGTTCGTACAGCTGCTCCAGGTTCTCTCTGTCCCAGTAGAAGTCAGGTGTGATGAGCAGGTCGGAGCTCAGGTTGATACAGTGTCTGTCACATTGAATACAAAAAGGTTTAGGTCAGAAAACCCACTGTGCAGAACACAGAAAAACTGTGCAAAGAGTAGATGTTTTTTGAGGAAATTGAATTTACCTGAGAGAGAAAAGTTCTCCGATCTTCTGCATGACCTCCGCCCTGGACAGCTTCACATGTTTACCCGACTTCAGTGTCTGTTTGGGGGGGGGGGGGGGGGGGGGAGATTAATCATTATGAAATTCCTGACAAGTGAACTCCGGAAACAAGACTTGGCACAGGCACAAGCTTCCTGTCTGAGATCATGAATTATTGATGGATTCATAGTGGGGGCTTTTAAAGTATCCACTGTACCTCACACGTCATTTATTGCTGTCATTTATCTGTAAATGTCTGGATGTATGTCATAAATGTTATGATGAATTGAAAATGGGGGACCCTGATGTAAACAAGTCGAAAGTCTTTCTCTGGTCTGCATCCCCTTAACAATTGTGTGTATTGAGCCGTACTGTATTGTACCCATTCTGCAATCTGTTAATAACATTTTCAATCAATCAATCAATCCAAGGACCTGCATATACCTTATGGTAGTACTTCTCTTACGCAGTTCTAAATGAGGTATAGAGGGTCTAATCTTTGGAATGCCGCTGATCCTATGCTGAAGAAAATCTCCATCTCTGCTTATTTTTAAAGCAAACTACAAAAAAAATGCTCATATCCAAAAAGCAGTAGATAGATAAATAGGTCTATATACATGTATGTATGCATTTGGTTATGTGGATATGTAGGTTTGTAGGCAGGTGGGTAGGTGGTTATGTATTATTATGTACGCAGTATATATGAATGTATGTACCGTGTGTATGTATGTTTGTATTTACACATATCTTTTGAATGTATTACTGGTATTTTTTTTTAAATAATATGTATATTTTTGTATGTTTGATTTTACAAAATAGGGGACGTGCTCTATAAGCCTCTAGAGGCTTCTAAACTTCTCCTATACAATATGGTTATTATGTATTTTTCCCCTTTTGTTTAACTCTTTATGTGTTAATAAATCAAATACAAATACAAAATACCTCTGGAATGGATTGAATGGACTCTACGAAGTGGTCTAATGACACCTCCCATATGGCCAGCTTGACTGCAGAAGGAGAAAGCAAGAGGTGAGATTCTGACCACAACCCCCCCCCCCCCCCCCCCACCTTCAAATTTAATAGCAATTTCACGACCATACTGGCAAAAAAAAAAACGAAACAAAAAAACACATAGCTGAACTGGCAGCTGCACACTTGTGCAAATCTTAATTATTGCACGTTCCATACAAGCTCTCGCCAGACGCAGAGCTCCCGGGAAGCCCCGCAGAAAAAACGACGACTTAAACACAAAAACATTTCATATATTTTATTGAAGACTTTTTAATACCCCGCAGATACCCTGCACTACCCATATTCTACACACTCAAGATGGATACGTGATGAGACATACATTAGAAGCTGCTGACCTGATAGGGAGAGTGCATTTGAGAATGCATATTTATCCAACACAGTGTCAGCATGGTCCATTTCATTATTCAGCAGGAAGTTACCGCGCTGAAGCTTTGAGTTCCCCCTGAGCAAAAGATCAAGAACATCCTCAACGTCACCGGGAAACACTTCCGACGGTTCCAAATTTTACTTTTAATTGTCATTTTCAGGTAGGTGAGAGATAAGCTTGTGAGCCAATAGGAGTAGGAGCACGTACTCTGCTATGGTGTAGTTGATCTCCTCGTTCTCCCAGTGGACCAGGGCGACCTCGTAGGGCTGGATCTCATGCCGCTCCAACAGTCTCATCGCCTTCTTCATCTGTAAGAGACGAGGAGTCAGACACCTGCATCAGTACAGGAGTCAAACACCTGCAGCAGTACAGGAGTCAAACACCTGCAGCAATACAGGAGTCAAACACCTGCAGCAATACAGGAGTCAGACACCTGCAGCAATACAGGAGTCAGACACCTGCAGCAGTACAGGAGTCAGACACCTGCAGCAATACAGGAGTCAAACACCTGCAGCAGTACAGGAGTCAAACACCTGCAGCAGTACAGGAGTCAAACACCTGCAGCAATACAGGACATAACTCTACTGTACTCATATATAACCTCTACTGTACTCATATAACCTCTACTGTACTCATATATAACCTCTACTGTACTCATATAACCTCTACTGTAGTCGTATAACCTCTACTGTAGTCGTATAACCTCTACTGTACTCATATAACCTATACTGTACTCATATATAACCTCTACTGTACTCATATAACCTCTACTGTACGCATATATAACCTCTACTGTACTCATATAACCTCTACTGTAGTCATATAACCTCTACTGTAGTCGTATAACCTCTACTGTACTCATATAACCTATACTGTACTCATATATAACCTCTACTGTACTCATATAACCTATACTGTACTTATAACCTCTACTGTACTCATATATAACTCTACTGCACTCATAACTCTACTGCACTTATAACATCTACGGTACTCATATATAACCTCTACTGTACTCATATAACCTCTACTGTACTCAACCTCTACTGTACTCATAACCTCTACTGTATTAATATAACCTCTACTGTACTCATATTGTATAACTCGGTACATTCCTGCAAACAGTTTCATTCTTTACCGTTTTCTCCTCGACATTCCAGAAAACCACTGAACCCTCTCTGGAAGATAAGAACAGTCATGTCAGTCTCTAATGACACTAGTGGCCAAAAGACAATCATTATCTGAAAGCATTAATCATTGTAATCTTTTTGGAAACAAGTGTCAAAATATGTATGGAGGACAATGGCATGAATCAAGGCCATAGTATCTCTAGCGGTAGAATATGTAATGTCGCCAAACAGCGACCTCTAGGCAAAAGAGCCCCTCTTGGAATAACGCGTTGTTTACGTTTTTTGTTTTGGTCTGACATGCGAGTTGGATTTCAGTGGGTATAGGGGGGGGGGGGGGGGTTGCTAATGCTAGCCACTGTGGCCACACTTCAGGCTTCTACCAAGGGAGGTCTGAAGAAACAAGTTACAAAACTCCAACACACACGTCAGACCAATTTTTTTTAATTTTTTTAAGTAAACAAAGCTAAACACCAAGCGGGGCTCTTTTGCCTAGGGGTCGTCGTTTGACACGGCATTACAGATTCCATCTTTAACGCAGGCCTACTTTACATAAACAGTTCTACCTGAAGAAGAACATGAGGGCATTGTCATCCGGTTTTGCAGCCATGTCTGAGGATATCACCAGTGCATTCGAAGCATCTGAAATGTAAACACGATTGTAAAATAAGGTGTTCCAACAGTCCACATTCACACACAGGTGCATCTCAATAAATTAGAATATTGAGGATATATCGGTTGCCTCCGTGCCACGCCGCATTGATTCATGCAAAAGGAGCCCGACCAAGTATTTCAGTGCATATACTTTTCAGTAGGCCGACATTTCTGCAATATATTTACGTATATATATTTTTCATTGGTCTTATGTAATATTCAAATTTTCTCAGATACTGAATTTTAGGTTTTCATTCGCTGTAAGCCATAATCAACCTTTAAAGAAATGAAGGCTTGAGATATTTCACTCTAATGAATCTATATACCGTAATTCCTCTAATAGTAACCCCGGCTTGTATTTGTTTCAACTGTAGCGGATACCAGGCTTGTATTAGGAGGAGGCCTGTATAAGAGGGAGGCCTATATTTCTAATTTTCAAACAGATCATAATGAATAAATCAACATTTTGTGTCAATTTGAACCCAGTAAAATGTACTGGGTGCATTTATTGAAACCAAGTACTGTATGAAATACGGTAGTAAACAGTGCAATTACAGGTGGTCAAAAAAGTTAAATAAAGTAAAATAGTGCAATCACAATACTGGTATAATAATAATAATAATAACTTTGTTTTATACAATTCTGAAGTAGGCTTACTCTTACTCTTACTCTTGGTAAACATTAACACCATACCATTATATGGTATTTACTGCACAGCCAGGCCAGCATATAACAACAATAACTAAATATACCCGGCTTGTATTAGGAGGCCGGCTTATAATTGCTTAGCTCAACAGCGCACCCGGTCATTAATAGAGACCCGGTTTTTAATTGAATACCGGTTACTATTAGAGGAATTACGGTAATATATGATTTTCACTTTTTGAATTGAATTACTGAAATAAATAAACTTTTCCTCGATATTCTAATTCATTGAGATGCACCTGTATATATACAACACACACCTAAAAACTATGAGCGATGAATAACCTTCCGTCTTACCTCTCGGTATGTCGACTTCATGGAAGCCGTGGGCTATCAAGTCGTGGCAAAGCGTTGGTAAATGATACTGGTCTGCTGTTGCGAAGGCTATACACTGCATCACATCCTAGAGGGGGTCACAGGTGGGACTGGGTTATTATTACAAGGTGACCCACGCAGTCTGTAAAGAGAAACACGTTTACACTTGCAGAGTCTGCGATTATATTACAAAACAAAACTGCTATAATACATGTCATTCTCAGAATTATATTATCTTATGTCATCGTGGATCAAAACGAAATCATTTTGAGTAGGGATGCTCGATATTGGCTTTTTTACCAATACCGATATACCGATATTGTCCAACTCTTAATTTCCGATACCGATATCAACCGATACCGATATATGCAGGGTTTCTCCCCCCAAAAAATTGAATAATTTCAGGTAATTAACATTACATATCTCTTGTTGTGGAATTAACACAACATTATGCATACTTTTGACAATAAATAAAATCAGAATTTGTTCTTACTTGCTTGCCTGGGTAAATAAAGGTTATAGAAATGTAAAAAAAAGAAAAAGAAAAAAAAAATATATATTTTCCGATATCACATTTTAATGCCGATATCGGCCGATAATATCGGACATCCCTAATTTTGAGGCACTTTTGAACGAAATGTAAGCCCAGATGATACTTCTCTGAATGGTTAAATGTGTTTGTAAACTATTTGCGGGGCCTGCCATTGTAAACAACAATGAGATGGCTTTTCCATGTAGCTTTAAATAGTGTCCCAAGGACGCAGGTTTCCTCTAAGGACAGTTTGTTTATTCAGTTATGAAAATATACCAGGAGAATGTTCTCACTTCTTAAAGAGTTCAAAATGTCAATTCCCCAAAGCAAATAGTGTGCCTTTGATGCACAATTATCAGCTTAAGAAGCATATAAATTAGGGATGTCCGATATTATCGGCCGATATCGGCACAAAAATGTGATATCGGAAAATATCGGTATCGGTTTTCATTTTTTTTTCTTTTTTTTACACTTCTATAACCTTTATTTACCCAGGCAAGCAAGTAAGAACAAATTCTGATTTTATTTATTGTCAAAAGTATGCATAATGTTATGTTAATTCCACAACAAGACATATGTAATGTTAATTACCTGAAATTATTACGTTTTTTGGGGGGGGGGAACCCTGCATATATCGATATCGGTTGATATCGGTATCGGAAATTAAGAGTTGGACAATATCGGTATAGGTAAAAAAGCCAATATCGAGCATCCCTAATATAAATAGATCAATATGACATGTCTAGTCTACCATTCCTTATTGAGAGAGACAAAAGCACCTTGTCATCATCCTGGATAAGCGGGTTGGTTCTGGACGGTTGTTTGGTTCTGGGCCCTTTGGGAATCCTCTTTGCGGGAGCCGTCGCCGCTTTCAAACCAGACGCTAATACAGATTTGACGAGGCTCGTTGAATACAGACGCTTGTTCTGTGCACTCCGACATTTAGCCAGCGTCCCAAGGCAGGCTAATACACTGCTGGGATGATGACCGTGGTGTGACCCGTGAAAAATACATGATCCACCGTGTGCAGGATTCCAGCAGTGCCATTTGTTATTACTGTTCCCGGAAGCAGGAAGGGTTTGTAGAGTCCTACTAGTTTGATGTCCATATCTGTGTTGCTGGACAGGCTCCGAGACACTGGCCGAGGACAAAACAACAAACGTAGGTTTCCTCTCCAGCAGCAGCTGCTGAACTCCCCGCCTGAGCCGACACGACGTCCGGAGAAGCATCTTCACCTGGACTGCTGAGCGAGCACCGCAATACACATGAGAGAAGAAGAGGACAAAATGAGGCGTCTCTTCACTGACCGAGAGTTGAATGAATGAATGAATGAAAACTTTATTTAACAGATTGCAGAATGCGTACAGTACGGCGGCTCAATACATACAATTGTTAAGGGGATGCAGACCAGAGAAAGACCGACGTTTGTCTTGTTTACATCAGGGTCCCCCATTTTCAATTCATAAGTGACATTTATGACATTACACAACATACAAACATGACATTATGATGACATTTATGGCATAGGGACATACATGACATACAGGTATATATAGTACGGTTACATTTGTGACATATATGATATGCAAATATACAGTACTGTCTGTTACCCATAGATCCTGACAGAGTATATACATTATGATGGGGAGGAGACTGTACATTAGGAGGGGGTGGGTGGGAGGTAGAGAATATACATACGGAGGGGAGGAGTTGCATCATGCCATTACAGAGCTCTAAGATGCGGGGCTGCAGGACTATGTAAACAGCTGAAATGCTAAATTAAACCCTAGAGATCATAACTCCTAGATTAATTCGATCTCTGCAATCTTCACCCAAAGAAGATAAATATCTTTGATAACTCAATATCGCATTTCAAATGTTGCCAGGAAAAGAAAGTCTGAAGATTGACCTTGGCTGACTTGAATCTCATTCAATGAATAGCATTGCATGCTGCATGTTCACATCACATGCCTATGATACTTTTGCCCTCACAATATATTACATGCGAATTATTATACAGGGGGCCACTCGTGAATCTTCATATTCTTCATAACAGTAGTAGCGTTATGCGCATATTCAGGGTAATAACTTTAGAGGTAGCTAACGTTACCTTAGCAGGAACAGATGGTTAGCTAGCCACATAATGAATGAGCTGCATGATATATCACTGTTATGATACTGGTGATGATGCTATGTCTGTGAATAACTCACCAAGTTAAGCTTTACAAATGACAAACGTTGCACCGTCATAATAAAATAGACGTGATGCTCCAGCATTCTGGATTGCGTGCAGAGCATGTGAATTTGTGCACGCGCACACTGTCACCCATTCAACTCCACTTGAACATCAGTTTCCTGTTTGGTTTGACGTCATCGCGCAAGTTGACGTCTTGATCACTGTACTTCCGCGGGGGGGGGGGGGGGGGGGGTGTAAAATAAATTAATGTCGATTAACATCTAATTAATCTAAAATGGATTAATCGAATTCATCTAAAACGAGTCAACATGAATTCATTGTATCCCCTCGCGCTCCCTTTCCCCCGCTCTCTCCAATACCGGAAGTGTATAATCATGAGGCTGACTTTCCTTTGTTTACATTCTTAAATTACTATCAAGGCTTAATAAAAAAAACGGGTGAGATTAATATTGCTCGGGGGGGGGGGGGGGGGGGGGTAAAGCATATTTAATACATTTCATATTTTGGTTTGCATCCAACGAGTTTACTCCTCAGACAGTCAAGTCCCACAGGGTATGTTACTATAGCACCCCCTCTGGTGAAGACTGGCTGTGTTTTCTGCTGTTGCCTGGAGACATGGTGAAACAGGACATAACAGTACATGAGTAGCCTCCTAGCTGGTAACACTTTTCTTTGACTCTCTCTGACCTACCATGGAAGATACTGGTGCAGTAGTAACAGAAAAGGCTGATGAGGTAGGCAGTAGTTGTTTGCTTCAGTGTTGTAGCCTATAGGCTTATGTTAGTGGGCTAAGTTTGAATTGCTTTTATATCGTAGAACAGTGGTTGTTCTCAAGATAGGGTCCGCGGGCCCTTTTGGGTCCTTGAGGGACTTACAGGTGGTCCCAAGCAAATGAGGACCAGTACAATGTCACTGTTATTTCATTCACTATCGTCGTTAGCACAATGAGAGAACGCATAGGAATGGCATTTCTGATCTCTGTACCTCCTACATTAAGTAATGGCCTACATGGTTATGCAGTCCTGTGCGGAGTCATATCTAACACAAATTGTGTTTAAAGGGGCACTTCACCACCAAAAAAAAATGCTGATTTATTTTGCACATAATCTCACACAGATCCAAAAAAATCTAAACAGTTTTAGACACATTGATTTAATTTGAGAGTTATTGAGAGTAAATTAGTTTGAATACGGCCACCAGTGATGTCATCAGGGACATTGAATCCTTGTGTTGTGTTGATTACAGCGCCATGAAATGATGTACTGCAGATGAAAAAATAGCAATACCTTGTTTTACAGGGACTGCTTATCATTTGATGGAGGTGTAATTAACACAACACAGGGATCCAATGTCCATGATGACATCACTGGTGGCTATATTCAAACAAATTTACTCTCAATAACTGTCAAACTAAATTAATGTGTGCAAAACTGTTTTGAGTTTTTGAATGTGTGTGAGATTATGTGCAAAATAAATCAGCATTGTTTTTGTTGTTGTTGTGAAATGCCCCTTTAGGGGTCCCTGGGACAAAATCTTACTTAATTGGGATCTATGACCTAATACATAGGAGATAGACTTTCCCAAATGAATAGAAATAGATGTTGCCCAACTTTCAAAACATTTAAATGCGTCATCAATTACACAATCACAGGTCAGTCTGCGGGCATCACGATTGTTTTATTCGCCAGGCGGACGCCGTGGACCCGCACCACGAGAGGGACCGGCTGAAGGTGAGGGTTGCCGTCCTGGAGGACAGCGCGAGGTCCTACGAGGTGGAATGTAAAGCCAGCAGAGAGACCTTGATGAGGCTGGTGGCGGAGCTGAGCCGAGAGCGGAGGAACGCAGCCAGCAGTGCAGAGGCGCTGGACTCACTCAGGGTGGTAGGCGAAGGCGACACACGCACGGCTGCACCATGCAGTTGCGGAGGGGACGTTTGTTTAGATGTGCAGGATCTGCAATTTGTTTCCAAAATATATTTACTATACACACTAAAAACACACTTCTTCAATCAATATCTGAAATGGAGAAAAAAATCTTCGTACTTTTTTTTTTTTTTTTTTTTTACTATTATACACTTCACTACAAAGGAATCTACCTTAGTAGTACCTTACTACCTATAATTCTATTGCCTATATTGATGTATTTCTACTATTACCCTGCACATACCTGTACCTGTACCTCCCCCATGCTGCTATTACACCCGCATTTCCCAAAGGGGTTCAATAAAGGAATATCTTATCTTGCCTGTATTACTACCTACTATGCCAATATGTCTATATTACTACCTACTATGCTAATATGTCTATATTACTACCTACTATGCTAATATGTCTCTACTACCTACTATGCTAATATGTCTCTACTACTACCTACTATGCTAATATGTCTCTACTACTACCTACTATGCTAATATGTCTATACTACTACCTACTATGCTAATATGTCTATATTACTACCTACTATGCTAATATGTCTATATTACTACCTACTATGCTAATATGTCTATATTACGACCTACTATGCCAATATTACTACCTACTATGCTAATATGCCTATATTACTACCTACTATGCTAATATGTCTATATTACTACCTACTATGCTAATATATCTATATTACTACCTACTATGCTAATATGTCTATATTACTACCTACTATGCTAATATGTCTATATTACTACCTACTATGCTAATATGTCTATACTACTACCTACTATGCTAATATGTCTATATTACTACCTACTATGCCAATATGTCTATATTACTACCTACTATGCTAATATGCCTATATTACTACCTACTATGCTAATATGCCTATATTACTACCTACTATGCTAATATGTCTATATTACTACCTACTATGCTAATAATTTATGTCTATACTACTACCTACTATGCTAATGTCTATACTACTACCTACTATGCTAATATGTCTATACTACTACATACTATGCTAATATGTCTATACTACTACCTACTATGCTAATATGTCTATACTACTACCTACTGTGTTAATATATCTATACTACTACCTACTATGCTAATATGCCTATAGTACCACACTATGCTAATATGTCTATACTACTATACCTACTATGCTACTAGGTCTATATTACTACCTACTATGCTAATATGCCTATATTACCGTAAATCCTCTAATAGTGGAGGGCATTCAAATAGAGGACGGGCCTCTTATAATGGACGGGGGGTTTGATACATGCAGACACATAGTCCAATATTAGAGGAAATACGGTACTACATACTATGCTAATATGTCTATATTACTACCTACTATGCTAATATGTCTATATTACTACCTACTATGCTAATATGTCTATACTACTACCTACTGTGTTAATATATCTATACTACTACCTACTATGCTAATATGCCTATAGTACCACACTATGCTAATATGTCTATACTACTATACCTACTATGCTACTAGGTCTATATTACTACCTGCTATGCTAATTAGTCTATATACTACTATGCACTCAAGACTGTAACACTCAAGTTCAACACTGTTTGACAAGCAATGTTACTGACCCTTATTACATGGCGTTTTCACATTCGCCGAAATGCTTGCTTGTGATTGGTCAATAGCCCCCGACAGCGGTGAATTATTTTTCGATAACCACCGGTGATTATTGTTTTTCGCAGCTGGAGTAATCAAGCCCCACTGACACACACTGTTTCAGTGCAGCCAATCAGACACACCTGCCGGGCTTCCCGCGATAATAATAATCACTTTATTTGGGCTGACAGAGCCACAGAACAACTGCGATTTGTCAAATGAATTAGGTATATTGTTAGTAAGTTAGCCATGTAATAAGCGGGATAATGTATAGCTATACTCGGTCATCATCGCAAAATAATTGACCTTCACTGACGTTTAAAACACCTCGCCGAGGCGGCTCGGTATTTTAAACTCCGTGTCGGTCAATTATTTTGCGACAATGACCTCGTTATCCCTTACTTAGCTGCCAGAGTTCTATCGTTCCTGCTGACTTGTTGTACAGAACTTGTAAGTCGCTTTGGATAAAAGCGCTCAGCTACATGCTCATTATTAGAATCATCCTAGATCTTACGTCATCAAAAATAATATTAGGCACTTTGAACCAAACGTAAACCAAGAAGATACTTTCTTAAATAGTAGGCCATCACCTGATTGATTGATTGATTGATTGAAAACTTTATTAACAGATTGCAGAATGGGTACACACGCACGCACGCACACACACGCGCACGCACGCACGCACGCACGCACGCACGCACGCACGCACGCACGCACGCACGCACGCACACACACACACACACACACACACACACACACACACACACACACACACACACACACACACACACACACACACACACACACACACACACACACATTTAGAATCTTTATTTATGTCCACATAAAGACAATGTTTAAAGGGCACAAATATTATCAGCGCACTTGTACATTGTGGGTTATTCTGATACATTTGTGCGCAAATTTACAATGGCAACCAAAGTTACACACACACATGGATGATGAACCTGACAATCAACACACAGCTCATGGATACAGATAGCAGCGTCTTCTCCAAATTGCTCGGCTGCCAATAATAGCTGACACTGAGCAATATCTTGCTAACTGTTTGGCTCTTCTCTTCGGAAGATCGGCCATCTGAAGGCCTCTAACATGCCAACATTTTGGGAAATTAACGTATCGTCTTCTCCAGAGAGAGACAAGAAGATAGATACCAGTTTCCTCTCTGTGTGTTCAGTAGAAAGCTATCTGGCTGCACGTTAGCCTAGCTTAGCACAATGAATGGAAGCGGACCGCGCCGGTTAGCCTTCGGGAGAGGTGTTAGTTGGACCATGCCTAGGCTAACCGGCACTGTCCGGTTATAAAAAAAAAAAAAAAAAAGATGTGGTGTATCTTCTCCAACACAGGAGGTGAGCGGCATGGTGCTGGGGAGGCTGGAGAGACAGAGCCTGGCGGAGTTGGAGAGACAGAGCATGGCGGAGAGGCTTGAGGCCAGCAGGAGGGTCGTAGAGGCCAGGCGGGAGGCACAGTGTCTGGAGGACCAGATCCAGGAGCTCCACGGGAAGCTCCAGGAGAGCCAGGGAGAGGCCCGGGCGGCTCGGGGACGACTGCAGGCGTTCCTGGGGAGGCTGGCGGGCCTGCTGTCCGGCGGCTCCGACGCGGGCCCGCCCCCCGCGGAAGAGGACGTTCTACGGAGGCTGGAGGAGCTCTGCACCAGGGAGGGGGAGGCAAGAGCGGTAATGACAGAGTCTATGTACAACATAATCAATCAATCAATCAATCAATCAATCAATCAATCAATCAATCAATCAGATTTATTTATATAGCACGTTTTACATGACACAAGCCAAACAAAGTGCTTTACAAAGGCAGGTACAGTAGGGGAACAGACAGGTCATACAACATGGAACAGACAACAAAAAAATCAGTACAATAGCTCAGGCAAGGTACAGGTCAGGATCAAGGAAATGCTAGAGAATAAATACGTTTTGAGCTGGGATTTAATTAAAGGACTCGATCGAGGGGGCAAGACTGACTGAGGTAGGGATACTGTTTAATATGACGTACAGTATATCATGCCAGTTAGGGCACCACCTTGTGTATACTGCACCTTGTACTGCACTTTTATGTACAGTGTGTTATATGGATAGACTAAAGATTAAATAGATATAGTGGTATAATGTTAGTAGGTTTGAGTACTGTCTAAGACAGATGTAGTAGATGAGTATCTGCAACAGAGTTCAGAGTTCAAGAGTAGGTAGAGTGGTGGGGGGATGAAGAGGGAGAGAGAGAGAGAGCGAGAGAGCGAGAGATATAGAGGAGAGAGAGAGGGGGGAGGGAGGGAGGGGGAGAGAGAGAGATGGAGAGGGGGGAGATAGGGACAGAGAGAGAGGGAGAGAGAGAGAGAGAGAGAGGTGGGGAGGGAGAGAGAGGGAGAGAGAGGGGGGGAGAGAGAGGGAGGGAGAGAGGGAGAGAGAGAGGTAGGGGGGAGGGAGAGAGAGAGAGAGACAGAGAGAGAGACAGAGAGAGAGGGAGGAGAGAGAGAGAGAGGGAGGTGAAAGTTCACAAGCATGGCTCACGCATATCGGGTTACAATGTGGAGAAGTTGGACGGCGTGTGCGGCTTAGAAGAAGCGGTGTCTTTATCCATGTATACATGTGCAGCATCCTCCAAACCATATCCTGTTCTAACGTGGCACAAGAGTTCCCAGTCTTAATTTCACCTCCCTTAGTGACCGCCGTCGTGCCACACTGACCCTGTGTATGTACGTAGGGCTGTCCCCGACTAAGGATTTGGATGGTCGACTAGGATTGGCCAAAATTTGCCGTTAGTCGACTATTGGTCGACAAAAAAAATAAATAAAAAAAAAAGTATAATATTTTTAATTTTATTATTTTTTCTATTTTTCATTCCATTTGGGCTGTGGGGGGTGCTTAATGTCTGAAGGAGTCGACTGAAGGCTTCTTGTCCTCTGCAAAAGCATGCAATTGGTCCACTGATGGATACATCTTGATATTTGTCTAGTCTAGTGTGTTCATTAGATGGGTGAAATCCTCTTTCAGTGCCTCTGTGCCTGTTTTCGTAGGCAGTTAGCCTCTGGTATGCGTGCCATTAGCGTTAGCCACGCTTCTAGGCCTCTTTTCTTTTGGAAAGAATGATAAAAAAAATTTAAAATAAAAAATTAAATTAATTTCTTTTTTATTATATTCGACTAAGAGGTTGGCCAGTCGACTACGGCTCCTTTTCGACCGATTAGTCGACTAATCGATTAATAGGGGTCAGCCCTAAGACCATGCTGGAGACCAGGCTGTCTCCTTAGTGACCGTCGTCGTGCCACACTGACCCACATGTGTATGTAGACCGTGCTGGAGCTGGAGACCATGAGGCTGTCCCACGTCTCAGAGGAGCAGAGCCAGCGGACGGAGCCTCACCAGGAGGGGTCTCTGCAGAGGGCCGCCCAGCTGGCTGAGCAGCAGGTCCAGGACCTGAGCGGGAGGCTGCAGGGCCTGGAGGTGGAGCTGGAGACAGCAGCCCTGCATCACGACGGACTGACTTGTAGCAAACGTCATGTGAGTATACTAGCAGCACCCTGGCAGGGAACCAGAGGTCGGGTCGGGTCGGGTCGGGTCGGGTCGGGTCGGGTCGGGTCGGGTCGGGTCGGGTCGGGTCGGGTCGGGTCGGGTCGGGTCGGGTCGGGTTTGGTCGGGTCGGTCAGTCAGTGTCGTATCCACAGTTAGTCGTCTTCTGATTCAATTCACAATTCTAATCCTTTTAACCTTTTAAGTTCTTTCTGTCCAATCTTTCGCCGTCGACTAAAGACGCACTTCTTCAATCGTTATCAAAAAATTCAATTAAATAAAAAAAAAACTCTAACCCCTAACTAACGTTACTGTCATGCACTTTTCCTAATATACTAACCTACACTGTTGCACTCAACACTTTGATGAACATTGTTACTCAGCCGATAGAGTCGTGCCCTTCCTCCTGTCTTGTTGTACAAAACTTGTAAGTCGCTTTGGATAAAAGCGTTCAGCTAAATGACAAAATGTAAATGTAAATGTAAATGTTCTGCTTCATGTATTACATACCATGTAATTTTATTTGGTTGTTTGTTTCATGTGTGTTTTAATTATTTCCCTCACCTCTGTGATGTATGTACTGTCTCTTTTCTATTTCCCCTTTCCCTGTTACCCTTCAAGAGGCCCTTTTGTCCTAAGAATTTGTTCTTAATTGACCTGTCTGGTTAAATAAAGGTAAAATACAATAGGGGAGCCATTTCCCTCTGCATCCCCCCCCCCCCCCCTGGTTAATGGGCTAGCTCGGAGTTAGCTGGGCTAATCACTGATGGCCGGCTGGAAGCTTCATCTCTGGGCATGTGGGCCGCACCGACCCGGTCACACTCATCATCCGTTCTGGGCTGATAAAATGAAATATATTATATATAGAATATGACCCAGTAATGAATAAACTAATAACATTAATGTGGCTATTTGAAAACATTGCATATACGCTAAATAATCTCCATCAATGATCCCTCGGGCATGAGCACGGGCGCGCAGGGACTGGCACGAGCGACATGCATGAGCCCTGTATGCTGGCTATTTTTTTCACCTGCCTTGCTGCTTTAGAAACATGCTTTTGGAGTGGAAAATATTACCAAAATCCCTGCAAAAACATCTCACAAACACTAGAAACTGTCAGAAACTGAACGAATGCTATAATGTTCAACAACGACTTTTAATTGATTCAAATCAGTACTTACACGATCGCCTCAAAATGGACGGTCCACACACTATTCCTGGCAAGAATTCAGGAAATGCTCCGGTCTCTCTCATTGGTCTCTCCAAACGGCAACAGACTTTTCCGACCGATCCCTAGCAGCCGTCCCTTGGACAGTTCTTGGCTTTCGAAATCCTATGAAATGGCGTCAATCGGACAAAAGATGTAGGCGTGGCGCTAAATTGAATGACAGGAGTGACGATGATGTCGGTGCCAACTGCTTTCGCTTCCAAAGAGTTAATCTTACCGTAATCCTCTTTTTGGATCCTCTCACAGTATGAGCAGTTCTTGGAACAGCTGTCGGAGACGCTGAAGGTGGACAGCATCGCCGTGGACCTGGGCTTCGACATGAGGCTGAAGCTCATGCTGTCCCGTGCGGAGCAGCTCATCAAGCAGGAGGGGACGGCACTGGCGGAGACTAAGACCCAGGGCTACAGCCTGCAGAGAAAGGTACTGGCTCCCCCCGGGGATGTAGTAACAAAGGAACGCCAACACACTATTCCACACTATGCACTGTAAAAGGTGGGATTTATACGACTGCTACATTATGACATATTGTATATCATAGGGGGCCTTAGTTGTACTGTACAAGAAGATATATACCAGTCTCCTCTCTGTGCGTTGAGTAGAAAGCTATTTGGCTGCACGTTAGCCTAGCTTAGCACAATGAATGGAAGCGGACATGACTGGGTAGCCTTTGGGAGAGGTGTTAGTTGGACAATGCCTAGGCTACCCAGTCATGTCCGCTTCCATTCATTGTGGAACGCAATGCACAGAGAGGAGACTGGTATCTATCTTCTTGTCTCCCTCTGGAGAAGACGGTAAGCCCATTTCCCAAAATGTTGGGAGTTTTTCCTTTAAGGCGGCCTATGCCGTACATCCCCTCTGACGACAGCTGAAGGCGCAGAAGGAGCGGCTGGAGAGCAAGGAGCTCCACACGGAGCTGCTGAGGAAGAAGGTGTCCGAGCTGGAGGAGGAGAGGAGGAGCCGCTCGGGGCTGGCCGTGGAGCGCGACGACGCTCACCTGGCGACCAGGAGGCTGCAGAAGAAGGTGGAGCGTCTCCAAGCCGAGCTGAAGGAGACCCGGCTCGCCAACACGGACCTCAGGGCCCAGCTGTCCCACACCAACGAACTCAAGGTAGTGGGGAGAGGGGCTCCGGCCCGCGTGCCGTCCCGTGGCAGAGTCATGTAGCTTTCTATCACACACACGTGTGTGTGTCATACACACTCACGCTCTGGCCCCCGTAAATGTCCAAACCC
>NC_140167.1:9503138-9508138 GCF_963971535.1 Notolepis coatsorum | reverse complement strand
CATGGGCCACTGTCCTTCCGGGAGTCTTAGGAATGCGGGGCCGTCACTGTAGACATTGCGACGGGTGAGGTCATCCAGGGGCATCCCCCGGGTGATGACGTCAGCTGGGTTCTGTTTTGTATCAACGTAGCGCCACTCTGTTTCTCCGGTTAACTCTTCGGTTAAGTCTTGAATCTCGGTGACTCTGACTCCCACGAAGACTTTGTACTTGCATGAGTCCGATTTGATCCAGGCGAGTACCGTCGTGGAATCTGACCACAGGATTGTTCTAGACACCGGTATGGTGAGCTCACGTTGGATGAGCGTGGCTAGGTGCGCTCCGGCTAGGGCTGCGCAGAGCTCTAGACGTGGGATAGATTGTTGCTTGCGTGGGGCTATTCTCGAGCGGGCGAGGACAAATGCTGTGTAGATCTCTCCCCCCTGGTCTTGGGCCCGCAAGTAGGCTACTGATCCGTATGCGACCTCTGAGGCGTCACTGAAGACGTGTAAGTCCATTTTACATGTCTCTGGCCTCACCGTGGGTGGGAAGTAGCTTCGGCGCATATTAACGCCTGGGAGTGAGTGGAGCTCCATCTCCCACTCTCTCCAGGTGGATGCAAGTTGTGCGGGAATGGGGTCGTCCCAGCCCTGGTCCTTGTCCCACAATGCTCGTACAATCATTTTTGCCCTGGTGGTGTACGGTAGAATACATCCTAGCGGGTCATATTGTCGGGCGAGTGTTGTGTACACACTCCGTCGGGTGGTCGGCGCCGCCGCCGGCCTTCCCTGCTCCGTAGTCAGGGGCTTGTGTCTGTAGTGAAGCGAATCTGTTTTGAATCGCCACACCAATCCCAGGGTCATCTCCTGGGCTTCTCCCGGGATTGTAGCCATCCAGGTCTCGCTGCTGGCTGCCTTGTCCTCGGAGGAGAGGCTGCGCAGTACTTGCGGATCGCTGCTGGCCCACTGCCTGAGATCAAAGCCGCCTTTGATCAATGAGGCGCGGAGTTTAATCAGGAGAGCCTCGGCTTCTTCCTGGGTTGAAAGGCTTTGTAGACAGTTGTCTACGTAGAAGCTGTTCTTTACGCTGTGTCGGACCTCTTCGTCCGCTGCTGGGTCCTCTGCTACATGTTTCTGTAGTGCAAATGTCGCACAGCAGGGGCTGCACGTCGTTCCGAAGGGGAGGACTTCCCATTGGTAGATGGCTGGGTGCTCATCTCCTGGCTTCTCTCTCCATAGGAACCGTAACAGGGGCTTGTCCGCCTCTACTAATCTCACCTGCAGGAACATTCCTTTAATGTCCCCGCTGATGGCCACCTTTTCCTGGCGGAAGCGGAGTAGAACGCCGAGTAGGGAGGGGCCGAGTGTGGGACCGGGCAGTAACTCTTTATTTAGATTTTGGGATCCGATCTGGTAGCTGCAGTTAAATACTATGCGGTCTTTACCGTTGTGATGGACCTTGTGGTGGGGCACGTACCACGATTCAGTGGTCTGGTCAGCCTCTTTAATGTCCATCTTTGTGACGTGTCCCGCTGTGATGAGCTTCTCAATCTCAGCGCGGTATACACTCTCTTGGGCGGGGTTCTTGGCTAAGCGCCGCTCCGTGTTCAGCAGGTACCGTTCTGTGGCGTCTGTCTTGGCGTGGAAAGTAGGCATTCCTTCTCGCCGCAGGAGTGGCGTGGCGTATCTCAACACGCCGTTGACCGGGACTCTCTTGGTCCCTGTCTCGAGGAGGTGAATTGCGTAAATGTCATCTTTAGAGCGAATGTCTTTCTTTCCGTTCTTAAAGGGCGTTTGTTCCAAGGTCCATAGCCGCTCTACGTGTTGCAGGAGTGCGGTTTCTCCCTCTGTGACTCGGGAGTGGAGACATCTAGTGGCTGTACTTCGGTTGAGAGATTTGGCGAGCGGGCCTTGGAGAGTCCATCCCAAACGGGTCTCGACTGCTGCAGGGCAGCCTCGGGGTCCGGTATGAACCCGGTCTATCGGGACAATGAGGTCTGCATGGTCGGAGCCTATCAACAGGGTCGGCATAGCATTGTCTATGAGCGGGATCGGTAACTTGCGCAGATGTGCATATTTCTCCATCAGCTTGGCGACGGGGTATGTGTACCGCGACAGTCCTATTTCTTGGCTGGTGAAAGCGTCTGCAATCTGGTACCGTCGCTCAGGCTGGCCGCTTGCTGCGATAGAGAATGAGACATTCTCGCCCTTTATCGTCTTCAAATCTCGTCTTATTGTCCGAATTGTCATTTGGGTTTCGCTTCCCCGCAGCCCTAGCTGGGCCGCAGCGGAGGCGAGCAGCAGGGTCTTCTCTGACCCGTCATCGAGGACGGCGTAAGTGTCCAGGACTTTATTCTGGTAGCTTAGTGTCACACGCACTACTTTTAGGAGTACTCGGGCTCCACTGCTGCTGGCGGGATCGATGTACATGACGCTCGCTTTGCGGCTGGATGGTGCAGGTGAAGGGCGCCGTCTGTTACTGTCGTGAAGTATGTCCAGATGGGCTCCATCGCACTTGGTGCACCTTTTCTTTAAGCGGCATTCGGCTGCCATGTGTGAGCGCGCACAGCGAAAACAGCGCTTGTTGGACTTTATCCATTGACCTGCTTCCTCCGCGTTCAGCTTGGGGAAGGAGTCACATTGCGCTAGCCAGTGTTCTTTCTCACAGTAGGGGCACACTATCTTCCACTTCTCCGTTCTGGAGGGGGTACTGTGGCTCCTGCTGCTCGGTACTGACTCCGATTGGTGCATCACAGTCACCGATCTTCTTCCATCATTTAGTCGTCTGGTTCCTTCTCTGGAGCCAGGGGTGCTCCGTCCGAATGTATCTAGCCGTAGGCTGCTGACTTCTCTCGCCAGGAAGTCTGCTAGATCGAGGAGGTTCGGTTCGGGGCCATTCGGGTCTCTGTGGTCCCTCTGCCGCCTAAAGCGCTCCTGACGAGCGGGCGGCAGCTTCTCCAGGATCCTTTCCACATTTGAGTTGGCGTAAAGTTCATGCCTCCCCTTCTCTCTTTGCGCTCCCAACATCCCTACCAGGGACTGCACTCTGATGGACAGGTCGTCCAGTGCTCGATTGTCTATTGCTGGGGGTAAGCGGTCGATGTGTCGGATCTCCTGGATCACGTAATCCCATATGCGCCCATACCTCTGGTCCAATGCTACCAGCGCTGCTGTGTATGGGGTGGTGGAAGTCGCGTAGGCGAGCGCTATATTATGTGCGCGGGGTACCTTTAAGTGCTTCAGTAGGATGGCGTATTTGTGGCGTTCATCCAATACATCCACCAACATGGTCTCCAGACACATGCAGAGTTCTGTATACTGGGCCCGGTTCTCTTGGGTGAAGTCGGGTACCATAGGCGTGCCAATGTATGACGCTGACTGTGGATACATCGGCGAGCGTTGGGGGAGAGGCCTCCTAGGCGAGTCTCCTCCCGCTCCTTGGTATGGGCTGGTACCGGCAGTGTACCATGGCCCGCTTGTCCAGGTGCTGTTCCTCGGTGCGGGTCGTGCGTCGTGCTCACCCGTGTATAGAGTCGGGGGTCTGTAGCGCAGCTCCGCGGGAGTATAGCCTGGGCTGTACCGGACCTCCTGGTCCGGTAGAGTACTGTGCTGTCTTCGGGCGTGGTTCTCCTCCTCTTCCTCTTCGTCTTCAGTTAGGTCATCCAGTGCTTGTAGTCTCTGGTTTAGCCTCTCCACAGGATATGCTGCTCCTTCCCGGTTGCTAGGTCTCGCTTGGACCGGTGGGGGGAGGTGGTCTGTGGGGGGTATAGACCTCGTCTGTTGGTCAAGTTCAGGGTTGTTTACTCGGCTAGGGGATGCCGCCCTGGAGGTGTGTCTAGACGAGTTCCTGGAGCCTCTGGCGGAGGGAGAGGGTGTTGTCCATCTGATCAGCTGTTCTATTAGTTGCGACTGCTGTCTGTCGCGCGCTGCGTCCCGTTGAGCACCGGCTCGTTCTCGGGCCACATTCTCTTCCATCTGAATGCGTCTTATTTCTAGACGTATCTGCTCGTGTTCGCTTCGCTGCTGGATCTGCAGTCGGTCGCGTTCAGCAGCGGCGTTCAGGCTGATGAGGAAGGCCTGCTGTAGGGTCCTCTCTGCCTCTGGAGAAGGCGGTTGTATAGGGGAGCCTTCCCTCGGGGTACTCCTTGCGGAGCCTTGGAGCTCTATCTCCACGGTGCTCTCCCCGTCTTCTTCCGTACCGAGTTCTCTCTCGGTAGCGTTGTATTCCTCCCGGGACTCATCGGGGACTACTTCTTCAGTACTGGCGGGATGTGAAGTCATGTCTGGTTCCCACTGGTCCCCACCGTGAACTTGGTCAGTTACATTAGAGCCCGTAGGGGCCTCTATGGTCGGGGTAGTCTGGGCGTTGGGGTTAGACATACTTTTACTTTCTAGTTTTACCGCGTTTACTGTTAGTAGAAGACTAGGTTGTTGACTGACAGCGTAAGCCTCTAAGTACTGAGGGAGCCGTCGTTCGCGCTGCGGGCGTTGGTTAGGAGGATCGTTTCGTGGAGTGTTCATCATAGGCCATTTCAATATTAATAACACTATATTAATATTACACTGATTACCATCCGGCTCGAAGGACCAATTGTAACTGAGGGGTACAATTCCCTGACTGTATTACTAGATATGATACTTACTACCACTACCTTTGTACTTAATATTCGGCCACCCAGTACACGGCATAAATATATTATCATGAACACTCTCACGTAGATGAAACGGATCCAACACAAATGTACGAATTAGAAACAGGTCTTTATTTCCTACACAGCGATGGTGTGTAGAATAAACACTTAATCACTTAATTACATTTATGAATTGAAATAGTATGCACTTTTATGGCAAGGAGTATTCGTCGGTATATCAATAGATAATGTCCAATCTCTGAAGGCGCAGGTGGTAAATATACGACCTGGAATAGTTAAGGAATAACAGCAATGATACTTTAATGATTATAGGCTGGATACACTAGAGGGGGTTAATCCGGTCGCTTGTAAGCCGACAGGAGTAGGAGGGGG